>NW_021963903.1:37500-337500 GCF_901765095.1 Microcaecilia unicolor
GGCCTATCCAATCTACCCAACTGCTGATCTTATCATAAAAACGTATTTCCTTATTACTTATGAGTCTATCCCCTTTCCCTATGCCCCCTTATCCTAGAGCTTCTTTTCAACTGAAAGAAGCTTGTCTCATGTGCATTTAAATCACAGAAGAATTGAAATGTCTCTATAATACCTCTACATCCCCACACTTTTCTTCCAAAGTGTGTATGTTGAGGTCTTTAAGTTTGTCCCCAGTAGCTTTATAATGAATAACACCATTTTAGTGCTGCCCTCTGACCAATTTCCATCCTATCTATAACTTTTACAAAATGTGGTCTCTAGAATTGTACACAGTATCAAACATATAAACGGCGAGTGACCGTACTCACTCGCAAATGCGCAGTAGAGACTTCCCTCTCTGCCCCGCCCCCGCTTCAATACGTGATGATGGGGGCGGGACAGAGAGGGAAGTCTCTACTGGCATGCTGCAGACGTCGGAACCGCTCCCCCTCCCCCGGCGTCACCGCCGCCCCTCCATCTGGCCCGAGCACTGTGAACTTACATCAGCACGCAGCAGCAGGCACATCAGCAAAGCTGCCGTCGGCCTTCCTTCTCTGCCTTTGTCCCGCCCTCGCCGACGTTACGTCACACGAGGGCGGGACACAGGCAGAGAAGGAAGCCCGCCCCTACGGCAGCTTTGCTGATGTGCCTGCTGCTGCGTGCTGATGTAAGTTTACAGTGCTGCTCGGGCCGGGTGGAGGGGCGGCGGCAGCGACTCCGGGGGAGGGGGCTCGGAAACCCCCCCCCCATTCCAAAAGTAGCCCGTTTTCACGGGCTCAACAGCTAGTTCTAAATAAGGTCTCACCAGAGGTACTATCACCTCCTTCCTTCCTTCCTTCGCTGCATTTGTATCCCACATTTTCCCACCCATTTGCAGGCTCAGTGTGACTTACAATATGTTACAACGACACTCACGTTAATAGAATACGAATTTCAGAATATAGATACAGAAAAGGTGCATAAGAATATCATGTAGGATTAGAAGTGGATAAATAGATAAAACATAACATAATATCAGGACAAGATATAATATTCAGTAATGAGGATGTAATTAAAATAAGCAAATTAGAAGAGTTCCATAATAGTTGTATTTGGATTAATTTAGGAGTCAGATCGTTATGGGGAATCCTTTTTGTACGTCTCTATGAACAAGTAAGTCTTCAGTAATTTTCGGAAGATTGTCAAGTCGTGTGTTGTTTTTATGGTGATCGGTAATTCATTCCACAGTTGTGTGCAGATGTATGAGAAGCTAGATGTATGTATAGATTTGTATTTGAGTCCTCTGCAGTTGGGATAGTGAAGGTTTAAGAAAGTACGTGATGAACTACTGCCCATTCCTCTTTCTATGCACCCAAGCATTTTTCTGACTGTTGCCTTCACTTTTCTACATGTTTGGCCACCCTAAAATCCTCAGATATGATCACCTCCAAGACCTGTGCTTCTTTCGTGCACAGGGGTCGCTCACTTCCTATACTGTACAGTTCCCTTAGGGTTTTGCAGCCAAAATGCATGGCCTGGTGTCTTTTAGCATGAAATCTTAGTTATCATATTATTATTTTAACGCTTTGCTAGATCCTTCTTCATGTTATCCATACCTCCTGAGGTGTTTACCCTATTGTAGATTTTGGTATCATCTGCAAAGAGGCAAACCTTACCAGACAGCCCTTCTGCAATATCACTTACAAAAATGTTAAAAACAACCTGAAAAGAACCACTCTTGCACCCTTTCCCTCAAACTGAACTTTTATCACTTTTTGTTACCTTCCACTCAACCAGTTTCTAACCCAGTCAGTCATTTTAGGACCCATTACCAAGGAAGCTCAGTTCTTTATAAGTCACCTATGCAGAACCATATCAAAGGCTCTGCTGAAATCTAAGTACACCACACCTAGCGATCTCCCTTGATCCAACTATTTGATAACTCTCTGGTCACCCAGTCAAAGTAATTAATCAAATTCGTCTGACAAGACTTACCTCATGCTTCCTCAGGTCCTGCCTTCCATTGGATTCCAGACACTGTTTTAGAACCATTTCATTAATTTACTCACCAGCCTCCCAACCTCTTCCTTCTTTTCGCTTCTTTGAAAAGGGACCATATACTGCAGTAGGACATGTTTATCTACTCCTACCTTAGCTGAGATAATATTTAACCATATCTCCGTACTCATGTGCAACTTTCTCTAAATCAGTCACCTTACTTTCTAACTCTTCCTACTGTCTTACCTATCTATATGTTACGTCTTTGCTTTACCCTTCACTATCAGTTATAATCAGTGCGTTTTTGCTAGCAAAAAAGGTGCCGGTACTCAAATGCCAGGCCACCCTTCAGAGGTGGGGTAATCACTGAGGAACCCACCCCACAATAGCCAGGCCCCTTGCAACCAGTCACGGAATCTAAGACAAGACAGACTTGTTGTGTAGAGCCTGAGCTGCTTCATTAAAACGTGGGGTCCATGGGTCAATTTTAGCAGACAATGGAAAAGGTGCCAGTACTCAGTACCCACAAGTACCCCCTAAAAATAAGCCCTGATTATAATGCTCTATTACGTATCGTGTTGACATTGTAAGTAGTTTGTATTGTTATTTGAATATATTTACTGCTGTAATTGCCTATTGCTCATGTTTGATTTATTCTTACTGTACACCGCTTTGAGTCAATTCCTCCAAAAAGGCGGTAAATAAATCCTAATAAATAAAAAAAATCTGCCCATTTCCAATTCTCTGGGATCACTCTTGACTCTTAAAAAAAGCCTTCTTGCTGCCAGAACTTCCCCAGTTCTGTGTTGGCATTAGTGCACTGCCAGCTGCTAGCGCAGCTTACACAGACACAAACTCTGAATGATTGCATAAAATAAGCTCAGCTTGAAAAACTCCCTCAATTTCCATTATTTTGATTCTTCACTCTTTCTTAATTTTTAATTTATAATTTTTCAGAAAGGGAGGAAAAAAGCCTCAGCAGTCACAGATTAAAGCTGTAGAAACTGGGCACCATTCGTTGAACCCAGTCCACTCTCAAGATGAGAACCAACTTCCTTCTGACTCAGTCCAATCATCGGCAAAAACCTTCCATACATAATCATGTCCTACATACAAGAAAACCCACATTTTCTATAAAAATCACAATACCAGTCCATAATATATCAAAGAACAAAATGTTCCAGAAACGCAACAAAATTAATATTTATTTCATTTTAACAGTATCATTTGCCCCCATTGCAGCCTTAAGAGTGGACAAAATGTGGCTACATCAGGCTGTTTCTTATACCATCCTGTAGAATTCAAGCTTTTTAGACCTCTACATTCTTCCGTTTGCTCATTTCTTCTGCTATCTTGGCATTTGCAGACCGTTTGCCTTGTTGTTTCCAGCTTCCATACTTGGATCCTTTTGTCTTCTGGCACATAAGAAGGGGTATAACCTGCATATCAGATCAAGTTAACGCCGTAGTTATTACGTTTCCTTCCTCTCTACCAATTACAGATCCTAAAATAACGTTGACTCTGTCCTAGAGAGTTGCATAGAGAGTTGCACGGGGACAGAAATTTCAACCGTCCCCCCCCCCCCCCCCCCATCCCCACTGGAATTTCTTCCATCCCCACCCATCCCCTGTACTAAAATAACCCGACTTGTGGTAAAATAACTTAACAGTTACCCATGTTGATAACTTCCCCTCTCAGTGCTTATGGGGATTTCAATGCTATCAACCATATCCATCAATTTTTTTAGTGCCATTATAGTTGCCATGGCACAAGGAAATGATAGGTAAGTTGGCTTGGCACTATACTTCCACGGAAACCTTGCAGAGCCTGCATCCATCCCTGCAGGATCCCCACAGAACCAACGTCTATTCCCGTGGATCTGGAGGGGATCTCTGCGGAAGTCCTGCAGGGACCGTGGGATTCCCACTATCCTTATTTCCATGTAGCTCTGTCCAATTTGGAGGATGTTTACTAAGCTATGCTAACTACTACTCAGCTGGCATAGATGTTAGCTTGGGTTGCACTAATGGCTGGCACGTTAAAACCAGCCAGTACAGTACAATTCCCATGCTAGTTGCTTAGCCTGGGTAGGGTAAGGATCTGGGCAGGTCATGGGTGCAGCTGGGACATGGCACTGACAACTATCTCATAGGACATTATTCCATGCTAGCTGTCATGACTGCTGGCAGTGAATCTTGGGGGTTTGGGTGTGGGCGAGAATTAAGGTATAGTGATGGGTGGCTTATGCGGGGGAGGGGCAACTTTGGAAAGGTCTGTGAGGGGTATGATCCAGGTGGGAGCTTATTTGGGGGAGTATGATCTTGGAGGGGGATAATAGAAGCAGGTGACTGTTGTGGATGTCCAGGTCTTACCGCAACGGCGTATGTGGAACCAACATTTTAGCCATCATGCAGTGGCTTCATACCATGAAGAAAGCCACTCTGGAGTCATCATAGATTTTGACTACACTCCCCTGGGAATCCTACAGCAACTTCTTCCATCCCCATGGGAATCCCATGGTAGCTTCTTCCATCCCCGCAGGAATCCCGTGACAACGTCTTCCATACTCGTTGGATTCCCGCAATCCCCGTTCCTGCGGAGCTCTCTTAATTCACACCTCTGTAAGCAAACTGGAAGTAAATATGTGCATCTCTGTGAATCCCTCTGACTCCAGTTGGGCTAATACTATTACAATATTTTGAACTTTTCTCCACATAAATTCTGTGGAGATCCATATCTATTTTGCCATTTAATAGTTTAGTAATTTGCACACAGCCGCATCTAAGAAGGATGTCCTAATAACACTTTTCAGCTACATGGACAGCTTGACATTTTCCAAAGTGATGAGAAGAGAGGGAAGGAAGTAATTCAGATTGTTATCCAATTGCTGCTAGGTTAACTAGATCCCAGGCTGGCAAAGTGAGTTGTTTTGAGGTCACATAATCCAGAAGACCAGAGAATATAAAAAAAATTACTTAGGGGTCCTTATACTAAGCTGCGGTAAAAAGTGGCCTGTGGTAGGTTGGACATGTAAAATTGGCATGCGCTGGGCCATTTTATACCACAGCTGGGAAAAAAGGCTTTTTTTTTCCATGGGGCATTAAATGGCAGTGCACTAAAATTAAAAGTAGCATGTGGCTATTTACTACCTGAGCCCAGGGCCGCCGAAAGACTGGGCCGAACCCGGGGCTCTGCCCCTGCCCCCCCTGCTCCCCCTGCCCCCCCAAGGTCGCCGCTCCCCCCTCCCACCGAGGTTGCCACCGCTCCCCCCCGAGATCGCCGCAGCCACTGCTCTCCCCTCCCCCCGAGGTCGCCACCGCTCCCCCCTGAGATTGCTGCAGCCACTGTTCCCCCTCCACCCCCCCCCTCCGTTCGCCACCAGGCCGGGCCCCCTGCATTGAAATCGCAGTCTCACCTCCGTGAAAGCAGTGCTGCAGGCAGCAGAACGCCTCCTTTCGGCCCTCCTTCTCTCCTTGTGTCCCGCCCTCTCGGAAGTTATGTTTGTACAGCGCTGCGTTATGTTTGTACAGCGCTGCGTATGCCTTGTAGCGCTATAGAAATGCTAAATAGTAGTAGTAGTAGATGAGGGCGGGACACAGGGAGGGAAGGAGGGCCGAAGGGAGGCGTTCTGCTGCCTGCAGCGCTGCTTTCACGGAGGTGAGACTGCGATTTCAACGCAGGGGGCAGACAGTCGACGATGGAGGGCGGGTGGGACTGTGGCGCCGGGCCCCCCTTGGAGGCCCGGGCCCGAGGAATTTTGTCACCCCTGCCCCCCCTCTCGGTGGCTATGCCTGAGTCTTTACTGCCACTCATTCACCTAGCAGTAAGGGCTCATGTGCTACTCACGCGGTAATCATGTGGCCGGTCTGCCGATTACCGCTGGGCACTCCCCCATCCCTCAGCAGAAAATAGAAAAATATTCTCTACCGTGGGAAACAGCGTGCAACAATTTCGAAATTACTGCCGGGTGCCCGCGCTACCCCTGCGGCAGTGTCGATTTGGCGAGCATTACTCGTGCATTAGCCCTACCACTGCTTAGTAAAGGGGCCCCTTAGTTTTCGCTGGAGTGTTTTATTTTCAGCAAAATTCCATGATAGCAGATTATAAACTTGATGGCCAGTGGGGCTTTCTAAACTAGTCACAGCATTAAAAAAAAAAAAAAAGTACATTCAGGGGTCCTTTTAGAAAGGTGCGCTTAAAAATGGCCTGGGTTTTAGGCTCACGCAGCTCCATTTTTCAGCGCGCCTGCAAAAAATGCCTTTTTAAAATTTTCGCCCAAAATGGACATGCGGCAAAATAAAAATTGCCGCGCTTCCATTTTGGGTCCGAGACCTTACCGCCAGCTATTGGCTTAGTGGTAAGATCTTTCACATTAACCATGCAGTAATCGCCTACGCGTGTCTAGTCAGAGTTACCGCCTGATTTTTGCTGCGTGCCAGAAAATAAAATGTATTTTCTGGTGCGCGTAAAAAATGAAAGTACCGCACAGACCACGTGGTAGCTGGCCGGTAACTCCAAATTGGCGTGCATTGGGTGCAAGTAGGCACCTACGCGGCATAGTAAGAGGGCCCTTTAGTGCAGCTGTAAATATGGTCCATGACACTGAATATATGTAAACACCGCTGACTATTGGCGACTATACAAATTATGACATCGTTTAGTCACTATCCATAGTTGAACAGTTTATGGTTTATTAACAATTGGCTATACTGCTTCCTGTACACAGGCAAGTTGAAGTGGTGTACAATTATTTATTTGTTGCATTTGTACCCCACGTTTTCCCACCTTTTTGCAGGCTCAATGTGACTTACATAGTACCGTCAAAGGTGTTTGCCCAGTCGGTGGATAACAAATACAAAGTTGTATAGTGATCGTATGAGGTATAAGTGGAGGGTGGGAATGGATGAAGATTGCGTGTTGTCCTGTTTGATCATAGTCATGCTGTGTTGGTAGGTGAAGAGGGTTACGTGGGGTCGTTGGGGTAGGCCTTTTTGAAGAGGTTGGTTTTTAGTGACTTCCTGAAGTTCAAGTGGTCGTGGATTGTTTTCATAGCTTTTGGGAGGCCATTCCATGGTTGTGCGCTTATGTAGGAGAAGCCGGCTGCATAAGTTGTTTTGTATTTCAGCCCTTTGCAATTTGGGTAGTGTAGGTTTAGGTAGGATCTTGACGATCTGACTTTGTTTCTTATTGGTAAGTCTATAAGGTGTGTCATGTATCCTGGGACTACGCTGTACATGATTTTGTGGACTAAGGTGCAGATTTTGAAGATGATCCATTCTTTGATTGTGAGCCAAATGCAATGTTTCTCGGAGGGGTTCGGAGAATGTGGTAACTGATTTATTTTATTGCCTTTCTCCTGTTGTCTAGGTATGAATCAGGTTGCAATTGGTGCTATTCTGGAAAAAAACTGGAGCACCTTTCTCTTCTTGTAACTTTTTTTGAGTGATAATTGTACACCACTTCAGTTACCACATTCTACAATTGGGATAGTCATTTAATTCTCAGTAAATATTTCTGAAAAATAAAGGCAGTCCTTTACTAAGCCATGGGCGTCTTGGTGTTTACTGCCAGCTGATTTCTGCCGTGAACTAAAAATGCTACCATGGCTTAGAAAAAGACCCCCTAAGTATCTAAGGCTCACAATCTGTACTTGAAGCAATGGAGGGTTAAGTGGTTTAAGATCAGAAGGAAACCAACAAAGAAAACGGGAGAAAAACCAAAATAGACCAGAACGAAACCGCAGAGAGTAAGAGCACCTAAAAAGTTTGTTAAGACCCAACACAGGCCGTGATTCGGCCAACTGGCCTTCTTCAGGGGTCTTCAAATTGATGTATACAGATGTGCCTCCAGAATTCTCATGGAGTGCAAGGCATAAACGCTGGTGCTGTCTAACATTGAAGAAGGCCGGTTGGCCAAAACACGGCCCGTGTTGAGTCTTAATAAACTTTTTTGGTGCTCTTACTCTTTGCGGTTTTGTTCTGGTCTATTTTGGTTTTTCTCCCACTTTCTTTGTTGTTTTATGTGTTTTGCGGGAGACCTGGACCTTTTTTTGTTGGTTTAAGATCAGAAGGAGCAGGCACCCCTGGATGTCAAGCCTGGAGCTCTAACCACTTGACTACTCCTCCACTTGAGTCTTTCTAGACGTATGTCCTAGACACTGTGGAAAAATCTAATGCTTTAGCCCTTAAGCATGGTTCACCCTTGGCCATCTCTGCTTCTGACTAAATGGGCTTGTTCCGAAAATATTTGGATCCGATTTTTAGCAGGACACATCTGAATAGAAAAGGGTCTTATCAAGTTAAGTTACTTACTGGACCAGATCTGGATATTAGCGGCTCTTACGAGATAGTTCCTGGATATCAGTGACACTACTACTACTACTATTTATCATTTCTATAGTGCTACAAGGCATACACAGCGCTGTACACCATACACTAAAAAGACAGTCCCTGCTCAAAGAGCGACACTGTGGCTTCTGGTGAGGCAGTCCAGGGGTAGAGTCAGGGTGGATCCGGAAAGTATCTGGGTGCTGCCAATTTTTAATGCTGGTACACAGATAACCAGCCGGGCAAGAAGGACCACATAAAATGTAGTTTTAACTATGTCTGCTTTGTTATTTGGATACTGCCACTGAATTTTGGCGCACCTAGGTGACTTCAAGGAGCTGCCCATACCTGGATAAGGGCCCCACAAGGCTTCCCTATCCCCTGCCCGTTCCCCCAACCTCTTCCAACAGTCATAACAGTCTGATCACTAAAAACCAACCTGTTCAAAAAGGCAGACCACAATGATCGATCCTAAATTCCAGATAACGAAACTTATACCAGAACTGGACAAAACTGAACCCTCAATACCTGATTTCTTAATTTACTCTGTCACCATTGAACTTTAACGCAATACCACTTTATTTCTCATTCCGGAAATGAACTCTCTATACCTGACTGCTTAAAGTACTCTGTCACTTATGAACTTTAATGCAATACCACTCCGTATTTCTCATTCCGATAATGGCGATAGCCACTACGGCATAATGTAAGCCACATTGAGCCTGCAAATAGGTGGGAAAATGTGGGATACAAATGCAACAAATAAATAAGGGCCCTGTTTACTAAGCAGTGTTATAGGGGTGTTAACATTTTTAGCACGCATTAACCATGTACACGCGTTAATCATATATGTGCCTACAAAATCCCTTTAGGCGCCTACATGGTTAGCATGCACACTAAGTCGGGGGGGGGGGGGTAACTCATTGCTGTTTTGGCTGCAAACAAGCACCTGCTACTGGAATAATAGTGTAATAATAATGTAGTGGAGTGGTGGCCTAGTGGTTAGGGTGGTGAACTTTGGTCCTGAGGAACTGAGTTCAATTCCCACTTCAGGCACAGGCAGCTCCTTGTGACTCTGGGCAAGTCACTTAACCCTCCATTGCCCCATGTAAGCCGCATTGAGCCTGCCATGAGTGGGAAAGCGCGGGGTACAAATGTAACAAAAATAAAATAGATACTATTGGAGATTCTACATGGAATGTTGCTACTATTGGAGATTCTACATGGAATGTTGCTATTCCACTAGCAACATTCCATTGCTACTATTGGAGATTCTACATGGAATGTTGCTATTCCACTAGCAACATTCCATGTAGAAGGCTGCGCAGGCTTCTGTTTCTGTGAGTCTGACGTCCTGCAGTCAGACTCACAGAAGCAGAAGCCTGCGCGGCCACATTGGTGATCTGCAAGGGCCGACTTTTACACGGAATGTTGCTAGTGGAATAGCAACATTCCATGTAGAATCTCAAATAGTAGCAATAGTGGAAGAGTGGCCTAGTGGTTAGGGTGGTGGACATTGGTCCTGGGGAACTGAGGAACTGAGTTTGATTCCCACTTCAGGCACAGGCAGCTCCTTGTGACTCTGGGCAAGTCACTTAACCCTCCATTGCCCCATGTAAGCCGCATTGAGCCTGTCATGAGTGGGAAAGCGTGGGGTACAAATGTAACAAAAATAAAATAATAACAACATCCAATAATATATGGAACCGCTGAAAGTACTTTAAGCTGGCAAATTGCCATCCTAAAGCAGGCACTTGTGGTGCAGTTGAAACACCAACAAATTACCTTTTGTGGGTATCAGGTGTTTCATTTGACCCAGCACTGGGCTTTGTAATCAAGATACGTGACTGCTATTTTTTAAAATTATATTATAGTTTGAATTGGATTTTTGGTATAGACACTGTTTTCATAAATATTTGCTTGCACTGTTACACTGCTGTGGAGGTACTGTTTTGGGATCTTGCCAGGTACTTGTGACCTGGATTGGCCACTGTTGGAAACAGGATGCTGGGCTTGTTGGATCTTTGGTCTGTCTCAGTGTGGCAACACTTATATACTTAGGATTCTGAATGGAATCTTGCTACTCTTTAGGGGTTCTAAATGGAATGTTGCTATACACTTTGAAATTCTGCATGGAATCTTGTTATTCTATAGAATTCTAGAATCTTGGTACTCTTTGGGGTTCTATATGGAATGTTGCTATTGTTTGGGTTTCTGCCAGGTACTTGTGACCTGGATTGGTCACTGTTGGAAACAGGATGCGGGGCTTGTTGGACCTTTGGTCTGTCCCAGTGTGGCAACACTTACATACTTAGGATTCTGAATGGAATCTTGCTACTCTTTAGGGTTCTAAATGGAATGTTGCTATACACTTTGAAATTCTGCATGGAATCTTGTTATTCTATAGAATTCTAGAATCTTGGTACTCTTTGGGGTTCTATATGGAATGTTGCTATACACTTTGAAATTCTGCATGGAATCTTGTTATTCTATAGAGTTCTAGAATCTTGGTACTCTTTGGGGTTCTTCATGGAATGTTGCTATTGTTTGGGTTTCTGCCAGGTACTTGTGACCTGGATTGGCCACTGTTGGAAACAGGATGCGGGGCTCGTTGGACCTTTGGTCTGTCCCAGTGTGGCAATACTTATGTATTTATGTACAGGATAGAAATATTTGTGTACAGGTCTCGACCTGATATAGTTTGACGCTATCAGAGGTAAAATGACTAGTTTTATATACTTTTATGATGTCATAAGTATATGAGTATTGAAATTCTAGGACAGACCAAAGGTCCATCAAGCCCAGCATCCTGTTTCCAATAGTGGCCAATCCAAGTTACAAATACCTGGCAAGATCTCAAAACAGTACAATACATTTTATACTGTTTATCCTAGAAATAAGCAGTGGAGTTTACCGGCCCTGGCGCACGGGAGAAACGACCCTCGCCGCTAGCGCGGGGGGGGTCTCTTTTTCTTGTAGCTTGGTAAAAGGACCTCTAAGATTATAGAGTTAAGAGCATGCTTTTAAATATGCAGAGAAAAAAAATGCAGTGGGCCACAAAGAGAACTGTAAAGTGAAGTCTTAAAATTGGAGGAAGCAAGACTTATTGAGGGACCCGACGTGGCCCGTATTTCAGCAAGGTGTCTGCTTCAGAAGTCATATGATGGTCTCGAAAACAAACTGCTCCCTATATACTTAAATCACAGATGTATTCCAATGCTAAATAAACACTGTATCAGTTTTCTCTGCGCTGCTTGGTTTGTGTTGCTAATTCCCTCTTGTTTTTCTGCTTTAAATATGATTCAACAATACCATCTCTTGACAGTGTAGGGTTGACTAGACAGGAGCTGGGATGGTCAAGTTGGGCTTGAAAATAGGATGGGAAGCTGGTTTTCTAGATGACATCAGCCAATTGGTCTTGTCAACTGGATTCTCTCCTATGTTATAATATAGCAAAGTCTTAGGTATCCATGTTTTATATTTCTTTTTTTTTTTTTGGGGGGGGGGGAGGGTTATCCATAAGTACATAAGTATTGCCATACTGGGAAAGACCAAAGGTCCATCGAGCCCAGCATCCTGTTTCTAACAGTGACCAATCCAGGTCACAAATACCTGGCAAGATCCCAAAAATGTACAAAACATTTTATACTGCTTATCCCAGAAATAGTGGATTTTCCCCACGTCCATTTAACAATGGTCTATGGACTTTTCGTTTAGGAAGCCGTCCAAACCTTTTTTAAACTCCACTAAGCTAACCGCCTTTAGCACATTCTCTGGCAACGAATTCCAGAGTTTAATTACACGTTGAGTGAAGAAACATTTTCTCCGATTCATTTTAAATTTACTACATTGTAGCTTCATCACATGCCCCCTAGTCCTAGTATTTTTGGAAAGCGTGAACAGACGCTTCACATCTACCCGTTCAACTCCACTCATTATTTTATAGACCTCTATCATATCTCCCCCTCAGCCGCCTTTTCTCCAAGCTGAAGAGCCCTAGCCGCTTTAGCCTTTCCTCATAGGGAAGTCATCCCACCCCCTTTATCATTTTCGTCGCCCTTCTCTGCACTTTATCTAATTCCACTATATCTTTTTTGAGATGCGGCGACCAGAAGCCGAGCGGGAGTCCTTCAAGTGCATTGTTGCCAGTGTGGGGGGGGGGGGGGGAGGGTTGGTGCTTCAATATTGTGTTTTCAACTACTAGGGACAGGCACATTCCCTGTAATTCTGCCGAGTTTGCCTGTCCCTCACTATTGAAAATATGATAGTGAAACAGCACCCCCTACTGGCAGGACTGCAGGAGGAGGTCTCCAGCTGAGCTTGGAGGGTATAGTGGTCAGCAGGTGCTGGCATTCCATCTAAACTCAGCATAATGCAAGTTTCTATTGATTTTCCAAGCTGTGGGTTATATTATTTTCTCCATCCCAACGCAGCAGCTTGAAAGACTGCTGTGCTTTATATTTCAGAACTGTATTCCATTACATAAAGCAGATTAAAAATAAATACTAAATAAAAAACGCCATTGCCTCAATAGCTTTGCTTTCTTTGTATCATGTAAAGAGCTATGCTGAGCACAGTGTTAAAAAGAAAGTCGTCAGCACTTGTTAAGATTAAATCCAGTTGAAGTGCTCACATTCTTGGCATCTGGGAGATGAGGAAAGAAGCCAGGGAGCTCTGAAGAGGGGGGAACAGGACAATGAATGATAATAGGACGAGGAAGAGAAATGGAAAGTGGGGGGGAGGGGGAGGCGAGCGAAAAGAAGAGAAAAAGGGAGTGAGATGTCACCATTCAACACTGGTCCCAAACCACCACCTCCTCGTCTCAGTTTACATCATTTTCAAAAGGTCTGGCTGCAAAGTGCTTGGGAGCTTATAAGGCCAGATTCTATTTATTTATTTATTTATTTATTTGTTGCATTTGTATCCCACATTTTCCCACCTATTTGCAGGCTCAGTGTGGCTTACATTATGCCGTAGTGGCGATCGCCATTATCGGAATGAGAAATACAGAGTGGTATTGCATTAAAGTTCAATGGTGACAGAGTAAATTAAGCAATCAAGTATCAAGGGTTCAAGTTTCGTCCAGTTCTGGTATAAGTTTCGTTATCTGGAATTTAGGATCGATCATTGTGGTCTGCCTTTTTGAACAGGTTGGTTTTTAGTGATCAGACTGTTATGACTGTTGGAAGGGCTTGGGGGAACGGGCAGGGGATAGGGAAGCCTTGTGGGGCCCTTACCCAGGTATGGGCAGCTCCTTGAAGTCACCTAGGTGCGCCAAAATTCAGTGGCAGAACCCAAATAACTAAACAGACATATATGGTGCAAAAAAAAGAGAACAATCACAATCTGTGCTGAAAAAAGCGGCATTCTATAAGCCATGCTTAAAGTTAAGCGCTGTATAAAGAACAGCGCTTGTGCTTGGGAATCATACCTAACTTTAGGTGCAGCCACTTACACTAACAGATATCCCTGTTAACCTACAACAATGCGCATTAATTTTAGGAATGCCTCAATTCCATCCATTTCCGCACCCCTTTTTCATATTGCGCCTAAATTTACGTGTGTAAAATTCAATTAAATTTAAATAGTGCCAATAATTGCTTGTTACGAAGTCAATTATTAGCGCTAATTAGCTCGTTATTGAATTTATATGTCCAACTGCCGTTAGTTGTGTGCCCATTCCAGAGCACTGAATATTGATCAAGTAGTGGGTACTGATCACATATAGAAAGTGGAACACCCACAAACAAAATGTTAGCGCAAAAAGGATCTTTGAATTTTTCAATTGTTTTTAAGGTGACCTCAGCAATGCAACTCATCAGTCTTAAATTTTACCGACAAGCATGACACATCATTGTCATCTCTGGTCAATTTTTTTTTTATCAATATAAATAAATTCCATTTCAAAACATTTAGGAACATAAGAGTAGCCACACTGGGTGAGACCAATGGTCCATCTAGCCCAGTATCCTGTTTTCCAAACAGTGCCCAAGCCAGGTCACAAGTACCTGGCAAAAACCCAAATTGTGGCAACATTCCATACTACAAATCCCAGGGCAAGCAGTTGCTTCCCCATGTCTGTCTCAATAGCTCACTATGGACTTTTCCTCCAGGAATTTGTCCAAACCTTTTTTAAACCCAGATATGCTAACCACTGTTACCACCTCCTCCAGCAAAGAGCTCCAGAGCTTAACTATTCATTGAGTGAAAAAATATTTCCACCTATTTGTTTTAAAAGTATTTCCATGTAACTTCCTCAAGTGTCCCCTAGTCTTCGTACTTTTGGAATGAATAAAAAAATTGATTTACTTCTATTCATTCTACACCACTTAGGATTTTGTAGACCTCAATCATATCTCCCCCTCATCCGTCTCTTTTCCAAGCTGAAGAGCCCTAACCTCTTTAGCCTTTCCTCAGACTATACTCATCTGAGTTTAATGAAGAAGTAGGCTAGGGGATATTGTTCCAACATGGTGCATGTTTTGCAATTGCTGTATCAAGGAACCCCCGTAAAAAAAACAAACAAAAAAAAACCTCACATTACAAATGCAACCAAAAAACCTAAAGGTGCAAAGCAAATGGAGATTTGCTACTTTACAAAAAGAACCTTATGCAGCTAGACCCAACCGTCTTCCGTGCGTTCCACAATTAAAGATGGCGTCACCATCAAAGGAAACTTTGAAATATACTTTTGTGTTATCAGCTGATTCACTAAGCAGCCAATCAGGATCAAGGATTCAAACAGGCGACATCCATTCGAGTTCCAGCATTTACACCAGGTTTCAGCAGGCATAAGTGAACGCACCCGAAGTTTGACACGAGATCTGCGCTAAACTAATATTCTGCAAAGGATGCTCTGGGCAGAGCACCCTTTACGAATATTAATTTAGCATAGATCTTCCCAGTGTCTAGGTTTGGATGCCATTTACTGAATTCCTCCCCTTAACGTGTTAATTAGTACATTAGTACCAGGGACGTAGCTACGAGGGGCCGTGGGGGCCTGGGCCCCCATAGATTTGGCCCTGGACCTCCCCGCCGACGACCTTCTCGACCCCCCCCTGCCGCCAACCCGCCCCCAACCCCCGCCAGCCGAGGTCCTCTTCTTCCTTCGTTCTGTTTCTGAGTCTGACGTCCTGCATGTACAACGTGCAGGACGTCAGACTCAGAACGAAGGAAGAAGGAAGAAGAGGACCTCAGCTGGCAGGGGGGTTGGAGTCCCCACCAGCAAAGGTAGGCGATGGCGGGGGAGGGTTGGCGGTGGGAGGGGGGGCTAAAATGTGCCCCCTCACCTCGGGCTCTGGACCCCCACCCCCCCCCGCCGCCAAAGTCTGGCTATGCCCCTGATTAGTACTCTTAACATGGTGGTTTAGTGCAGTGTTTCCCCAAGTCAGTCCTGGAGTACTTCCTTGCCAGTCAAGTTTTCAGGATATCCACAATGAATATGCATGAAACCGATTTGCATACAACGGAGGCAGGGAAACACTAGTTTAGCAGTTAGTGTGTGCTAATTTGCATATTAAGTGCACTTAGCGTTATGAGTATGAATAGCATATAGCAGTTGTCACAGAGAACATATGGCATACAGTATAAGTAGAGAAATTTTGACTTTAAAATCCCATCAATAAATCAAAGTCATCTTATCTATGGGTTATTTTCATCACTGTCATAACACTCTTGCTATTGTTTCTAACCATGGAAGTACAGGAGGGGGGCCAGAGCCCAAAGTGTGTGGGGGGACACAATTTGGCCCACCTCCCTGCCACTCCCCGCCCCCCTGCTGGCAATGCATGAAGGTACCTTGGCTGGGGAGGGTCCCCAACTCCCGCCAACTGAAGAATTTGTCCCGCGTTGGTCTCACATTGCCTGTCCTGCTCTCAGTCGCGCTGGGCACGCTCGTTGTAATGAAACTGAGCATATGCAAAGTGTTGCGCACGCTCAGTTTCACTAAAACGAGTGTGCACGGCACGACTGAGAAGAGCAGGGTAAACAATGCAGGGAGACCAGTGAGGGTCAAATGCTCCAGCTGGCGGGAGTTGGGGACCCCTGCCAGCTAAACAGGGGGGCCCAGCGCCAATTTGGGGGAGCAGGCCCCCGGCCCCCCCACTGAATACTGCCGACACCCACATAACCCCGGTCTCCTCCCTAACACTGCCCCCTATAGTGCCCCTGACCTACCCCTATTTTTGCATTGATCAGAGGCAATCTTTATTTATTTGTTGCATTTGTATCCCACATTTTCCCACCTATTTACAGGCTCAATGTGGCTTACATTTTGTTGCAATAGCAATCACATTAACGGATAAGAAGTTCAAAGTATATTACAAGTAAGGTGCATAAGAAAATCAGGTAAAAACTAGAAGTTGATAAATACATAATCCACAACATAAATGAGAGTAGGAGAAGGTATAATGATCAATAATGATAATGCGATTAAAGTAATCAAATTAGGAGAGTGCAATAAAGATAGTCCTGGTATAGTCTAGGAGCTAATTCGTTATGGAGGACCCTTTTATAAGTCTCTTTAAACAAGTTTGTCTTCAGCGACACTGTCCGTTTTAGTGCCACTGAATACTGGGAGTTAGGCGGCCAAAGGTGATTTAAGTGGACAGGAGCCTTTCCTGCCCGATTAAATCGCTTTGAATATTGGCTGGATTCATTTTTGCTTTTAAGGTGCATTAATTGCAAATCTTAGCAGACTTTAATAGCAGGACCCCTCAGGGTAGGAGTGAGATATGCAGAGGTGAGTGAATAAAACCATTTAGGCCATTTATTATTTCCTGTTGAAGCACCATGAATCCAGGATGATCTCCATCTTTCCCGTCAAACCTTTACAATTAGGAATCCTCTCTGCTCGTCCAAGTCTTTCGTGAACTCTTCAGTTTCTTCATTCCGTCACCTACCCTGGGAGTTTGTTCCATGCATCAGCTACCCTTTCAGCGAAGGAATATTTTAGGATGCTATTCTTGGGTCTACCCTCCTGAGAACCTCATGCCATGACCTCTTGTTCTAGAAATTCCATTTCTATTCAAAATTGTTTATTGTTCTGCATTATTTATACTTTTATGCATGAGTGTTTTCGAAACATGATTGAGTTATGAAAGTTTAAGAAAGATAACTGAACGTTGCAATAGCTGAAATACCCTGGGCACTTCCTGAGCACATGTACAGTGCATGGGTAAGGCTACCTGATTTTTGCATACACACTGTAAAGCCCAATTTCAGGAAGCCAGTCCCCCCCACTCTCCTCCAAAATTCAGCTGGCGGTGGTTTTAAACGCTGATTGTTGCCAGCTAAATTATATCCCAATATTCAGTGCCAGGCCATGTCCAGGAAACTCAAACGCGTGAAACAATTCTTCCCGAGGGAAACATTTCGCAACCTGATATGATCAATGGTACTAAGCCAGGTAGACTACTGCAATGGAATTTATGCGGGATGCAAAGAACAAACATTAAAGAAATTTCAGACCACTCAAAACACGGCATGCTAAGCTTATCTTCGGAAAAACGCGATTTGAAAGCGCAAAACCCCGGTGCGAAAAACTACACTGGCTCCCAATCAAAGAACGCATAGCTTTCAAAATCTGCACTCTGGTTCACAAAATTATCTACGGTGAAGCCCCGGGATACATGACAGACTTAATCGACCTACCAACTAGAAACACATCCGAATCAACACGAACGTACCTAAATCTGCAAAGGACTCAAATACAAATCAACTTACGCATCCAGTTTCTCCTACATAAGCACACAACTGTGGAACGCATTACCAAAAGCCGTGAAAACTACGTACGACCACCTAAACTTCCGGAAAAAAACCTAAAAACTAACCTGTTTAAACAGGCATACCCTACCGATCCAACATAAATGCCTGATATCTGCGACACAACAAAACTAAAGTACGTAATGGACATAACACAACTCTTCCGTTGTACGATTCCCTAGTGTGGCTGTGCCACATGAACTTTATCTTACCACAATATCACTTTGTATTTGTTTACACCGGAGTCTGCAAACGCCTCTCCGGTACTATGTAAGCCACACTGAGCCTACAAATATGCGGGAAAATGTGGGATACAAATGTAAAAAATAAATAAACAAATAAAGTCTAACTTGAACAGTATACATCATAGACATCTTCATAAGGGTACATATATTCCTGAGCGTTCCCTGCAATCCCTTGCTTAAGGCCTCTTGCTGACCTTGCTCCGACTCACAATCCAGGCCAGGTTTTCCCACTGGTCCAATACAGCATAACTCTAAGCACATCTTCCTTGCATGGAAGCAATTAAAGGAAATTGTTTTCTCGTATTATTTATCACAAGGATTAAATCCCATTCCTTTTCAGCAAGCCAAGTAGCTATTGGGTATTTCTTGTTACCTGACTCTTTCCCAGCTATGCTATTGAACACTCCCCTCCCCCCGGTGGGTGGGTTTACTGAGAGAAAATGAGAAGAAATCCTGGTAAAGTGGTTTTAAAACACAAACAGGTTTAGTCTTTCTAAGGTGAATTGTCGGTATGCTTGCCTTAGTAAAAGGAATGTGGCTAAACATTGTTACATTGTGCAGGAGGGAGGATGGATCCCACAGCTCTGCCTGCATGCAAATGGAAACAGACAGGTTGATGGGAGCACTTTTACACCTTGTGAAGGGAATAAAGCTTGTGGATCAAACCATGCATACACACTGTATGAAGAGAGGTGTGGTAGCCGTGTTAGTCCGCTCTTAAAGGTTATCAATAGAAATCAAACAAAATAAAACATGGAAAAGAAAATAAGATGATACCTTTTTTATTGGACATAACTTAATACATTTCTCGATTAGCTTTCGAAGGTTTCCGATCTGAGGAAGAAGGGCAACCTTCGAAAGCTAATCAAGAAATGGATTAAGTTATGTCCAATAAAAAAGGTATCATCTTATTTTCTTTTCCATGTTTTATTTTGTTTGATTTCTATTGATACACTGTATGAAGAGAGCTGAATTAGAAAGAGGGAAATAAAATCCTGCTCCCTGTGAGTTTAGGGGAGAGGAAAATTATTGGGCATGGTGGGACTTCTCAGAGAGAAAGAGAGAGTGAGTAACTACCAGTAGCAGGATTTCCCCACTATCTTAAGTAGAGGAGTGTGGTAGCCATGTTAGTCCACTCTTAAGGTTATCAATAGAAATCAAACAAAATAAAACATGGAAAAGAAAATAAGATGATACCTTTTTTATCTTATAAACTAGGCTTTAAACACCTTTTCTTTTCACCCTTTAAATTAGCTACAGTGGGTTAGCTTTTCTACTCGCCCCCACCCCCTCCTTTGTGCTTAACATATAACCAGAACAAACATCATGATTGTTAGCATCTGAAACCTTCCCTCACTGCGCTGCCATACAGGGACATTCTCTATGCCCTTGCTCCCACAGTCTACCATACCCCATTAGACCCCTCTCCCTTTTATCCTACCATCCAGGAGAATAAACATAATGAATTGACTGGGGACTTACCTTACTTCATGGAGCTCCTCTGGGTTAAGTGGGTCTTAAACCCATAATCCCTGACTCCTCCTCCATGTTAGGGCTTGATCTCTCCTGTCCCAAACACTGGACTGATTCCTAGTCTCAGGGGTTCCTGCTCCCTCATCCCAGGCACTGGGCATTCCCTTCAGTAACCTACTGGAGCACTGCCCCCTCCTTGCCTGTCTCCAGGCTGGGGCCAGGACCAGCATTAGGGGTGGGCAAACAGGGAAATCGCCCTGGGCACCAACGTCACTAGATGCCCCAAACGGCAAGCAAGCATTGGGGCACCCTCCCTAGCATCTGCCCTGGGCCCCATCATGTTTAACACTAACCTTGGGGTTCATAGGAGCCAACGTTTCAAAATTATTGGGGGTGCTAAGCCCAGTGGAAATAACCCCTCCATGGACACATTCAATGAATATTCTCTATATTAACATAGTAGATGACGGCAGAAAAAGACCTGCACGGTCCATCCAGTCTACCCAAGAAGATAAATTCATATGTGCTACTTTTTTTATTTGTACTGTCCTCTTCAGTGCACAGACCGTATAAGTCTGAGCCAGCCCTATCCCCGCCTCCCAACCACCAGCTCCGGCACAGACCCTATAAGTCTGCCCAGCACTATCCCTGCCTCCCACCACTGGCTCTGGCACAGACCGTATAAGTCTGCCCAGCACTATCCCTGCCACCCACCACTGGCTCAAGCACCCACAGAGTCGGCTCCTATGTTGGGGTTACCATATCATTCCAGAAAAAGGAGGACAGATTGGGCCGGTCTGGGTTTTACTTCCATTGCTTTCAATGGAGGCAAAAACCGAACTGGATCAATGTGTCCTCCTTTTTCTGAGCCATATGGTAACCCTAAGTCCTGGCTGGGGCTGCTTGTAACAAAGAATTGTCTACAATGGTTTCTACCTCTTACTAGAGAGAGCTTTTACTCTCCCACTCCAGGCACAGCTGGGAATCAACAGAGTTAAGCCTTGCCCTGCCCTCAAACCTTAGACAGCCTCTGTAACTCTGGAGTTCTGATGTTCCCCTTGGGTGTGTCTCTTCCTCTCCAGAAAACTAAAAGTCTTCCTTTTAAATTCCCTCTTTAATTCCAGGAAGGCAATGCAAATTACTCCAGCTAAAAGGCAGCCCAGTCATCAGCTTCCCATCTCTCTTGAGCATAGCCTTTGAGGCTTCAGAGCACACAGCCTTCTGGGAATTGTAGTCAACCCCCATTTTAAAGGAACCAAGCTTAATTCAGACAGGTTCTGCTATGCTCTGGTTTCAATGATCTTTTATTCAGTAAGTCCTTTGTTTTTACTTCAATATTAAACTATTGGAAACTGAGAGCTGAGCATTTTCTATGAATACTGAGTTGGTTTAGCTCTCGGTGTAATACTGCATTGGAAGAATGAGGAATGAAGACAGAAAACTGATAAATACCAATAAAGTAGCCCTGAAGGAAACAATTTAGAATAGGTGTTTATTGACTTGTCTTCCACTCAGTTTATGTGGCCTTTTCTGGGCTGACAACTCCCAAGTGATAGAAACACACATGTGTGATTGAACCAGAAGAGGCATCCGGTGTGAAAACACTGATACATGCTGACATTTTAAACCCTCAAAGAACCCCAGCTGGAAAATAAACACCTTAAGGGCCCAGTATTCAAAATGTTTTAAACTAGGGGCGTAGCCAGATCTCATGGTGGGAGGGGGCCAGAGCCTGAGGTTGGGGGCACATTTTGGGGGCGGTGGGGGCCCCGCTGCCCCCCCCCCCCCCGCCTCTCTTCGCCTCGCCTCACCCCTCCTTGCTGTTTGCCCCTCCCAAGCAAATACCTTTGCTGGTGAGGGTCCCCAACCCCTGCCAGCCAAAACCTTCTTCAGCGCCGGTCTCCGGCGCAGCGCCTGTCCCTGCTCTTCTTTCTTCTTGCTCCTCCTGTGCACGCTGACGCTCAGCGTCAGCATGCACAAGAGGAGCAAGAAGAAAGAAGAGCAAGGGGGAGGTAGCGAACGCGGCTGTGCTGGAGACCGGCGCTGAAGAAGGCTTCGGCTGGCGGGGGTTGGGGAAATGTGCGGGGGCCCCCATGGGCCCCCCATAGATACGCCCCCATTTTAAACAGCCAGGAGAGGGCCATGGCCATTAAAATCACTTGTCTGGGGTTAACAGGCCATTGTCAGTGGCACTTAATTGGTTAGGTGTCACTGAAAATGTCCAGTTAGCGGCAAATCAACCTATTTTGGGGGCTTTCTGGCGATGGAGTCAGCACTTAATATTCAGCCGGTTAAGTGCTGAATATCACACTTAAGGGCTCTTTTATAAAGCGGTGGTAAGCCCAATGCAGGCTTACCACATGCTGCTGTGGAGCAACCGCTGACCCAGCATGGGTTCTGGTGGTAGTTCCAGCCCCAGCGCATGACATTTCCTACCCTGTTACCACCAGATTAGCGCGTGAGCCCTTAACTGACCCCCCAAAAAAGTGATTAGAAACATTATTTACAAGTCCCTATACCAGCCTATACTCATCCATTACATAGTGAATGAATGACGGCAGATAAAGACCTGAACGGTCCATCCAGTCTGCCCAACAAGATAAACTCATTTTACATGGTATGTGATACTTTATACCAGAGTTTGATTTGTCCTTGCCTTTCTCAGGGCACAGACTGCAGAAGTCTGCCCAGCACTGTTCTTGTACTAAAGGTTCTGAAGATTCTGGAATCCTAAAGAGTTACAAGATTCCGGAATCCCAATTAGTAGCAACATTCCATGTAGAACCCCAAAGAGTAACATAGTAACATAGTAAATGATGGCAGATAAAGACCTGTACAGTCTATCCAGTCTGCCCAATAAGATAAACTCATTCTACATGGTATGTGATACTTTATATGTATACCCAAGTTTGATTTGTCCCTGCTATTCTTAGAGCACAGACCGTAGAAGTCTGCCCAGTACTGTTCTTGTACTAAGTTTTGTAGCTAACGTCGAAGCCCCTTAAAATTTACACTCCAGCCCATCCCATCCCTATCTATTCAGTCACAATCAGGGCATGGACCATAGAAGTCTGCCCAGCTCCCATTTTGTTTCCCAATTACTGGTGTCGCCACCCAATCTCCACTAAGATTCCACGGAACCATTCCTTCTAAATAGGATTCCTTTGTGTTCATCCCATGCATGTTTGAATTCCATTACCATTTTCATCTCCACCACCTCCCGCGGGAGGGCATTCCACATATCCACCGCCCTCTCCATGAAATAATACTTCCTGACATTAGTCCTGAGTCTGCCCCCCCTTCAACCTCAATTCATGTCCTCTAATTCTACCACCTTCCCGTCTCCAGAAAAGGTTCATTTGCGGATTAATACCTTTCAAATATTTGAATGTCTGTATCATATCATCCCTGTTTCTCCTTTCCTCCAATGTGTACATCTTCAGGTAAGCAAGTCTCTCCTCGTACGGGTTGCAACGCAATCCCCATACCATTTTTGTAGCTTTCCTTTGCACCGCTTCCAATCTTTTTAAATCTTTAGCAAGATACGGACTCCAAAATTGAACACAATACTCCAAGTGGGGCCTCACCAACGACTTGTAGAGGAGCATTAAAGCAGCAGCATGCAGGTCCCTGGAGTAGTTTAGTGTAGGATGCAGTGCACTGCAGACATGTGGACCCAGGCCCATACCTCTCCCCATACCTGTTACACTTGTGGTGGAAACTGTGAGCCCTCCAAAACACACCAGAAACCCACTGTACCCACATATACGTGCCCCCTTCACCCATAAGGGCTATTGTAGTGATGTATAGTTGGGGGTAGTGGGTTTTGGGTGAGTGTTAGGGGGCTCAGCAGACAAGATAAGGGAGCAATTGTGAGATGTGTATCTGTGAGCATGTATTTGAAGTCCACAGCGGTGCCTCCAAGGGTGCCCCATTGCTTTGCTGGGATGTCTGGGGGACCAGTCTGGTAAAACTACTGGCCCCTTCTATATCCCAATGGCTAAATGGTTACAAAAAAAACTGTACAAAGCTCAAAACCTTGTTCGAAATGGTATTTAAAAAAAAAATAGACATTTTTCTTTTATTGAAAATGACCTTCTTTCCGATTTGGATTTTGGACATCATATCAAAAATACCCCTCCACATAGAATGAGGGATTGATTTCTAGTATACTGGTAGACAAAAAGAAAGTGTAGGAAGCAGACAAGACAGGGGTGGGAGAAACAAGAGAAAAGTGAATAGATTTGGGGGCAGAATGACTGTTTTGTGCTCTAGAGTGTGAAAAGAAATAGTGGAACTGTGTGCAAGGCTGTTCCCCCCAAAATTAAGCCCTGCTCTTACATCTGAATTAAAGGGTTGACTAATGTGTGACATAGTAGATGACAACAGATAAAGACCTGCAAGGCCCATCCAGTCTGCCCAACAAGATATATCGCATCATGCTATGAGTTTAACTTACGCATACCTGACCTTGATCTGTCCTTGCCAATAGGGCTTTTGTATGTTTTTAATATTCTGTAAAATCTGAATTCTGCAAGGATATGAAAGATGCATTAATGACATGTTTATGCAAAATGGGTCTTATTTGGTACCAGGATTCGTCTTGCAAGGTTCCGCGTTAGGAGTTACGGATCAAGAAAGGGATCTGGGTGTCGTCGTCGATGATACGCTGAAACCTTCTGCTCAGTGTGCTGCTGCGGCTAGGAAAGCGAATAGAATGTTGGGTGTTATTAAGAAGGGTATGGAGTCCAGGTGTGCGGATGTTATAATGCCGTTGTATCGCTCCATGGTGCGACCGCACCTGGAGTATTGTGTTCAGTACTGGTCTCCGTATCTCAAAAAAGATATAGTAGAATTGGAAAAGGTACAGCGAAGGGCGACGAAAATGATAGTGGGGATGGGACGACTTTCCTATGAAGAGAGGCTGAGAAGGATAGGGCTTTTCAGCTTGGAGAAGAGACGGCTGAGGGGAGATATGATAGAAGTGTATAAAATAATGAGTGGAATGGATCGGGTGGATGTGAAGCGACTGTTCACGCTATCCAAAAATACTAGGACTAGAGGGCATGAGTTGAAGCTACAGTGTGGTAAATTTAAAACGAATCGGAGAAAATTTTTCTTCACCCAACGTGTAATTAGACTCTGGAATTCGTTTCCGGAGAACGTGGTACGGGCGGTTAGCTTGACGGAGTTTAAAAAGGGGTTAGATAGATTCCTAAAGGACAAGTCCATAGACCGCTATTAAATGGACTTGGAAAAATTCCGCATTTTTAGGTATAACTTGTCTGGAATGTTTTTACGTTTGGGGAGCGTGCCAGGTGCCCTTGACCTGGATTGGCCACTGTCGGTGACAGGATGCTGGGCTAGATGGACCTTTGGTCTTTCCCAGTATGGCACTACTTATGTACTTATGTCTTGTCTGGGAATGTGCCTGGCTATGTATGCACTGGCAGTGCCTGGCAACATGATATGGCTGTAACACCTAATCTTACATCATGACAATTAGAAATGTAACACATGAATCAGCTGCTACTGTATGGATGCCAGGAAGAATGAAGCAGAGGATCCGTGGAGCTGTTTTGCAGTCCTAATGCGGTATGACACACAGCAGTGACATGAGTGAATTAAAGGCCCATAATGATGTGTCAGGCGGTCTTAGCAAACCTTCGCATTGATTTGTTGGCAACTGAGGAATGCTGTAGGACTTGATTTAGTCAAATTACGTTCGGCCTCCAGAGGGCCCAGCAGAGGAAGATATCTGGGGCTTTGTCAAACATCAACTGCAATTGAAAAGTCTTCAGTAAGTTATATTAGCGACTTCTTGCCCTTTAGAAAAATGCTGAAAGCTCATCTCTTTAAGCAAGCCTATCCTAATGTCCCAACCTAATCTCATCAACCTCCACTCCCAATTCTGTTCTGAATAAGATAACGACCCCATCATTGGCTTTACTTACCCCACCTCCCCATTCCCCCTCTACTCATCCCATCCTTCTCTTCTCCATCTCCCCTTTATTTTATCCCTCCTTACCAGGGCCGGTCAAACCCGGTAAGTGGGGTAAGCACCGCAGGGGGGCGCCTGCCTTCAAGGGCGCCGCTGCAGCGCTGCACCGCCATACCGCGCCGCCCTTGGTGCTTTAAATCTTTAATTTACCTCCATTCCAGCAGCCGCATCATTTGAAAGCCCTGCCCCTTCTCTAGCCTTCCCGCCCTTCGTGATTTCGTTCCGCAGTCCCGCCTTCTGACGTCATTTCCTCGAGGGCGGGACTGCGGAACGAACTCACGAAGGGAGGGAAGGCTAGAGACGGGGCAAGGCTTTCAAATGATGCGGCTGCTGGAACGGAGGTAAATTAAAGATTTAAAGCACCAAGGGCGGCGGGGGATGGAGGCGAAGGAGAATCGCTGGACAGGGGCAGGGTGGGAGAAGAGAGAAAGGAGATGCTGGGGGGGCGGGGGCACGCGGGTGCCGGAGGGGGGGGGGGCGTGCGGGCGCCAACTCATAGTCTGCAGGGGGATGCCAGAGACCCTAGGACCGGCCCTGCTCCTTACCCCTTTACTCCCAAATTATACTATCCTATCCTGACTACCCTCTCTTATACTAATCATACACCATCAAGTTCAACTTATAATGTTTTGAAATTTCTATTATATGACTTTGTATTTCAAATTACTATGCAAGCCGCATTGAGCCTGCATTGTGTGGGAAAGCGCGGGGTACAAATGTAATAAATAAAATAAATAATAAATATTTACCAACACTCTAAAAGACATTTGAACTAGCCAGGGGGAGAGGTCCCAAAAGATACCCAATTATTGCTTTCAACTGCACCCAGAGATGAGGTATGCCCATTGAGGACTCCTCAATAGCTTCGCAGAGGGACACATTGCAAGGCGTAGGTTTATTTTTAGAAGAAATTCACAGAAAGGTGGACTGGGTGAGCATGGGTTCCCTTCTCTGGAGAACCTGCAACCGCCATGCAAAGGGTGATTTCAATTACCCCAAGATTGACTAGATAAATGTAGTCGGGGCATGCTAGGGAGGTAAAGCTCCAAGATGAAATAAATGCCTGCTTCATGGAGCTGCTGGTTCAGGAACTGACAATAGGGGAAGCTATTTTAGAGCTGGTTCTTAGTGGAACGCAGAACTTGGTGTGAGAGGTAGCGGTGTTGGGGCTGCTGGGAATCAGTGATCACAGCATCAAATTTGAATTAATAACTGGATGAAGACACTAAGGGAATCTACTGCATCAGCATTAAACTTTTGAAATGGAAAATCTGATGAAATGAGAATGTTTTTCAAAATTCTAAAAGAAGCAGGTGCAGAGGTTAGAGGTTTAAATCAGGCACAGACATTGTTTACAAATGCCATCTTGGAAGCCCAGATCAGATGTATTCCATGTATCAAAAAAAGATGGAAGGCAGGCCAAACAATAGTCAGCGTGGTTAAAAGGTGAAGTGAAAGTGGCTATTAGACCAAAAGGCACAGTCCATAATTCAAAGTCTTATCATGCCAGATTATGACTACTGTAACACATGGGGTCCGATATTCAAAGTAATTTAATTGGTCAGCAACAGCCACTGACCAGTTAAATTGCACATAACCAACTATCTGCAAATATTCAGTGGGAGACAACCGGTTATCTCTGCTGAACTTTCACAATTAGCACATAACTGGGAGCTGGCTATCTTAGGAGTGTTCCGGGGGCATTTCAGGGGTGGGCCACACTTAGGACCCGATATTCAGTGCTAACCAGGGAAGGTTAGTGCATAAATAGCAGCGCATAAATAGCTGTCTGATGGCCAGTTAGCGTTGAATATCGGCTTAACCGGTTATCAGCTGGCGGCCAAAAGCGAAATCGGATATTCAGTGCTCGTTGCCAGAAACAGTCTGGCATTGGATATCCGGGTTCAGCATCGATGCCGACATCTAAAAATGGGGGGAATCGCTTTTAGGACTGCCACAATCATCATTAGGAGCATTATATGCAGCACAGAACAGCATAGCTCTAGTGCTGTCTGGTGTTGGTTGGTTTGGTTTGATCATATTACAGTCGCATTGAAAGGCTTGCAGGACTGAGGGCCAGATGCACTAAACTTAACGAGCCATTAACGTGGGTTTTAAACTGGCTCTAGCCAGTTTAACGTGCAAGTAGTAAACCAGGACATGCACAAAAGGGCATTGTCCAATCACGGTAGCAGCTAATGAAAACGGAATGCAGATGAGCAAATTAGTATTATAATGTGTATAAATCGTATTGTAATGAGATGCACTACCGTTTTCCGATTGCCTAACTGTGGAAAATCTAACGGGAGGTCTGTACCTCTCGTTGGGGCTGCGCGGGATTTATTAGCCTCTAAAAACTTCTATAAATTTAACCCCCCAAAAAATCGGGAAAAAAAACCGTCCAAGTGCTCGTCAGGGACGTCCTTCTAAAGTGCCTAACATGGACGTCCTTAACTAAAAAAAAAAAAAAAAGGACGTCCCTGATGAGCACTTGGACGTTTTTCCCCCAGATTTTTTTGTGATGGGTGTCCTTCTGTAGTGACCACCGCCGGAGAGAGATGTGCGAGGACGTCCAAATCAAAAAACTATTTGGACGTCTCTTTCGATTATGCCCCTCCTCCAGGTCTCTCTCTGCCAATCAGAGCACGTTTAGCTGACACCAGTGACAGCTAAACGTGATGTGATTGGCTGAGAGAGACCTGGAGGAGGGGCATCGGACATGCTGCTAACACCCCTGGGCAGACAGAAAGGAGCAAAGCGGCCAGAGCAGAAGCCGCCGATAGGTGCCTCCTCGTAGCCCTTTGATCTCCCTCCCGATTATGGGGACGACTTTTTTTTTCTTTCAGTGAAGGACGCCCATAAAGGACGTCCTTGGCATGCGCAGAGCAGCCAGCATAACGCTTGGCTGCTCTGCACATGCTCAGCTGGCCGACTGGCTTGGAAGGAAATCGCATGCAAATGAGCTAGCAGCAACCAGCTCATTTGCATGCGATTTCCTTGATGCATTCCCGTTGCTTACCGATTCGCTATGACTGGCGGTAAGGTCTCAGACCCAAAATGGACACGTGCCCATTTTTATTTTGCTGCATGTCCATTTTTGGCAAAAAAAATTTAAAAGGCCTTTTTTACAGGTTTGCTAAAATATAGATCTGCGCATGCTGAAAACACGCATCTACACTAGCGGTCCATTTTTCGGTGCACCTTAGTAAAACGTTCCCCCCAGTCTGGAGTTGGATTGTGTTAACCAGGGGACCAAAACAGTGAAAGACTGGGTAATATGGTGGAGCTAATGCATTCAGCAGGGGCTGAGTTAAATAAGAATCCCTAGGTAGCAGATTAAGGGAAAAGAAAAGAAAAAGATATTTTAGTTTAAGAATTTATTTCTCAGAAAAATGTGCTTAGTAATGTAGCCCTGCTTTACAGAAGCTGTGCCAGACAGTGATACGGAAAACCTAGCCAGGGCTGCGACTTACGGCAAGGCCTAGAAAACAGTTATTAGAAGTCTGCAGGAAGGACTCGGAGACTGATTGCTGTAGGCCTCATGAAGAAGAATATTTATACTTAGTGTTAGAAGCCTGCTGGGATTGAGCAAATGCAATCATCAGTTTGAAGATTTATTTTGGGATTCATTAAAGAATCTGCATGTTCAAGATCTGACTTCAGCATTTTGTCTCTGGGTGAGCGATCGAAAATGCGATAAAGCAGGCCCAAGAAAGGGAAGGCATTGTCCCCACGCCCAGATGGGGCGACCTAGCGGTAGAGTGGTTATAAAATGGAGGCATAGGTGAAGGCAGAGATTAGTGCAGCGGTTCCCAAACCTAATCCTGGAGGCACTCCAGCCGGTCAGGTTTTCAGGATATCCACTGCATGCAAATCTCTCTCATGAATATTCATTGTGACTATCCTGAAAAGCTGACCGGCTGGGTTGCTTCCAGGGCTAACCTTGGGAACCATTGGGTTAGTGGATAGGGTCTGCATTGGGGTGAAATATTCATGTGTGGGTAGAATAGGGGAGGGTGGGAAAGTGACACAGCCTTTCCTTCCTCCCCATTTCATTGTTCTTCTCTCCCTTCATAGGCGCCGTGCCCAACCATGACCTTCTCCTGCCTCCTCTGCCAGTACCTCCTGCCCTCCTCGAATTCGGGGCAGGAGCAAAAAAAAAATTGTATCTTCCTCTCCCCGCCGGCGCCCCCCTTCACTTCTTTTCATACGTGACCGCCTGTCGGATTCGTTACCTCACTAAGGCTCCTTCCACAGCAGTTCTGAGAACAGAAAAAAAAAGAGCTGACAGTACAGAGCCATGTGCTTCAACACTCACTCACAGGCAGCTCTGCTCGGAACCTCCCCCTGTGACACACTTCCTGCTGTTGTTCCTGCAGAGCGTGGCTGTGAGCCTTGAGTGAGTGTCGCAGCACGTGGCTCTATACCGACAGCTTTTTTTTTTTCCAGTGCTCAGAACCACTGGGGAAGGAGCCTAAGGGAGGTAGCGAGTCAGGCAGGCCACCGGGTAAGGAAAGAAGTGAGTGGGGGGTGGGCGCCGGCGGGGAGAGGGCGATACAAGTTTTGGGGTTTTTTTTTCAGTGGTCAGAACCGCTGGGGAAGGAGCCATGGCTTTGAACGGGGGGGGGGGGGGGGTGCTGGCTGGCTGGGTTTTTGAAATGGGGGTGGCCACTTGAGGTGGGGGAGCCCATGAAGGTTAGATTGAGAACAGACCCGTGAAGATGTGATTTCATAGTAACATAGTAACATAATAGATGACGGCAGAAAAAGACCTGCACGGTCCATCCAGTCTGCCCAACAAGATAAACTCACATGTGCTACTTTTTGTGTATACCTTACCTTGATTTGTACCTGTCCTTTTCAGGGCACAGACCGTATAAGTCTGCCCAGCACTATCCCCGCCTCCCAACCACCAGCCCCGCCTCCCACCACCGGCTCTGGCACAGACCGTATAAGTCTGCCCAGCACTATCCCCGCCTCCCAACCACCAGTCCCGCCTCCCACCATCGGCTCTGGCACAGACCGTATAAGTCTGCCCAGCACCATCTCCGTCTCCCGCCACCGGCTTTGCCACCCATGTGCCCTAATGAAAGGTGAGTTTAATTTTATTTCCATTTAATTTCAGTATAGTCCATCTTTATAACACCAGGCTTCCTAAAGCAGATTACAACAGCTGCTAAGATAAACCCATCAGGAAAAAAGGATATCCTCACTGAATTTGCCCATCTCTATTGTATGCAACAGTGTAGAAAAATGAGCACAAAATACAGTTTATAACTGCTGTTCCTACCAGCTACAACATTTTTAAAGCTGTTTTAGTGGTATTTCATTATATTTATATCTATATATGGAACGTTTTCAAATAAATGAAAAACTTTCAAATAAGGCACATCCTATCCAACTAGAACAGCTTTTGACTTTTTACACATGGATCACGCATAGGCGGTTCCTCATTTCTAATACTCTTTTGCTATGGTTTTGGGTGAGTGAAAATGGTGGCAAGCTCCGCCTACTGGCTTCAGCCCATATAATGGGGCTAGATAGGCTTCCTATGATAGCATTGTGCTTATTTGAATTAGTTTTCCTGTACAAGGGCAGGGCTAGGTGGGGGCAGAGCTAGGCGTGTTGTCAGACAATTATGGATGTAAGCCCCACTGCTGGTACCACCCCTAACCCCGCCCCCTTTAGCCTCCCCTTATCACTTCCCCTTTCCTCCTCTTTGCCCTCCCCATTGTCTTTCTCCTCTCCCCCCTCTCTCCACCACCTTTTTCCACTCTCCCCTCTATCTGCCAGCATTGCTTGTCATGTCATTGCACCCTTCCCTCCCCCTAAACTGGTGGGCAAGTGGGGCCTGGGATCACGGGCAGCTCTGGCTCCTTTTCTTCAACAGTTGGGCAGGATTCAGCGGTCACACTGCAGAACTCTCTGGGAGCCTCTCCGTCTGGCACTGCAGCCCCCCCTCCTCTACTGCATTGCTTCACCAGTAATGCGTTCACTTCTATTTGCCCTCTTGTGTCAGTGTTCTGTCAGAGCCACAGACGAGACTGACGGACAGACATACTGAAAATACAAATGCTTTGTAATTATGTAAAACAGAACATTAAAAATCCCTCAAGGTCATCTATTAAGTAATGCGGAATAAGAATGAGTCTGTCAGTATCTGTCTTTTTGCTGATGCAGAATGAAGGAGTATTCCGGTCAGTGACAATCCAGGCAGCACACGAGCATAATGACAGCCAAACCCTACAGCTTGTTGACAGATAGTGAAAGATAGAGTAGCTCTACCTAAGCAGAAAATATTCACATGAAAATTCCTTTGCTGCAGCGTATTTTCCCCACATTTCAAAGGTCCATCAAGCCCAGCATCCTGTTTCCAACAGTGGCCAATCCAGGTCACAAATACCTGGCAAGATCCCAAAACTCAATACATTTTATGCTGCTTATCCCAGAAATAAGCAGTGGATTTTCCCCAAGTCAACTTAATAATGGTCTATGGACTTTTCCTTTAGGAAGCTGTCCAGACCTTTTTTTAAACCCCGCTAAGCTAACTGTCTTTACCACATTCTGACTGGCAATGAATTCCAGAGTTTAATTACACGTTGAGTGAAGAAACATTTTCTCCGATTCGTATTAAATTTAGTACTTTGTAGCGCATGCCCCTAGTCCTAGTATTTTTGGAAAGAGTAAACAAGCAATTCACGTCTACCCATTCCACTCCACTCATTATTTTATAGACCTTTATCATATCTCCCCTCCGCTGTCTTTTCTCCAAGCTAAGGAGCCCAAGCCGTTTCAGCCTTTCCTCATATGGAAGTCGTCCCATCCCCTTTATTTTTGAGTTAACTGTTTCTTTTGGAGTATTAAGACATCTTCACAGAGGTTACTACATTCACATGTATACAGTGCAGGAAACAGCTTCACTGCTACCAGGTCCTCTTCTACTTGGTGACGGTGAGCTGTATCTTCTGCAACTGTTTGATCTGATATTGTTCATATTCAAAAAAGACTTATACGTGCTGGATTACATGCAGCCAAAATTACAGGATATTGTCGTACTCAACAAATTCCAGATACTTAGGATCTAAAAGGAACTGAGATTGTTTAATGGTAATTTGGAGTTTGTAGATAAATGGAATGCCATATCGAGCAAAATGCTCATCAGGTGGATTATATTGATTATTAAGGAGCTCATTAAAATGTTCAAAAAATGGCATAAAGTGGCCGATGGAATCACGATTTTTGAAGCTCATATTTGGGACATTTTTCTCTGCTGTTTGTAAATTTGCAAGGGGGCACGTTGGAGGAGTGTTTTGGGGTGGAACTAGGCCGGGCTTACGATTTGGATGTTTTACTGTGATAATAGAACACGGACAAAACATCCAGGCAAAAAAAAAAAATAGAATATTTTTCAATAACGACTAAGTGCTAAAAAGGTGTCCAAACTGATCAGATGACCACTGGAGGGATGAAGGCATGACCCCTTCCTTAATCCCTCAGTGCTCATAGACCCCTCTCCCCCCCCCCCCCCCACCCCAATTGGTGAAAGTGACAGTAGATACCAGGCTTTATGGCAGCAGCAGTTGTAATGGGCATTCCTCTTTGTAGCATAGTAAGTGACGACAGATAAAGACCTGAATGGTCCATCCAGTCTGCCCAACAGTCACACTCATTATCAATTCATGATTAAATCAACAACGAATGTGATATTATATATTTATTTATTTATTTTGTTGCATTTGTACCCCGCGCTTTCCCACTCATGGCAGGCTCAATGCGGCTTACATGGGGCAATGGAGGGTTAAGTGACTTGCCTAGAGTCCCACTAGCAACATTCCATGTAGAAGTCGGCCCTTGCAGATCACCAATGTGGCCGCACAGGTTTCTGCTTCTGTGAGTCTAACGTCCTGCACATACGTGCAGGACGTCAGACTCACAGAAACAGAAGCCTGCGCAGCCTTCTACATGGAATGTTGCTAGTGGAATAGCAACATTCCATGTAGAATCTCCAATAGTATCTATTTTATTTTTGTTACATTTGTACCCTGCGCTTTCTCACTCATGGCAGGCTCAATGCGGCTTACACGGGGCAATGGAGGGTTGAGTGACTTGCCCAGAGTCACAAGGAGCTGCCTGTGCCGTGAATCGAACTCAGTTCCTCAGTTCCCCAGGACCAAAGTCCACCACCCTAACCACTAGGCCACTCCTCCACTGTTGCTACTATTTGAGATTCTACATGGAATGTTGCTATTCCACTAGCAACATTCCATGTAGAAGTCGGCCCTTGCAGATCACCAATGTGGCTGCACAGGCTTCTGCTTCTGTGAGTCTGACATCCTGCACGTACGTGCAGGACGTCAGACTCACAGAAACAGAAGCCTGCGCAGCCTTCTACATAGTGGAATAGCAACATTCCATGTAGAATCTCCAATAGTAGCAACATTCCATGTAGAATCTCCAATAGTATCTATTTTATTTTTGTTACATTTGTACCCCGCGCTTTCCCACTCATGGCAGGCTCAATGCGGCTTACATGGGGCAATGGAGGGTTAAGTGACTTGCCCAGAGTCACAAGGAGCTGCCTGTGCCTGAAGTGGGAATCCAACTCAGTTCCTCAGTTCCCCAGGACCAAAGTCCACCACCCTAACCACTAGGCCACTCCTCCACATGGTCCTAATCATGGTCTTTCTTTGGTGTTTCTGGGACATAAACTATAGAAGTCTGCCCGGCTCTGTCCTTATGTTCCAACTACCAGAGTTGTTGTCAAAGCCCACTCCAGCGGGACCCAGACCGTAAACGTTTGCCCAGCACTGTCCTCTGTTCTGGGTACTGAAGTTGCTGTTGAAGCCATTTCCAGCCCACCCTAAAGTGGATTGCCACATACAGAACACAGACCTACAAAGTCTGCCCGGCACTGGCCTTAGTTCTTCAGAACTGGGGTCACCGCCAAATCGTCACTCACACATCCACACACCTGCAGTCATGTAAGGCTTTATTTTTTTTTTAAGTACCATCCATTTTCAATATAGAGATCCTCTGTGTTCATTCCATGCCTTTTAGAATTCCATCACCACCTCCTCCGGGAGGGCATTCCAAGCATCGACCACCCTGTCTGTGAAAAAGAATTTCCTGACATTACTCTTAAGCCTATCATCCCGAAACCTCAGTTCATGTCCTCTAGTTGTACTGTTTCCCCTATTCTGGAAAAGATTTGTTGTTATATTAATAATTTTCAAGTATTTAAATGTCTGTATCATACCTCCCGTCCCTTCTTTCCTCTAGGCCACTGTTTCCCCAAGTCTGGTCCTGGAGAAGCCCTACAATTAATATACATGAAAGAGATTTGCATATAATAGAGACAATGTATGCAAATCAAGTTCATGCATATTCATTGTGGATATCCTGAAAACCTGACTGGCAAGGGGGACTCCAGGACTGGACTTGGAAAACACTGCTCAAAGCTATATTCAGGTCTTCCAGTCTCTTCTCATACGTCTTATGGCGCAAGCCCCATATAATTTTTCTCACCTTCCTCTGGACCGCTTCTAGTCTTTTTACATCCTTAGCAAGACATGGTCTCCAAAACTGAACACAGTACACCAGGTGGGACCTTACCAGTGACTTACACAAGAGCATCAACACCTCCTTTCTTCTGCTGGTTACTTCTCTCTCTATACAGCCTACCATCCTTCTGGTTATGGCCACACTGTTTTGTTGCCTTAAGATCCTCAGACACCATCACCTCAAGGTACTCTCCCCGTCTGTTCATATCAGCCTCTCACCTCCTAGGACGTACAGCTCCCTTGGATTTCTACTCCCCAAATGCTTCACTTTGCACTTCTTTGCGTTACATTTTAATTGAATCAAAAACCAAGAGAAAACTATATATGTATACCTGTACCATCAAATAATCTTCAGTTCACAAGTACACAAAACTAGAATACCACATACATCAATCACACCACAACCACACACACATTAATATAATATTTTTTATAGTATAATATTTAAGTGATAGAGAAAAGTGCTCAGTTCAAAAGTACAGTCACCAAACATGAGACTGACTGAAGGAAAACCATCATTGCACTCTTTATCCTATATAATAATTCTCACCTCCAACGTTCTATGCGTCTTGCTGCCTGTGTTCGTGACTTCTTCGGAGTTGGTCTGCTAGGCTACGAAGCACAGGCTGACGTCATCATCAGAACCCGCAAAAAAAGGCGCCATCGGTGACGATGGCCGAGCAGGGGAAGAAGATGAGCGCCGTCAGCAGCGAGGCCCGCGAGAAGTAGATGTGCATCATGGCACTGCCAGGGATGGCGATTGGAAAGAGCAGGGCAGGTGGCAGCAGCCAGGCTGCACCGATCAGAAGCCGCACCCACCACTGGCTCATCAGGCGCCCGTAGCGCAGCAGGAAGAACACTCGGAGGGAGGGACCCTGAAACTTGGAGGGAGGGGACGACCCTGCAACTCGGAGGGAGGGACCCTGCAACTCAGAGGGAGGGAGGGAGGGAGGGGATGACCCTGAAACTCGGAGGGAGGGAGACCCTGAAACTCGGAGGGAGGGAGGGAAGGGACAAACCCTGAAACTCGGAGGGAGGGAGGGAGGGAGGGGACGGCCCTGGAACTTGGAGGGAGGGGGACCCTGGAACTGGGAGGGAGGGAGGTGGGGCCCCTGCCCTACACTCTTATTCTTACACACACACTCTCTCTCTCACAGACACACTCGCCACCAGTCTCACTCTCTCTCTCTGTCACACACACACACTCGCACATTCACTCTTTTTCTTTCACAGAGTGACTCTCACATACATTCTCTCAAACATACACACTCCGAGGAAACGGGACTTTTTTACTAGTGTTCCACCCACCTGGCACTTATTAAAGCACAGTAATGACTGTCCCAGCAACTGCTTACTTAGACACAACGTAGTAGCAATATCAATATCACTTCAAAATGCTTTCATGAGTTTTTCAAGATATTTTCATACATTTTCATATTACTTCCTCAGCGAAGAGGTCCAACTCTAGACAACTTGCATGCGGCCCTTTTCTCTCTATGTGAGAAACAATGCAAGTTGTCCAGAACTGGACCTCTTCCCTGAGGAAGTTACGAACGTTGGCCATGTCAGTGGAGGTTCTCACAGTGTTGGAAACAGCTGCAAGTTAAGTGGTGCTAGTTACATTTAAAACATTTTTTTTATATATTTTTGGACTGTTTAAAAAAAAAAAACTTAACAAAAAGCTAACAAAAAAGTTAAAATGATGGATCGATGAAGATTTGCACTACGTTGCTTTTGAACGTCTGGATACTACTACTACTACTACTACTTAACATTTCTAGACCGTTACTAGGGTTACGCAGCGCTGTACAATTTAACAAAGAGAGACAGTCCCTGTTCAAAGAGCTTACAATCTAATAGATAAGTGAATGGTCGGTCCGATAGGGGCAGTCTGGATTCACTGAACGGTAAGGGTTAGGTGCCGAACGCAGCATTGAAGAGGTGGGCTTTAAGCAAAGACTTGAAGATGGGCAGGGAGGGGGCTTGGCGTAAGGGCTCAGGAAGGTTGTTCCAAGCATAGGGTGAGGCGAGGCAGAATGAGCGGAGCCCGGAGTTGGCGGTGGTGGAGAAGGGTACTGAGAGGAGGGATTTATCCTGTGAACGGAGGTTACGGGCGGGAACGTAAGGGGAGATGAGGGTAGAAAGATAGTGAGGGGCAGCAGACTGAGTGCATTTGTAGGTAAGAAGGAGAAGCTTGAATTGAATGCGGTGTCTGATCGGAAGCCAGTGAAGTGACCTGAAGAGAGGGGTGATATGAGTATATCGGTTCTGGTGGAATATGAGACGTGCAGCAGAGTTCTGAACAGATTGAAGGGGGGATAGATGGCTAAGTGGGAGGCCGGTGAGGAGTAAGTTGCAGTAGTCCAGGCGAGAGGTAATGAGAGTGTGGACGAGAGTTCGGGTGGTGTGTTCAGAGAGGAAAGGGCGAATTTTGCTGATGTTAAAGAGGAAGAAGCGACAGGTCTTGGCTATCTGCTGGATATGCGCAGAGAAGGAGAGGGAGGAGTCAAAGATGACTCCGAGGTTGCGGGCAGATGAGATGGATAGCAACGTTGGCGCTGTAAACTCTGATGATCCTTAGATTAGTAGTATGAAAATGTATGAAAATATCTTGAAAAACTCATGAAACCATTTTGAAGGGATATTGATATTGCTACTACGTTGCGTCTAAGGACAATCATTACTGTAGTTTATCTGTCCCTGACATTCAATAGTTTTGTCCTACTTATTAAAGCACAGCATATAATAGATAAAAGTACATTGAAATAACTGCTAAATCATAAAATATTATACAATCATCTAACTAAATTATATATCAGGGCTTTTTTTGAGGGGGTACTCGGGGGTACTGAGTACCGGCACCTTTTCCATTGTCTGCTAAAATTGACCCATGGCCCCCAAGTTTTAATGAAAGAGCTCAGGCTCTACACACCAATTCTGCCTTGTCATAGATTCTGTGACTGGTTGCAGGGGGCTTGGCTGTTGTGGGGTGGGTCCCTCAGTGATCACCCCACCTCTGAAGGGTGGTCTAGCATTGAGTATCGGCACATTTTCCATTGTCCGCTAAAATTGACCCAAGGACCCCAAGTTTTAATGAAAGAGCTCAGGCTCTACACACCAATTCTGCCTTGTCATATATTCTGTGACTGGTTGCAGGGGGCCTGGCTATTGTGGGGTGGGTCCCTCAGTGATCACCCCACCCCTGAAGGGTGACCCGGCATTTGAGTACCGGCACCTTTTCCATTGTCTGCTAAAATTGACCCATGGAGCCCAAGTTTTAATGAAAGAGCTCAGGCTCTACACACCAATTCTGCCTTGTCATATATTCTGTGACTGGTTGTAGGGGGCCTGGCTATTGTGGGGTGGGTCCCTCAGTGATCACCCCACCCCTGAAGGGTGGCCTTAGCATTTGAGTACCGGCACTTTTTTTGCTAGAAAAAAACACACTGCAGTATGCAAGTCCCTGGAGCAGTTTTTAGTGGGTGCAGTGCACATCAGGCAGGTGGACCCAGGCCCATCCCCCCCTACCTGTTACACTTGTGGTGGTAAATGGGAGCCCTCCAAACCCACCCCAAAACCCACTGTACCCACATGTAGTTTCCCCCCTTCACCCCTTAGGGCTATGGTAGTGTTGTAAAGTTGTGGGTAATGGGTTTTGGGGGGGGATTTGGGGGCTCCTCACACAAGGTAAGGGAGCTATGTACCTGGGAGCTATTGTTATTTTTTTTTTAATTTTTAGAAGTGCCCCCTAGGGTGTCCGGTTGGTGTCCTGGCATGTGAGGGGGGCCAGTGCACTACAAAGGCTGGCTCCTCCCACGACCAAATGCCTTTCATTTCGCCGAGTTTGAGATGGCTGGGCCCGGTTTCCATTATAGCTGAAAAATGAAGCCGGCCATCTCCTCTACACCTGGCGATCGATTTAGCCGGCTCCAACCGTATTTCGAAAATACGGTTGGCTCTGCCCCCTTGCGGCGCCGGCCCCGAAGATGGCCGGCCAGCTATTTGGCCGGTGCCGTTCAATTATACCCCTCAAAGTTATTCAAAGTTGTTAAATCGCAAGAGGATTGTGAAAAATTGGAAGACTGGGCATCCAAATGGCAGATTATGGTTAAGGTGAGCAAGTGCAAAGTGATGCATTTGGGAAAGATGAACCCAAACTATAGCTACACAATGCAAGGTTCCGCATTATGAGTCACCGCCCAGGAAAAGGATCTAGGTATTATCATTGATGATAAGTTGCAACCCTTTGCTCAGTGTGCAGCAGTGGCTAAGAAAGCAAATAGAATGTTAGGAATTATCATGAAAGGAATGGAAAACAAAATTAAGAATGTTATAATGTCTTTGCATCACTCCATGGTGCACCCGCAACTTGAATACATTGTGCAGTTCTGGTTACTACATCTCAAAAAAGATATAGCAGAATTAGAAAAGGTACAGAGAAGTGCGATGAAAATGATAAAAGGGATCAGATGACTTCCCTATGAGGAAAGGCTAAAGTGGCTAGGGCTTTTCAGCTTAGAGAGGAAATGGCTGAGGGGAGATATGATAGAGGTATATAAAATACTAATTGGAGTAGAACAGGTAGATGTGAATCGCTTGTTTACTCTTTCCAAAAATACTAGGGCTAGGGGACACGCAATGAAACTACTAAGTAGTAAATTTAAAACAAATTAGAGAAAATATTTCATCGCTCAACATGCAATGAAACTCTGGAATTCATTGCCAGAGAATGTAGTAAAAGCAGCTAGCTTAGCGGGGTTTAAAAAAGGTTAGACTAATTTCCTAAAAGAAAAGGCCATAAGCCATTATTAAGATGGACTTGGCAAAATCCTGTGCTTATTTCTAGGATCAGCAGCATAAAATCTGTTTCTGGGATCTTGCCAGGTACTTGTGACCTGGATTGGCCACTGTTGGAAAAAGAATATTGATGAACCTTCGGTCTGTCCCAGTATGGCTATGCTTATGTTATGTTCTTATGCTCTTAGAAAAAAAGGGAAAAACAGAACAGATAGAAATAATTGACAAAACAGCACAAGTACTGTATAAACAGACAAGGATAGACAAAGACATATGGAGCGTCAACACTTCCACTCAGCAGTCGCTCATAGGAAGAAGGAGCGAGTACTTGTAGAATGAGCCAAAGAAATTGTTACATGCAGGAGATAAGGACAGAGCATTCAGGCAGGGCCGCCGAGAGGGGAGGACAGGGGGGACAAAAGTCCCCGGGCCTCCGGAGGGGGCCCGGCGACACCGCAGTCCGACCCACCCGCCGTCGCTCCCAGCACTAACCTTAAACGCCTCCTTTCACCATGTTCGCAGCAAGCAGCAGCAGGGCAGGCCACTCCTTCCCGCCGTGTCCCGCCCTCGCCTGACGTAACGTCCGCGAGGGCGGAGCACGGAAGGAAGGAGAGGTCTGCCCTGCTGCTGCTTGCTGCGAACGTGGTGAAAGGAGGCGTTTAAGGTTAGTGCAGGGCCCGGCCCGGTAGTGGGTGGAGGGGCCCAGCGGCGACGATGACGACAACCTCGGGTGGTGGTGGTGGGGGGGCCCGGGGGCGGCCTTGTCCCGGGCCCGGCTCTGGCTCTCGGCGGCCCTGCATTCAGGAATCGATACAGACAAAAAATAAGTGGTCAGACTGGTTGAGTGAATTTGTAAATTTCCCTTTTCCTTCTGTGATCTGCTATCTTACTATTTGCTCCATAGTCAAAGGGTTTGTCTGACTTTTATTTGGAGTTACCTGCAGGGCCGCCGAGAGGGGGGGACAGGGGGGACAAAATTCCCCAGGCCCGGCCCACCTGCCCTCCGTCGCTCCCTGGCACTGACCTTAAGCGTTTTCCTCACCTTTCCTTCGAAAGCGCAGCACAGCAAGCAGCAGCAGACCACTGCTTCCTTCCGTGTCCCGCCCTCGCCTGACGTAATTTCTGCAAGGGGCGGGGCACGGAAGGAAGGAGTGGTCTGCCGCTGCTTGCTGCGCTCAGTGCGCTGCGCTTTCGAAGGTGAGGGAGATGCTTAAGGTCAGTGTAGAGGGTCCGGGGTGGAGAGAGGGCCCGGCCTGTGGCCGGTGGAGTGGGGCCCGGCAACCTCGGGTGGGGGGGCCCCGGGGGCGGCCTTGTCCCGGGCCTGGCCCAGTCTCTCGGTGGCCCTGGTTACCTGTAAATACAATGAAAAGGTGGTGGTGGAAGAAGCTAATCAGTTACATGTACTAACATTCAAAACTCCCACAGCATCGCGAAAAAAGGAAATATACAATATCGAAATGTCATTTAAGATATTTGGGAGGAAAAAGCCTCAAGGTGCTCAGATCAATCGATCTCCTAAGCAACAGTTGATCCTGTTGACCAATCTCTCGGTCTTAAGAGGACCCACTCCTCATCACGGGCAAACAACCTTCCCAATATCGTAAACGGTCACAAAACGAAAAAAAGAGGAAAAGTAATGGGAAACACCCTATTAATCTCTACTGATATCAGTATCCTGGTGTATGTTGCTGCTAAGTGTCTACTAATCATACGTTAACAGTATTAGCACATGCGGTGGCACACTTTAGTAAATCTAGCTCATAAATACATAAGTATTGCCATACTGGGGCAGACCAAAGGTCCATCAAGCCCAGCATCCTGTTCCCAACAGTGGCCAATCCAGGTCACAAATACCTGGTAAGATCCAAAAAAAGTACAAAATATTTTATACTGCTTTTTCCAGAAATAGTGGATTTTCCCCAAGTCCATTTAATAATGGTCTATGGACTTTTCCTTTAGGAAGCCGTCCAAACCTTTTTTTAAACTCCGCTAAGCTAACTGCCTTTACCACATTCTCTGTCAGCGAATTCCAGAATTTAATTACACGTCGAGTGAAGAAACATTTCCTCCGATTCGTTTTAAATTTGCTACTTTGTAGCTTCATTGCATGCCCCCTAGTCCTAGTATTTTCGGAAAGAGTAAACAAGCGATTCACATCTACCCGTTCCACTCCACTCATTATTTTATAGACCAGTATCAAATCTCCCCTCAGCTGTCTTTTCTCCAAGCTGAACAGCCCTAGCTGCTTTAGCCTTTCCTCATAGGGAAGTCGTCCCATCCCCTTTATCATTTTCGTGCCTACGCCTGTGGGCAAGAGACTGTGCACCTCTCCTTCCCTACCCCAGCTCAACTTGCAGATACCTTCTGGAACATCTTTAGCGGTTGTCTTCTTAGATTAACGGCAGAGTAGAGATGAGGACCTCGGTGTTTCTTGAAAGAATAGCTATGCTAAGAGCCCTGCTAGGCCTTTCCAGTCAGACTTTCCCAGGACAATCTTCAGTTTATAATAATCTCCATAAAGCACATGAATTGTGCTACGTCAGATGTTCCCACTGATTTGCATTTTAGAAGCTCTCTGGTAACTGAAGAGCATGACAGGTTAACAACGTGCTGTATTTTGTGAGGGACAGCAGGCGCATGCAGAATGCCTACAGGAGTCCTAGCTGTCATAGCAATAGAATAATGCGTATGCGGAAGAACGGAGGGGCAGTCTCTGGGTCCTGCTTAATCTGTTCAATATGTCTTCCTTATGAAGGTTAAGGAATCGGGCAGTATTGCTGTTGTAAAACTCTACCCTCCCTTGATGATGTGATTGAACTCTCTTTCTTTCTCTCTCTCCTTTTTTTCCTTTTCACCTTCTTTCCCCATTTTCTCATTCCCGTGTTTGTGTTTCCTACCCCAACCTTCTGCTTCTTTCCTCTTTTTTCACCTGTTTTTCCTCTCCTCCTTTTCCTTTTATTTCCAATAATCACCCCTTTCTCTCTCCCCCCCTTTCCTCATTCCTTTACCCTCTTTCCCCCCTATTTTCTGTTCTTTTGTGTTCCCTTCCCGTTTTGTTCATTAGTTAGTGAGGTATTTCTGTGGAATTACATGTTTCCCTTTTTATATATACACCTTTAGGGGTATTTTTTTTTGTATTGTTTCTTTCCCCTCCTCTGTTTGCCTTTTGGCTCTTTGGTTTTATGTTTTCATTTTCTTGTGTTTTGGTATTATATTATTCACAGTGTTGTATAGCAACTAAGTAAATATAACATTGTGGAGACTGAAATGATTGCACTCTTTCTTTTTGAACTCTGTCTTCCATTCTTTAGTCCAAACATTAGTCAAAAAATTTTTTTGTTACATTTGTACCCCGCACTTTCCCACTCATAGCAAGTTCCCCAGGACCAGAGTCCACCACCTTAACCACTAGGACACTCCTCCACTGTTGCTACTATTTGAGATTCTACATGGAATGTTGCTATTCCACTAGCAACATTCCATGTAGAAGTCGGCCCTTGCAGATCACCAATGTGGCCGCGCAGGCTTCTGCGAGTCTGACGTCCTGCACGTACGTGCAGGACGTCAGACTCACAGAAACAGAAGCCTGCGCAGCCTTCTACATGGAATGTTGCTAGTGGAATAGCAACATTCCATGTAGAATCTCCAATAGTAGCAACAGAATCTCAATAGTAGCAACATTCCATGTAGAATCTCCAATAGTATCTGTTTTATTTTTGTTACATTTGTACCCTGCGCTTTCCCACTCATGACAGGCTCAATGCGGCTTACATGGGGCAATGGAGGGTTAAGTGACTTGCCCAGAGTCACAAGGAGCTGCCTGTGCCTGAAGTGGGAATCCAACCCAGTTCCTCAGGACCAAAGTCCACCACCCTAACCACTAGGCCACTCCTCCACTGTTTTTATTCAGTTGCATCTGATGCCTGCAGTTAAAAGTAAAAAGTAAAAGCAGAAGGGAGATGTAAATGACGATTCCTCAGTAAATCAAATGAAACAACAAAACTGGGAACAGGAATTTGCAATCTGCTGCAGTGGGTCATCTCATCTTAAATTTAGCTGATCAGTGAAAATAGCCTATATGAAGGGAAGGGGGGAAAGGGAACTGGGACTTGATATACCACCTTTCTGAGGTTTTTGCAACTACATTCAAAGCAGTTTACATATATTCAGGTACTTATTTTGTACCAGAGGCAATGGAGGGTTGGATGACTTGCCCAGTCACAGGGAGCTGCAGAGGGAATTGAACTCGGTTCCCCAGGATCAAGTTCCATTGTGGTCCACTGCACTAACCACTAGGCTACTCCTCCACTAGCAACATTCCATGTAGAAGCCTGCCCTTGCAGATCAGCAACACGGCCATGCAGGCCTGTTTCTGTGGGTCTGAGTTTCTGTGGGTCTGACGTCCTACATGTACATGCAGGACGTCAGACTCACAGAAACAGAAGCCTGCGCGGCCACGTTGCTGATCTGCAAGGGCAGGCTTCTACATGGAATGTTGCTAGTGGAATAGCAACATTAACATTCCATGTAGAATCTCAAACAGTAGCAACAGAATCTCAATAGTAGCAACGTTCCATCTAGAATCTCCAATAGGGAAAGGGAACTGGGACTTGATACACCGCCTTTCTGAGGTTTTTGCAACTACATTCAAAGCAGTTTACATATATTCATATATTCAGGTACTTATTTTTTTTTACCAGGGGCAATGGAGGGTTAAGTGACTTGCCCAGTCACAAGGGGCTGCAGTGGAAATTGAACTCAGCTCCTAAGGATCAAAGTCCACTGCACTAACCACTAGGCTACTCCTCCACTCCAGTGAGCAGTGAAGTTTGCCTGTGTTTGTTGAAATGGTTAATGGCCTCCAGCCAAACAGACCTGTGATGAGTTGGGTCACTCATGCTGAAGCTGGTAGCAATTATTGGTGAGCAGACATATGTATGTCTCTACCACGGGAAATTTTCCATTGGACTAACTGTCCATTGGATTGTTAAGTGTCTTTAGGGAGGAAGTTTGCTTGTCTGGCCTCAAGACTGAAGGGTTCCCACACAGTTGACGTTCTTGCATCAATTCTAGAAGATATTCAACCAAAGAGTCTGCCATCAGAAGAAAAATTGTTAGAACAAAGCAGACAATGATTCCAACTTTGTGAAAGCCTTCTTGTAATTGACAGCATGACGATGATAATGAAGATGAAGGTGAAGATGTATCACTTGCATCGTCACCTTCAAGTGATGAATTAGACAGCACTACTTCTAATGCAGATGATAATGACAATAATGATGATAAAGTATTCTTTGCTATACGTAAGTCAAGTGTTTCAGAGATTCCCTCGATTAAAACCTGCAGACCTGGTCAGAAGACATCGATAATATTGCAACCTGGCCTGGTTTGAAGGAATTTTTTATCAGACTGAACAATCTACTTCCTGCTAGTGCAGTTAAGTACCTAAGTAATGCCACACTGGGAAAAGACCAAGGGTCCATCGAGCCCGGCATCCTGTCCATGACAGCGGCCAATCCAGGCCAAGGGCACCTGGCGAGCTTCCCAAACGTTGTTGAATCTTTCTAGCTGTGCTGGATTAATGACTCACAAGCAAACTCGAATGAGTGACAGTCATGTTCAAATATTTAGTTTTACTAAAAGCAAAGTGGATTGAATTGTAGAGCAATACAATTATTGGGATAAGAACAATAGTTGCATTCATTGTAGTGCAGTACTTTTACTTTTTGCTCACAAAGTATTATATTAGGCAATAACGTTTTTTACTTTCACTTAAGCAAACTTTTTAATGCTACCCGGTCAAAATGGCCCCCGAAAAATAGCCCCAACAAAAAAGCTCCCGACATAATAGCCCCTGACATAAGAGCCACTGTCAGAACGGCCTGCCCACAATATAACCCTTGACAAAGCCCCCTCCCCGACAAAAGGGCCCGATCAGGCTGCCAAGAATATGCCACTGCATTTTGTCCTAATAATCTTACCTTGCCAAAACAGGATAAGGATGGTAAAAACTATGAAAATGATGACAATATTGTTTTTTTTTTAATTATTATGTTGATGGAAGAATAGTTTCCTTAAACAGCAGAACAGATCATGAATACCACTTGGTAGCTATAGAAATTTGTTTATTTATATATGCTTTATATAATGCAATGCTGGTAGGCGCCTTTATCAGTGAAGGTTTCACTTGTAGTTTATCATCTTTCTTTGTGATGTGTTATTTTTTTTCTAGGGGGCTATTTTGTTAAGGGACTGATTTGTCAATCTTTTCCGGAGATGGGAAGGTGGTAGAACGAGAGGACATGAAATGAGATTGAAGGGAGGCAGACTCAGGAAAGATGTCAGGAAGTATTTTTTCACGGAGAGGGTGGTGGATGCTTGGAATGCCCTCCCGCGGGAGGTGGTGGAGATGAAAACAGTAACGGAATTCAAACATGCGTGGGATATGCATAAAGGAATCCTGTGCAGAAGGAATGGATCCTCAGAAGCTTAGCCGAAATTGGGTGGCGGAGCAGGTGGGGGGAAGAGGGGTTGGGGTTCGGAGGCGAGAATAGGGGAGGGCAGACTTATATGGTCTGTGCCAGAGCCGGTGAAGGGAGGCGGGACAGGTGGTTGGGAGGCGGGAAAAACTGCTGGGCAGACTTATACGGTCTGTGCCCTGAGAAAGACAGGTACAAATCAAGGTAAGGTATACACATGAGTTTATCTTGGGCAGACTGGATGGACCATGCAGGTCTTTTTCTGCCGTCATCTACTATGTTACTATATATGTCAAGGGAAATTTGTTACAAGGCTGTTTTGTCTGGGCTTTTTGTCAGGGCTATTATGTCAGGGTGCCCTTTTCAATATATTCTGCACTGTACTTTTTACTTTTACTTAAGTATTAAAATATACATGTCTTTAATTTTACTTGAGTACTTTGACCTAGTACTTTGAACAACACTGATTATTCGTTTATATTTGAAACTGCATTCTTTTCAATTTTTCAGTGCAGTGCATCTCACATAGCAGTCAAAGGGGGCGTGGTCAAGTCAGGGGTGTTCCCAGAAGCTAGATGTGATGTTATTGAATACCTGGATTTGCATGCTTAACTACCATCAGTTGGATGCCAGCATTTACACCAGGCTCTAGCAAGCATACGGTAAGTGCTCAAGTCCAGTGTTAGGCATGAAGGACTAGATTCTATATATCACACCTAAAAAATCAGTGCCAAAATGAAATATGAAGTATTTATTTATTGCATTTGTATCCCACATTTTCCCACCTCTTTGCAGGCTCAATGTGGCTTACAATACATCATGGATAGTGGTAATGATAAAAGAATAGACATTTAGTGTTACAGAAGGATCTTGGGCAACATGATAATGATAAAACATGATAGTAGTAAACAGGACTTTTTTGAGGGGGTATTGGGGGTACTGAGTACCGGCACCTTTTCCTTTGTCCGCTAAAATTGACCCATGGTCCTCATATTTTAATGAAAGAGCTCAGGCTCTACACACCAATTCTGCCTTGTCATAGATTCTGTGACTGTTTGCAGGGGGGGCTGGCTATTGTGGGGTGGGTCCCTCAAAGATCATCCCACCCCTGAAGGGTGCCCTGGCATTTGAGTACCGGCACCTTTTTCACTAGAAAACACGCGCTGGCAGTATAACAAGCAGATATAGTAGGGCAGTTCTGAGTATATGTGGAGGAGTTGTGTATATTCGCATTGGTTGATCTTTGTGGTATGCCTTGTTAAAGAGATGGGTCTTCAGTAGTTTACGGAAGTTTGTTAGTTCATAAATCGTTTTTAAGTTTCACGGCAGTGCGTTCCATAACTGTGTGGTCAAGTAGGTCAAGTTTGACGCGTGCATTAGTTTGTATTTCAGACCTTTGCAGTTAGGGAAGTGCAGATCAAGGAATGTGCGGGATGATCTCTTGGCATTCTTGGGTGGTAGGTCTATCAGGTCTGACATGTAGGCTGGTGCATCTCCGTGAATGATTTTGTGAGCTAGGGAGCATATTTTGAACATGATACGTTCCTTAAGTGGGAGCCAGTGTAGCTTTTCTTGTAGGGGTTTAGCACTTTCATATTTTGTTTTACCGAATATGAATCTAGCTGCAGTGTTCTGGGCTGTCTGAAGTTTCTTGATTATTTGCTCTTTACACCTCTATTTAGGCAGATTTAAGCCTAGATTTATGTGGGTTTACCATCCGTGGAACTGAATATAGTCGCAGTCAGTTATGCCAAGAACACTTGGTGTAAACAGGGCTGCCGGGGGGGGGGGGGGGCAGGAGGGACAAAACTCCTCGGGCCCGGACCTCCAAGGGGGGCCCGGCACTGCAGTCTCACCTGCCCTCCGTCCTCGACCGTCTGCCACCGGGCCGGGCCCTCTGCATTGAAATCACAGCGCCGCTCACCTCTGTGTGAAAGCTTCAGGCAGCAGCAGATCTGCTCCCTTTGGGCCTCCTCCTTCCCTCCCTGTGTCCCGCCGTTGTCTGACGGGACACAGGGAGGGAAGGAGGCCCGAAGGGAGGCGATCTGCTGCTGCCTGCAGTGCTTTCACATGGAGGTGAGAGGCACTGTGATTTCAATGCAGGGGGCCTGGCCCGGTGGCGGACAGAGGGGGGCCTTGCCCCAGGCCCGGCCCAGTCTCTCGGCACCCCTGGGTGTAAATGCTGACACCTAAATTAGGCGTGGACTGGGTGTATTCTATAACAACATGAATAGATTTTAGAAACATGACCCGCCCATTGAATGCCATGGCCATGCCATGCCCCCCTTGCAACTATGCAACTTAGAATTTACGCACATCACGTTATAAAATATGTTTATACAGGTCGTGTAAATTCTAATTAATGCCAATTAGTGTCAATAAATTGCTTGTTATGTGGCAATTGTTGGCGCTGATTTGTTTGGTAGCTAATTAAATTGCGCACAAGATCCAGAATACACCTGGATTTGCAAGTGCAACTTATGTCGCGCTATATAGAATCCTGGGGAAATGTGCGCTAAGTCTACAGGATGCTCCATGCAGAGGGTCTTTTACAGAATATTAGATTAATCTGTATCATCCCGGTACCTGTGCACCATTAATTGAATTTCTCCTATGTGTCTACTTACATATCTCGCCCAGTACACGATCATTCCCAGTACATGCCACTGCACTGTCCAGAACATACCCCTTTGTAGATGCAGACTTTTGCACTTCATGTCCTATGCATATGCATATCTACCACAACCAGCTAAATATGCCCTGACATGTGTGCTTGAAATATATGCATTTTTACAAGACAAGGCCACTGAAAGGAGGGCAAAATTCCCCAGGCCCGGGCCTCCAAGGGGGGGGGGGGGGGGGGGGGGCTGGCGCTGGGATCTCTCTCTTTCTCGCTCTCTCCATGTCCCGACAGGAGAAGGAGGGAGAAAATTCCGTCACCGGGCCCCCCCTTGGAGGCTGAGGAGGACCTGGAGGAACAGACACAGCAGACTGCTCTTCTTCACAGTCTGCCGCATTGCCTTCCCTTGCGTCTGCTTTTAAACTCAGGCCACGCACGCGTGACCCGAGAGAAAAAGCAGCCGCAGGGGAAGGCCACACGGCAGAAGGAAGAAGAGCAGCGCTGGAGGACAAACTCCTCTGCTGGTGTGGCCTTGGGATCCCCACCAGACAAGGTACTTCAAAGTTATAGCGGGCAGGCGGCAGCATCGATTGGGGGGGGGGGGGCTGGGGCGGTGACAGCAGTAGCGATCGGCGGCCAGCAGCGGCGATGATGATGATCCTGGGGGGGGGGGGGGGGGGGGAGGGCCCAGTGGCGACCATGATCCTGGAAGGGGGGGGGGGGTGGCCCTGGCGGCGGCCTTGCCCCAGGCCCGGCTCAGTCTCTCGGCAGCTCTGAGATGGTCCTGGCAAGAGTGCTGATGGTGATTATGATTGTTGAGTTTAACTAGCAACGTTTGGGGGGGGGGGGGGGGGTCTAGAGGCCTGACAGTTAATTGAGAGTGGGTGGCCGCTTAATATCCTTGCTGGTTGTGCCTCTACCAGCTGCTCAGGGAAGGGTTACATGCTTCCACCATCCTTCCCATTAAAAAAAAAACAAAAAACTATTTCATTTTATTGTTGAATTAGTATCTATACAATAGAGGATTTTATCAGAAAAATGAGTTTGGACAGGAACATAGATTATTCCGCTCTACAGATACCTTCTTGGCTGAGAAGGAAGAAAAGACAGCTGCTTCTTTTTCTCTCCTGTCTCTTCTTTCCTGCCTCCCTTACAAATCAGCTTACAATTATTTTCAAAGGCTGCCCATCTTCATCCCTGCATCTTCCTCAGAGCCTGCAGCAGGACTCTGCCTTTTCCTGTGCAGGGAATCTTTCTGTTCTCTTCAACATCTAAATGATGTTTCTTTCCAGAAGCTGGATAAATTAGCCTGGTTGCTGTTTGTTCACTTTACAGGTAATACATAGACAATAAAAGTAAAACAAAACAGAACAAAAAAGGTAAGAGGATATTTTTATATTGGACTAAATTAAGATTTTTTTTTACTAGCTTTCATAGGCTAGAACCTTCTTGAGGAATATATATTTATTTTGCTCACACCTTTTTCAGTAGTAGCTCAAGGTGAGTTACATTCAGGTACTCTGGATATTTCTCTGTCCCAGGAGGGCTCACAATCTAAGTTTGTACCTGAGGCAATGGAGGGTTAAGTGACTTGCCCAAGATCACAAGGAGCAGCAGTGGGATTTGAACCAGCCACCTCTGGATTGCAAGACCAGTGTTCTAACCACTAAGCTACTCCTCCACTGACAACAATCCATCTAGAAGCCTGCCCTTGCAGATCAGCAACACGGTATGTGCAGGACATCAGACTCACAGAAACAGAAGCCTGCGCGGCTGCATTGCTGATCTGCAAGGGCAGGCTTCTACATGGACTGTTGCTAGTGGAATAGCAACATTAACATTCCATGTAGAATCTGAAATAGTAGCAACAGAATCTCAATAGTAGCAACATTCCATGTAGAATCTCAAATAGTAGCAACATTCCATCCCCGCCCGTCCCTGCTGGAATCTTACCCGTCCCCACCCATCCCCGCTGGAATCTTACCCGTCCCCACCCACCCCCCCAAAAATTAAACCATCCCAACCCACCCCCACCCGTCCCCCCCAAAAATTTAACCATCCCCACCCATCCCCATAAGAATTAATAGTACATAAAAGAAAGTTCCAGTCAGCTCCCTTTCTGGATTTGAGCCACAGCACTGTAGGCAAGGAAGGAATGGAAGTTGGAACTTGGAACACTCTGGTGCGCACATGTAAGATTTGTCTCTGATTCACTGGCAGTGTGTGCTGAGAGGCCGCCACATGCACGCGCCAGTAGGTCAGGTGACATCTGATTCTCGTGCCTGTGTCAGAGCTGAGGTCTGTGCACCAGCCTGGGAGCAAAGAGGATTAATAGTAACATAGTAAGTGACAGCAAATAGACCTGAACGGTCCATCCACTCTGCCCAATAGTCACACTCATGATCAATTCATCATTAATCACACGAGTGTGATATTATATACTTGATTATGGTCTTTTCTTTCGTGTTTCTGGAACAAAGACCCACAGGAGTCTATCTGGCCCCATCCTTATGTTCCAACTGCTGGAGTTGCCATCAAAGCCCACCTCAGCCTAGTCTGTTCTCATTTGTGGGACACAGACCGTAAAGTCTAATGCGGGATCCGGCAGTAGTTAAACCCCCCCCCCCCCCCAGCCTGTCATTTCTTTGGTGCTAGCGGTAATTAGGGAAAAATTACTGCAGGGGGTTACCTGGGTAGTGCCGGGGGCTGCCTGGTTCTCTGGGTTAGCGCGGGAGCCCTTAACGCCTGCTCCATGGGTAGCGGTAATGTTTTGCTCGAAATAGCCGTGTGGGCAAGTGCAAACTTACCGCATGGCCATTTCATTTTTCAAATTTTCACCTGCTGTAGTTACGAACTGCAAAAATGGCCACTACTGCAGGGCCGCTTTTACCACAGCATAGTAAAAAGGCCCCTTTATAGTAACATAGAGGGGCATAATCGAAAATCGCCGGCGAAATAGATCGCCGGCAATCTATTTTGGCGGTGGCGCAACAGCTGGCCGGAACCATATTATCGAGAAAGATGGCCGACCATCTTTTTTTTTCGATAATACGGTTTAGTCCCGGCCAAATGCCAGAGTTCGCCGGGGTTTGAGATTCACGGTTTTGTTTTTCAGTGATAATGGAAACTAAAAGCGGCCATCTCAAACCCGGCGAAATCCAAGGCATTTGGTCATGGGAGGAGCCGCATTTGTAGTGCCATGGTTCCCCCTCACATGCCAGGACACCAACCAGGCACCCTAGGGGGCACTCTAAAAATGTGAAAAAAATACACAAATAGCTCCCAGGTGCATTGCTCCCTTACCTTGGGTGCTGAGCCCCCCGAATCCCCCCCAAACCCACTCCCCACAGCTCTACACCATTACCATAGCCCTTATGGGTGAAGGGGGGCACCTACATGTGGATACAGTGGGTTTTGGGGGAGTTTGGAGGGCTCAACACTTACCACCACAAGTGTAACGTAGGGGGGGATGGGCCTGGGTCTGCCTGCCTGAAGAGCACTTCACCCATTAAAAACTGCTCCAGGGACTTGCATACTGCTATCAGGGAGCTGGGTATGACATTTCAGGCTGGCATACAGGCTGGTAAAAAAAGGTTTTTATTTTTATTTTTTTAGTGTGGGAGGGGGTTGGTGACCACTGGGGGACTACGGGGAGGTCATCCCCCATTCCCTCCGGTGGTCATCTGGTGAGTTGAGGCACCTTTTTGAGGCTTGGTCATGAAAATAAAAGGACCAAGTAAACCCGGCGAAATACTGCTTAACGCCGCTTATTTTTTTCCATTATCCGTGAAAGCCGGCCATCTTGTAGCCATGCCCATGCCCGCCCATGTCCCGCCTTCGCTACTCCGCCGACACGCCCCCTTGAACTTTCACCGGCGCAGCGACGGGAAAGCTGCAATGGTGTCAAAAAAGCCGCTTTCGATTATACAGATTTCGCCGCTTTTGAGAGATCGCCGGCCATCTCCCGATTTATGTCGGAAGATCGCCGGCGATCACTTTCGAAAATAAGCCTGTTAGTAACATAGTAGATGATGGCAGAAAAGACCTGCATGGTCCATCCAGTCTGCCGAACAAGATAATCTCATATGTGCTACTTTTTGTGTATACCTGACCTTTATGATTTATAATGTGATATGAAATCCAAATCTTTTGTTAAGTCTTTTCTTGTTGGTGTAAAGGGTGTTATGTTTGTAGAGTGCTTTCAAATTTGATCTTCATATTCTACTACTACTACTACTTATTATTTCTATAGCGCTACTAGACGTACGCAGTGCTGTGCACTTGAACATGAAGAGACAGTCCCTGTTCAACAGAGCTTACAATCTAATTAGGACAGACAAACAGGACAAATAAGGGATAAGGACAAAGAGTAGCAAGATTCCGGAATCCCAAAGAGTTGCAAGATTCTGTGCAGAATCCTAAAGAGTAGCAACATTCCGGAACCCAAAGAATAACAAGATTCCGGAATCCTAAAGACTACTACTACTACTTATCATTTCTATAGCGCTACTAGATGTACGCAGCGCTGTACACTTGAACATGAAGAGACAGTCCCTGTTCGACAGAGCTTACAATCTAATTAGGACAAACAGACAGAACAGAAATAAGGGAATATTAAAGTGAGGATGATAAAATAGGTGTTCTTAACAAGTGAATAAGGGTTAGGAGTTAAAAGCAGCATCAAAAAGGCAGGCTTTTAGCTTAGATTTGAAGACGGCCAGGATGGAGCTTGATGTACCAGCTCAGGAAGTCTATTCCAGGCATATGGTGCAGCAAGATAAAAGGAATGGAGTCTGGAGTTAGCAGTGGAGGAGAAGGGTCCAGATAAGAGAGATTTACCCAGTGAACGGAGTTCCCGGGGAGGAATGTAGGGAGAGATGAGAGTGGAGAGGTACTGAGGAGCTGCAGAGTGAATGCACTTATAGGTCAATAAGAGGAGTTTGAACTGTTATGCGGAAATTGATAGGAAGCCAGTGAAGTGACTTGAGGAGAGGGCTAATATGAGCATAACAATAGTAGAATAACCAAGAATAAACTAGATACAACAAGGTACACTTGAAAACGGTAAATTGAAACCTAATAAGAGAACTACCGTGAAACAGTATCAAAAATTTACAAATTTAACAGCACTGGAATTCAAATGCCAGAGACATAATACAATGTTAGCATAATACTAATGATACATCTAATAAGCATGCATTAGACATTCAACCAACTAGATATGATGCTAAAGAATTTATTAACTGAGGTGCTTGTCAATCAGCCAGTACAAGTGTCAAAGTTGGCCGCACTTTATATATAGGTCTGCTAAAATTGTATTGGTTTTGGTGCATACAGCTCCCCGCCCTGCTCTGCCAAAATGCTTAAGCCGCACAGAGTCCTTGATTGCATTGGCCAGGTCCCAAAATATACTCAGTAATTCTTTCAATATGAAGGGGGGAACCCCCCCCCCCCCCCCCAACAAACTCAGAGAGAATCTTCCTATTAGCAACATACAGATCCAGATTTGGAAAAAACAGAAGAATCATTAAAAAACCTATTGGTACTCTGGGAGGATAAATTACTGAAAAAGATATTCCCAGCTCCACTAATGTTGGCCTTCCAACAGCTACCTAATGTGAAACAAAAATTAGTGAAAGGCAGACTTCTAATAGAAGCTCAAAATAAGAGAATGGCAGACATCCCTGCAAGCTGCACCAAGCTGCACGTATCGCAGAGGAAAAAAGAGTCACTCACATGGGGAAAAACATTCAGCATTAGGATATCCTACACATACCTTTACTATTTCCACTATATCTTTTTCTGGTCGCCGCATCTCAAAAAAGATATAATGGAATTAGAAAAAGGTACAGAGAAGGGCGACGAAAATGATAAAGGGGATGGGACGACTTCCCTATGAGGAAAGGCTGAAACGACTTGGGCTCTTCAGTTTGGAGAAAGGATGGCTGAGGGGGGATAAGATAGAGGTATATAAAATTTATTTATTTATTTATTGCATTTGTATCCCACATTTTCCCACCTATTGCAGGCTCAAAGTGGCTTACAGAGTGTGGTTATGACATAATAATTTCGTGATAACAGGTACAATTCTTATAGTTTGAATGTTGGTAAGAGAAGATAGGCATAGTCGTTTCATGATAACAAGTACAGTTATTACTGTTTAAAGATTAGGTAAGGGAGGATAGACGGAAAGTTTAGGTAGGTTAGAGGTGAACTGCGGTAACTGTGTGGATTGTTGAAGTAGTTTGTAGGTTATGTATTTTCCTTGTAGGCCTTTGGAAGAGATGAGTCTTCAGGGATTTGCGGAAGTTAATTATTTCGTCAATAGCTTTCAGGTCTGTAGGTAGAGCATTCCACAGCTGGCGGGCTCAAGTAGGAGAGGTGGTGGCGTGTGTCAGCTTGTATTTAGTACTTTACAGCTGGGGAAGTGCAGATTGAGATATTTGCGGGATGATCTTACAGCGTTTCTGGGAGGCAAGTCCACAAGGTTTAGCATGTAGATTGGGGCGTCTGCGTGTATAATTTTGTGTACAATCATGCAAATCTTGAACTCAACACGTTCTTGAGTGGGAGCCAATGGAGTTTCTCTCTTAGGGGTTTAGCACTTTCATATTTATTTTTTCCAATATGAGTCTGGCGGCTGTATTCTGGGCTGTTTGGAGTATTTTGATGGTTTGTTCTTTGCAGCCGGTGTATAGTGCATTACAGTAGTCCAGGTGACTTATTACCATTGACTGTACCAGGGTGCGGAAGATATGTCCTCAGGAAGAAAGGTTTTACTCTTTTGAGTTTCCATATGGAGTGGGAACATTCTCTTCGTTGTATTCTTCACATGAGTATCGAGTGTGAGGTTTCGGTCGATAGTCACTCCAAGAATTTTTAGGTTTTGCGCAACGGAAGAGAACAGTATGCTGTGGTTGTTTTGGAGTAGATGTTTTTGTTGTGTTTAGAGGTTAGTACAAGACATTGTGTTTTCTCTACGTGAGTTTCAGTTTGAACGCATTAGCCCAGGAGTGCATGGTTTGGAGGCTTTGATTGATCTCGTTGGTGATTTCGTTTAGATCCCGTTTGAATGGGATGTAGGTCGTGACATCGTCTGCATATATATAGGATTGAAGTTTTTAGTGGCTAGAAGTTTGGCTAGCGGTATCATCATTAGGTTGAAGAGAGTTGGTGATGGGGGGGATCCTTGGGGAACTCCGCATTCAGGTGTCCATGGGGGTGCTGTGTCCGCATTGGTTGTGACTTGGTATGATCTTTTGGTCAGGAATCCTTTGAACCATTTGAGAACTGTACCTCCTACTCCGAAGTATTCTAGTATATGTAAAAATATTTCATGGTTAACCATGTCGAAGGCGCTAGGCATGTCCGAATGTAGGAGGAGTATGTTGTTGCCGGTTGCAATTGCTTGTTTGATGCGTTCATTGCAGACACTAGTACCGTTTCGGTGCTGTGATTTGTCCGAATCCTGATTGAGATTCTTGCAGAATTGACTGTTTGGTTAGGTAATCAGAAAGTTTGTTTCGTCACTATGCCCTCCATGAGTTTAGGTTATGAGTGGGATAGATGCTACTGGGCGATAGTTAGATAGATCCGTTGTGCTTTTCTTAGCATCTTTTGGCAGTGGAGTAAATAGGATGTTTCCTTTCTCCATGGGAAAGAGGCCGTTTGAAGCCTGTAATTTATGTGCTTCGTGAGGTCTTTTTTGAATTGTTTGGGGGCTGAGTCTTATAGGCTAGTTGGGGCAAATGTCCAATTTGCATTGTGACTTAGCGTATTTTCCGAGCCATTTGAGAATTCATCTGAAGATATCGTGTCAAACTTGGTCCATGATCGATCTGCTGGGCATTCCCTAGTTTTGAGTCTAGGCATTCAAGGATGCTTGCGTACTCAGTTATATTAGTAGGTATCATGAGTTGTAGCTTGGTGATTTTTTCGTTGAAGTATTTCGCAAGATTGGTTGCAGATGGGATGTCTCTGTTGTTAGAGGTGACCGGTGTAGTGTTTAGCAGTTTGTTTACGAGTGTGAAGAGTTTGTGTGTGTCCTTGTAATTCGGTCCTATGTGGTTTTGTAGTATGTTCTCTTAGTTTGTCTGATAGTGTATTTGTATTTCCTTTGTAGTTTTACTGAGCGGACTGGAACGGGTAGACTGAATCGCTTTATTTTTCTTTCCAAAGTTCTAGGACTAGGAGGCACACAATGAAGCTAGAAAGTAGGAAATTGAAAACGAATTGGGGAAAATACCTTATTCCCTCAACGTGTAATTAAACTCTGGAATTCACTGCCGAGAATGTGGTAAAAGCAGTTAGCTTAGCAGGGTTTAAAAAAAGGTTTGGATAGCTTCCTAAAAGAAAAGTCCATAAGCCATTCTTAAAATGGACTTGGGAAAATCCACTGCTTATTTCTGGGATAAGCAGCCTACATGTATTGTACTGTTTTGGGATCTTGCCAGGTACCTGCCACTGTTGGAAACAGGATACTGGGCTTGAGGGACCTTCGGTCTGTCCCAGTATGGCAACACTTATGCACTCAGTAACATAGTAACATAGTAACATAGTAGATGACGGCAGAAAAAGACCTGCATGCGTCCATCCAGTCTGCCCAAGACAAACTCATATGTGTATACCTTACCTTGAATTTGTACCTATCCTTTTCAGGGCACAGACATATAAGTCTGCCCCAGCAGTATTTCCGCCTCCCAAACCACCAGTCCCGCCTCCCATCACCGGCTCTGGTACAGACCGTATAGTCTGCCCTCCCCTATCCTCGCCTCCCAACCACCACCCCCTCTTCCCTCCAACTGCTCCGCCACCCAATTTCAGCTAAGCTTCTGAGGATCCATTCCTTCTGCACAGGATTCCTCTATGCATATCCCACGCTGTTTGAACTCCGTTACCGTTTCATCTCCACCACCTCCCGCGTACTTATGTACTCTTCTTCAAGTGTAGTATATATCATTCAAATTATGAAATGACCTTCCCCATCATATTAGAAATCCGTCCACATTAGCATCCTTTAAGAAACTCCTCAACTATTTATTTTCTGAATCTTTCCCTTCTCGTGGCTAAACTTTCTCTTCATTCCATTTACTTTCTCTACTTCACTCTCTTCTCACTTTCATTCTCTTTCTTATTTTTAGTTTAGTATTTTCTTTTCTTTTTGTGAACAGCCTAGATGCCTGTGTGTAGGCCCAGTGAGGTATCTTAAATGTGGGAAAATAAATAAAACGTGAAGAAGGATGCTGTATTAGAGAAACAGGCCAGATGCTAAATACAAGAATCAGCTATGCAGGAATCACGTTAACATCACAAATATTAACCAGGGTTGACGCATCTGTTGCTGAACATTTTTTGGGTCCGGAGTTACTTCATCAAAATCTGGATTTCCTATCACATTATAAACCATAAAATTATACAGCTTTGTCACCTGCCGATCACCTATCCATCTTTCCCTGTCTCTCCGTTTTTCAGATTTTGGGAGCAGCACTCTGTGTAAGTGACAGTGAAAATCAGGCTTTTATATGCATCCGACAGAGTGGACTTATTCTTAAAGCTCATGCCTCAATAAACCTGTTATTCTATAGTGTGCTTTTGCTACTGCATGCTAGCCCCCTCCCCCCCCCCCCCAAGGCTTTTGTGTGACCTGAGAACAAGTATGTGTCTCAGGATATGTTGTGAGTGTCACCAGGGGTGGACTGACAGTGTCCAGGACTCTTGGGCAATAAGGGCCCTGGGCCCCTAACCACCTATCAAAAGTGATTTAAACTAGATGGAGCTAGGGGCAGGGCCGCCGAGAGGGGGGGCAGGGGGGACAAAATTCCCTGGGCCCGGGCCTCCAAGGGGGGGCCCGGCGCCAGGGGTCAGGCCACCGGCGCTGGCAGTTCCCAGTCTCACCTGCCTGCCTCTTCGGCTCTGGGCCCCCCTGCATTCGAAGCGGCAGTCACAGATCTCCTCCCTTTCAAGCCTTCCTCCCTGTGTCTCGCCCTCGTGGAAACCGGAAGTTACATCAGAGCGAGGGCGGGACACAGGGAGGGAAGGCCATAAAGAAGGCGATCTGCGACTGCCGCCTTGTAATGCAGGGGCCTGGAGCCATGGAGGCAGGCAGGTGAGACAGCGGACTACAGCGGGCGGAGGAGCTATGGGGAGCGGCAGTGGCAGGCAGCGGCAGGGGGAGCGACTGGTTATGGCAGCGATGGGGGCAGAGGTGGGTGGCCTGCCCCGGGCCTGGCTGAGTCTCTCGGCAGCCCATGGCTAGGGGAGAGTGAGTTTCCTACTGCTGTGGGCCCTCAGGCACTGCTCTGTTATTCTAATGGTCAGTCCATCCCTAGGTGTCACTTAGTGCATGATTTTTTAAACCTAAGAACTTAAGCGTAGCCATACTCGGTCAGACCAATGGTCCATCTAACCAAGTATCCTGCTTCCAACAGTAGTAAATCCAGGTCACTAGTACCTGGCAGAAACCCAAATCATGGCAACATTCCATGCTGCCAATCCCAGGGCAAGCAGTTGCTTCCCCACATCTGTCTCAATAGCAGACTATGGACTTTTCTTCCAGGAACTTGTGCAAACCCAGATGTCCTAACTGCTGTTACCACATCCTCCGGCAAAGAGTGCCAGAGCTTAACTATTCGTTGAGTGAAAAAATATTTCCTCCTGTTTGTTTGAAAAGTATTTCCATGTAATTTCCTCAACTGTCTCCATACTGCTCACCAGCCTACCTCAGGAAGCTACCGTGAAGTGGCAGCTGCCACATGATTGTCCCGTCAACCGGAAGTGACCCAACTGGTTAGCCCTTTACATTCTTTGTCCTTAGCAGCGAATGAACTACGTCTGCTGTGTACTCTTGCTGTGCATGCTGCACATGCTCTCCGTGATTTTTGGTGCTCCTGTTCTGTCTTTCAGGTGCTCTCCAGTACCGCTCATAGCCTTCGCAGCAGCTGCCTCATGATTGTCCCGCCTCCCGGAAGTGATTCAACTGGTTAGCCCTTTAAATTCTCTGCCCTTAGTGGTGCATGCTCATGCCAAAGGAGCATGTAGAAGGAACATGGTTTATGCTCCTTTTTACGCACCCTCCTTGTTGTTTTGCCCCTATTCCAACTTCGCTAGACCTCTTTTCTGAGGCTTAGCTATCCGTGCCTCTTTGTCTCTCTCATTCTCTCCTTATGTGTCTCATCTACCCTATCCTCAACATGAGCTCAGATGCCTACAACTAATTCAAGATGGCCGCTGTTTAACGAGCTGACGATCCATCGGCTCCTGTCACCGTCTCAGAGTGGCCCGCTGTTTGCCAGGGATCTGGCCCAATTTTGATCTTCGGGTCCGTGGTGATCTGTGGCTCCTTTTGCCATCTGCTTTGGAGCAAGTTGATTCGGGGAGCGGCTGGCTGCCGGCGGTGTTTCGGTGCCAGCGGGTGGCCTGTTTTGCTCTGTCGGTGCGGTAGCGGGTGCCAGGTCAGTACGGGGTGCGCGCTCGGGCCGGTGTTTCCTGGCACGGGCTTTCTTTGGTTCGTCCATGCCGCCGGTCTCCATCCCTCTACAGGACCGTCCTCGGCGTGCTCTGCCCGAGCCTCCTGTCGTACGGCCAGCCGACCATGGATTGCTGGTTGCTGCACTGTTGCCTCTCCCTCGTTCTTCATCTTTTTCGTTGGGAGTCTGCTGCTTTCTTGCTCTTCTGCCTGTCGTGTTGGAGTTGACGACGCTGCTGACATCGCTGGCTCTTCCTCTTCTGTCGGGCCTGATGGAGGGACAGTGGAGGAGGTCCTTGGTCTGGAGAGCCCGACGGTTGGAGCCGCGGAGGACGACCGTTTGTTCCACCATTTTGATTCCCGCGCAGCTGACTCCGTTGCTGTGGATGTCTGCATGCTGTTGCTGTTTCTTCTGTGCTTCAGGTGTTCCAGCAGGGCACTGTTGCAGCTCCTGTGTGAAGATCGCCTTGCTGACCTTGTTCGTGTCAATCACCTCTGCCTGGATCTACATCCTTCCTTTGGCCTCCTGCTGTCCATCTTTGTCTCCCTTCCCATTCCCTCTCCCTTCTCACCCTGTCTTCCCGCCCCTCACTAATGTAATGTACCTGTAATTGTATTTATTTTATTAGCTCATTGTAAGCCGCTTTGGGGCTGCAAACATGTGGCAAAAGGCGGGGTATAAATGATCTGAGATAAATAAATAAAATAAATAAATTCAGAACACCTCAATTAAGCTTATCACCGGACACAAGAAATATGATCGTGTCAGTCCACTCTTAAAAGATGCACACTGGCTATCCATTCAATACCGTATTCAACATAAACTACTCTTTCTGATCTATAAAATCCAAAGTACAGAAGATCCTTCCTTTCTTTTTGCGCTTCTTCTCCCTTACGTTCCCTCCTGATCTCTATGCTCCTCCTGCCAGGATCTTCTAGATGTTCCTTCCTTTCATGAAATTCCCCTCACAACGATACGTTGCTCTATATTCTCCGTACAGTACTACTACTACTACTATTTAGCATTTCTATAGCGCTACAAGGCATACGCAGCGCTGCACAAACATAGAAGAAAGACAGTCCCTGCTCAAAGAGCTTACAATCTAATAGACAAAAAAAAAAAAAGTAAGCAAATCAAATCAATTAATGTGAACGGGAAGGAAGAGAGGAGGGTAGGTGGAGGCGAGTGGTTACAAGTGGTTACGAGTCAAAAGCAATGTTAAAGAGGTGGGCTTTCAGTCTAGATTTAAAGGTAGCCAAGGATGGGGCCTGCAACTCTGGAACTCTCTTCCACAGAGCATAAAAGCTCTCGCCACTCTTTCTCGATTTAAAACTGACCTAAAAACCCACCTATTTTGAAGGCTTATGGAGCTTGGCCTGGACTGCATGATGGCAGAACTTCTCCCATCCCACTGTTTTTTTCCTCCATCCTTTCCTTTCCTTTATGATATTGTAGTTCTCCCCCTTTGCATCATGTATCGGGTTGTCCTACTAACTCAATGTATTTATGTATCTCTCTCTCTCTTCCCCTTTAGAACGTAAGCCGCTCAGATACCAGTCTGATGGGCAGGATAGTAAGCATGTAATAAACTTGATAACAAATGTTCCCGTAAATGATATGGGAAATGACACAGCATGAAGAATTTCCAGTTGCCCAACCTAGTTCCTAGCATATTACATGATTATCTGTTCTTATATGGTCAATACGTAGATGGAGAGTGACTAACGAAGAACTTGGCTAGATCCCAGTGGATGAATATTTTGCCTTGCAGGTTGGCTACACTGAACCAGTAGCTCAAAAGTAGTCAGTCCTGGATCATGTAGAAGACTTACACCGGCAGGCTAGTGCAGATTTCCAGCATTAGCTGCCAGTGAACCTACTACTACTTATCATTTCTATAGCGCTACTAGACGTACGCAGCGCTGTACACTTGAACATGAAGAGACAGTCCCTGCTCCACAGAGCTTACAATCTAATTAGGCCAGACAAACAGGGCAAACAAGAGATAAGGGAATGTTAAAGTGAGGATGATAAAATAAGGGTTCTGAACAAGTGAATAAGGGTTAGGAGTTAAAAGCAACATCAAAAAGGTGGGCTTTTAGCTTAGATTGAAGACGGCCAGAGATGGGGCTTGACGGACCGGCTTCAGGAACTCTATCCAGGCATATGGTGCAGCAAGATAAAAGGAACAGAGTCTGCAGTTAGCGGTGGAGGAAGAAGGGTGCAGATAAGAGAGATTTACCCAGTGAAAGGGAGGAATGTAGGGAGAGATGAGAGTGGAGAGGTACTGAAGAGCTGCAGAGTGAATGCACTTATAGGTCAATAAGAGGAGTTTGAACTGTATACGGAAATGGATAGGAAGCCAGTGAAGTGACTTGAGGAGAGGGCTAATAGAGCATAACGACACTGGCGGAATATTAGTCCTTGCAGCAGAATTTTGCACAGATTTAAGAGGAGAGAGATGGCTAAGTGGGAGACCTGTAAGAAGCAAGTTGCAATAGTCTAAGCAAGAGGTGATAAGAGTGTGGATGAGGGTTCTGGTAGTGTGCTCAGAAAGGAAAGGGCGGATTTTGGTGATATTATAGAGAAAGAAACCACAGGTTTTATCAGTCTGTTGAAGGAGAGGGAAAGGGAGGAGTCGAAGATGACCCCAAGGTTACCAGCTGATGAGACAGGAAGGATGAGCGTGTTATCCACAGAAATAGAGAATGGGGGAGGAGGAGAGGCCTTAAGTAGCAGTCTAAAACACAGACATCCATCGTATATGCTCTGTCGCAGCTGAATTTTGGCCATTTTCAGCCCCATCATGCTCAACGTTATATCCCGTGAACAAGGTTAATTTTACCTCATTTTTAATCTTAGTGTGATCCACTGAAGTTCATTTGTTCTAATTCATTCAGGGTCATTCCAATGTTAAGTTACTAGACAGAGTACTGGGAACAGAAAGGAACATTCAATTCACTCTTTTCTGAACCAAAATATGGTCTATGTAATTAGAAACAGGGAGTGCTTTTTTCCATTTAATTGAACTGCTGGTGCATATGAATGACCCTATTGTGACCTCCCTGGTAGATCCTGGAGAAGCATTCGAGCGAGCGGAGCAGGGTGCAGATATTCACAGTTTCTATTACAAAAACCTGCCTTTGCTGAAGCAATTAAATCTGCAGCCGCTACTCTTTACTGTGAAATAATTCTGAAATAAGACAATTGCCACCTATGGCCTCTATACTGCAAAATTTCAGAGCTGGCTTTAATGGCCCAATTCATGGTGAATGAGATGGGTTGCAATGTTTCTCACACTGCAATCAACTACAGCAAAAGACATTGAAGGGGGTAGAGCTGTTTGGATCCAGCTCGGATTTGCCAACTATCAATAAGTTTCAGTGCATTCACTCTACCGCTCCCCAGTACCTCTCCACTCTTGTCTCTCCCTATGCCCCCCCCCCTCGAGTACTCCATTCTGTGGATAAATCTCTCTTGTCTGTCCCCTTCTCTACTGCTAATTCCTTTTATCTCTCTGCACCTCACACCTGGAATAGACTTCTCGAGCTTGTACGTCTAGCCCCATCTTTGGCCGTTTTCAAATCCAGGCTAAAAGCCCACCTCTTTCACGCTGCTTTTGACTCCTAACCACTACTCACTTGCCCTGTACCCCTTTTTATCCCCACCTCTTTAATTCCCTTACCTCTTAGTTGTTCTGTCTGTTTGTCTGTCCTATTTAGATTGTGAGGGACTGTCTTTTCATGTAAGGTGTACAGCACTGCGTATGCCTTGTAGCGCTATACTACTACTTGACATTTCTAGAGCGCTACTAGGGTTACGCAGCGCTGCACAGTTTAACAAAAAAGGACAGTCCCTGCTCAAAGGAGCTTACAATCTAAAGGACGAAATGACAAGTTGGGGCAGTCTAGATTTCTTGAATAAAGGTAAAGTGGTTAGGTGCCAAAGGCGACATTGAAGAGGTGGGCTTTGAGCAAGGATTTGAAGATGGGCAGGGAGGGGGTCTGGCGTATGGGCTCAGAAAGTTTATTCCAAGCATGGGGTGAGGCGAGGCAGAAAGGGCGGAGTCTGGAGTTGGCGGTGGTGGAGAAAGGTACTGAGAGGAGGGATTTGTCCTGTGAGTGGAGGATACGGGAAGAAGAGTAAGGGGAGATGAGGGTAGAGAGGTAGTGAGGGGCTGCAGATTGAGTGCATTTGTAGGTTAGTAGGAGAAGCTTGAACGGTATGTGGTACCTGATCGGAAGCCAGTGAAGTGATTTGAGGAGAGGGGTGATGTGAGTATATCGGTCCAGGCGGAAGATAAGACATGCAGCAGAGTTCTGAACGGATTGAAGGGGGGATAGGTGGCAAAGTGGGAGGCCAGTGAGGAGTAGGTTGCAGTAGTCAAGGCAAGAGGTAATGAGAGAGTGGATGAGAGTTCGGGTGGTGTGCTCAGACAGGAAAGGGCGAATTTTGCTAATGTTGTAGAGGAAGAAGCGACAGGTCTTGGCTATCTGCTGGATATGCGCAGAGAAGGAGAGGGAGGAGTCGAAGATGACTCCAAGGTTGCGGGCAGATGAGACGGGATGATGAGGGTGTTATCAACTGAAATAGAGAGTGGAGGGAGAGGGGAAGTGGGTTTGGGTGGGAAGACAATAAGCTAGGACTTGCCATGTTCAGTTTCAGGTGGCGGTTGGACATCCAGGCAGCAATGTCGGAAATGCAAGCCGATACTTTGGCCTGGGTTTCGGCAGTGATGTCTGGTGTGGAGAGATAAAGCTGGGTGTCATCAGCATAAAGATGATACTGGAAACCATGAGATGAGATCAGGGAGCCCTGGAAGAGGTGTAGATTGAAAAAAGAAGGGGTCCAAGGACAGATCCTTGAGGAACTCCAACAGAGAGCGGGATGGAGGTGGAGGAAGAGCCATGAGAATGTACTCTGAAGGTACGGTGGGAGAGATAAGAGGAGAACCAGGAGAGGACAGAGCCCTGGAACCCAAATGAGGACAGTGTGGCAAGGAGTAAATTGTGATTGACAGTGTCAAAAGCGGCGGATAGGTCGAGGAGGATGAGGATGGAGTAGTGACCTTTGGATTTGGCAAGGAACAGGGAGGACTGGAAGGAGGATAGCATGAATTTGTAGTGAATGAAATTAGTATGGGTGCAAGATTTCCTCCAGAGGCGTTCAGCCGATCGGGCGCAGGAGCGAAGGTATCGGGTGCAAGGGGTTAGCCAGGGCTGGGGATTAGTACGCCTTGTGGGACGGGAGATGGATGGTGCAAGGGCATCCAGAGCAGAGGAGAGAGTGGCATTGTAAGTGGAGACTGCCTTGTCAACAGACTCGGAGGACAAGATGGAAGGGAGGAGATCAGAGATATTAAAGGATAAGGTGGGAGGGTCGACAGCCTGGAGATTCCTAGAAGTAGTGGTTAGTGTTGGGCGGGACTGAGGGGGAGGGTGATGAAGTGTGAAGGTGATCAGGTAATGGTCAGAGAGAGGAAGAGCTGAGGTGCAGAAATTGGAGGGTAAGCAGGTAGAGGAGAGGATGAGGTCAAGACAGTGGCCAGATTGGTGAGTAGGGGTTGTGGAGCTCAGCTGGAGGTTGAAGGAGGATGTCAGAGTGAGGAACTGTGAAGCGTATGAGTCGGATGGGTTATCAGTGTGTATGTTAAAATCTCCAAGAATGAGGGATGGGGATGAGGGCTCAAGAAAAACGGAGAGCCATGCATCGAAGTCGGTAAGGAAGGAGGGGAGGGACTTGTCAGGGGGGCGGTAAATGACTGCAACTCTGAGTGGCATCGGGTAGAATAGACGGATGGAGTGAACCTCAAAGGATGAGAAGCAGTGAGACTGCGGTAGGAGGAGAGGTTGAAAACTGCAGGAGGGTGAAAGTAGTAACCCGACGCCGCCACTGCGGCCAACTGGGCGGGGAGAATGGGAGAAAAGATAACCTCCTTGGCATAGGGCCGCGACTGAGGCAGAGTCGTCAGGAGAGAGCCAGGTTTCAGTTAGGGCGAGCAGTTGAAGGGAACGGGAGATGAAGAGATCATGGGTGAAGGAACGTTTGTTGCATACAGAGTGGGCATTCCACAGGGCACACGAGAAGGGGAGGGAGGAGGGGAGGAGGAGGGGAATAGAGATGAGATTAGAGACATCCCGGAAACGTTTGCATGGATAAGAAGAGGACAGGTGTGGGGGACCTGGATTGGAATTGATGTCTCCGGCAGATAGCAGGAGAAGGAGCAAAAGAGTGCGGAGGAAGGTGGGGGAGGTAGGGTGATGAAGGCGACGAAGACGGGGTGCACTTAGGAGGAATGGGGATGGGTTAATGGCAGGAAGGAAGTGATGAAGGTTGAGAGCTAGGAGGGAGGAGGGGGATAGGAGAGATGGTGAAGGGATGGGCGGGGGTGGGTAGGGTGTTGCAGTAGTGAGCAGGACGGGAGAGGACATGGATGGGCAGTGAGTCCCTGTGGTAGACAGCGGTAGGGGGAGGGGGAAAAGATTAGGAAGGGATAGGGCGATGAGGAGAATGTGTATAGGGGCCATAAGTAGTGACTGAGGTGAAAATGTAGTGACTGAGGAGAATGGCAGGTGGGTGAGGTAGGTAGAGGGGCTGGCTCTTTTGAGCAGGGACCATCCTTTTGTTAAACTGTACAGCGCTGCGTAACCCTAGTAGCACTCTAGAAATGTTAAGTAGTAGTAGTAGTAGTACTGGCAGGTGGGTAGGTAGGTTGATGGGTGGGCAGGGACAGGTAGGTTGATGGGTAGGTTGATGGGCTGGGAGGCAGGCAGGTGATGGTGATCTGGCAGGCAGGTAGGTGAATGGGCTGGCAAGCCTGCAGGCGGGGAGGCAGTTAGGTAGTTGTTCAGGCTTGAAGGCAGGCAGGTGGTTGGTGAGCTGACAAGCATGCAAGTTGATGGTAGTTGATAAGTAGTAGTAGTAGTAATGTAGAAGCCTGCCCTTGCAGATCAGCAACGTGGCCGTGCAGGCTTCTGTTTCTGTGAGTTTGACGCCCTGCACGTATGTGCAGGACGTCAGACTCACAGAAACAGAAGCCTGCGCGGCCACGTTGCTGATCTGCAAGGGCAGGCTTCTAGATGGAATGTTGCTAGTGGAGGAGTAGCCTAGTGGTTAGTGCAGTGGAACATGGGATGTTGTTACTAGTTGAGATTATGGAATGTTGCTATTACTTGAGATTCTATATGGAATGTTGCTATTCCACTAGCAACATTCCATTTTTAGATTGTGAGCTCTTTGAGCAGGGACTGTCTTTTCATGTATGGTGTACAGCGCTGCGTATGCCTTGTAGCGCTATAGAAGTGATAAGTAGTAGTAGTAGGTTCCCCTGCAGAACTGAGGGAAGTTTGATTATTTAGGCTCATTCCCTTTGCAGCACCTTCATCCCAGGTCCACCCAGCAGCAGCCGACCTGACTGGCAAAAGACTGCCCGACACAGATCGCACTCCCTCCTGACCTCCCTCCTTCATGGGTGTCATGGCATCCATCTGGCCACCCGAGGGCCTGCAGTGATGACGTAATCCTTAGAAAGCAGCACGGGACCTCCCAGCCACATTGTGCTGACAGCTCTGCAGTGTGCGACACAGACTTCCTGTTTCCAGAGGGCAGGATTCCCGCCTCACAGAAAGAGGAAGTCTATGTCTTAGGGGCAAGCCATCGACATGATGCAGCTGAGAGGTCCCGCGCTGCCTTCTAAAGATTGCATTGTTGCTGCATCGTTGGGTGATCTGGTGGTAATTGCGGGTAAGGAGCTGTTGGCGGCTGCAGGGGAGAGAACTGCTGTAAGGGACAGGAAGACTTTAAAGAGAGTGCCAGAGAACAAGAAGGGGGAAATGGGAAATAAAGACACCAAGGGGGACTTTTCTATGCAGGATTGGGGGTGAGGAATAAGGACACAGAGGAGGACAGAACATAGAGGAGATGCTGGATTGGTGGTCGGGGATATAGGGAAGGAATGCTGGACATGAGAGAAGGAATTGGGGGGGGGGAGGATGGACACATGGGAGGAACAGGACATTGAAAGGGCATGATGGTTATGAAGGAAGGAATGGTCTTGGGGGTCTTTTGAATACCCAGAATGAATGCTCACAAGGTTTGATGGATAATGGAAGGAATTGGGGAAAATTCTAGACACAGGGAGAGACAGGACACAGGGCATGCTGGTGATGAGGGAAGGAATGGGGGGAAAGAATGGATACAGGCAAGGACTGGACACAGAAAAGGGATGATGGACATGAGTGAAAGAATGGGAAGAGATTTTGCACACAGGGCAGAGAAGGGCGACGAAAATGATAAAGGGAATGGAATGACTTCCCTATGAGGAAAGGCTGAGAAGGTTAGGGCTCTTCAGCTTGGAGAAAAGGCGGCTGAGGGGTGATATGATAGAAGTCTACAAGATATTGAGCGGAGTAGAGCGGACAGATGTGAAGCGTTTGTTTACACTTTCAAACAACAACAAAACCAGGGGACACAAGATGAAGCTAGAATATGGTAGATTTAAAACAAATAGGAGAAAGTTTTTCTTTACTCAGTGTGTAGTTAGACTCTGGAACTCGTTGCCGGAGAATGTAGTGACAGCAGCTGGCCTTACGGAATTTAAAGGGGGTTTGGACAGATTCCTGAGGGAAAAGTCCATTGAACATTATCAAGAATTAAGTTGGGTTTTTTTTTTTTTTTTGGGGGGGGGGGGGGGGGGTGCCGGTTTCTTGAAGCCTGGATTGGCCACTGTCAGAGACAGGATGCTGGGCTTGATGGACCCTTGGTATTTTCCCAGTATGGCGGTGCTTATGTACTTATGTACAGGATGCAGGACATGTTGGACAAGAGGTAAGGAATAGGGGGAGATTCTGGCAACAGGGAAGGATAAGTGCACGGTCACACAGGTGAGGTGCTGGACATGGGGGAGGATAAGAGCAAGGACACAAAGGGAGGATAAGGACAGAGACACAGAAGGGAGGTGGATGGTAACATAGTAACATAGTAAATGACGGCAGAAAAAGACCTGCATGGTCCATCCAGTCTGCCCAACAAGATAAACTCATATGTGCTACTTTTTGTGTATACCTTACCTTGATTTGTACCTGTCCTTTTCAGGGCACAGACCGTGTAAGTCTGCCCAGCATTGTCCCCGCCTCCCAACCACCAGCCCCGCCTCCTACCACCGGCTCTGGCACAGACCATATAAGTCTGCCCAGCACTATCCCCGCCTCCCGCCACCGGCTCTGCCACCCAATCTCGGCTAAGCTCCTTAGGATCCATTCCTTCTGAACAGGATTCCTTTATGTATGTCCCACGCTTGTTTGAATTCTGTTACCATTTTCATTTCCACCACCTCCCGCGGGAGGGTATTCCAAGCATCCACTACTCTCTCTGTGAAAAAAATACTTCCTGACATTTTTCTTGAGTCTGCCCCCCTTCAATCTCATTTCATGTCCTCTCGTTCTACCTCCTTCGCACCTCCGGAAAAGGTTCGTTTGCGGATTAATACTTTTCAAATATTTGAACGTTATGGTGGACATGGAGAGAGAAGAAAGGTCAAATGTACAGGAGTTACTGGAAAAAAGAAGAGAAGAGAAGACAGAGGAATGCAGAAACCAGAGACCGGGACAATGTGATTAGAAAAATAACATGACCAGACAACAAAGGTAGAAAGAATCTTATTTTCTATTTAGTGACTGGAATATGTCTCTTTTTGGAATGTACAAAGCTGGTGTTAGACTGGCTGAGATTTGCCTCCAACCGACTAAGAAATGGAAGCCACACCTCCCCTGTCAGACACAGGGGTTTGACATCATCCCCGGTATATTAGAAATCCTGCCTGCAGCGTCTGTATCTCAGGGACATAGGGAAAATTCTGAAACCTTTCAATATCAAATTGTTTTCTTATGCAGACAACATCATTTTACTGTTCCCAGGATATGACCCACTAACAGTGAACTCACAAGTGGAAGAAGGTCTTCATAATACTGTATGACTGGTTTTGCTCCCTGAACTTAAAGATAAACTCAGAAGAAACCAACATATTATAGGTAAGTAATAGCTTATCAGAAATCCCAAACATTCTCCCTACACTAACTGGATCAGAACTCCCCCTAAAGAAGGGTAATAAAATCTTGGGAGTCTGGCTAGACACATATCTCACAATGACCCTGCAGATAAATACCCTGATACATAAACGCATCTTCAAAGTAAAACTTCTCCAGCATGTTAAATACCTACTCGACCCAACGCACCTCCGTATTATAAGACAAGCTATAATCCTAACAGGACACATAATTGAAAATACAGCAGCAAAACTAGAAGGAGGAGGAGGCCATTGGTCAATCACATCACACCATTCCTCATAAAACTGAACTGGCTACCCTTCAATGCAAGAATAGAATTCAAGATCCTAACCATGATTTTTAAATGTATCCTTGGCTTAACACCAGCCTACCTACAAAAACATATCCATCTGTATCACCCGAGAAGGTTCCTTAGATCCATCAAGGACCTCAGACTGGGTACACCAACTCTACGGGAATGCCATCAGAAGAACACTTTCAACACAACAATTAGTAGAAGAGGAACAGAATTATGGAACTCACTCCGACAAATAACGAAGTACATGAGCTTTCGATGCTCATTTAAAACGTGGCTGTTCCAGAAATACGAAAGGGCCGTAAAACCCACCCATAGGTTTCAGACACATCTATGCTCACTGTAGATAACGATGTACTCACATTCTTCGTACAATTCCCAAAATCGCGTTGCTCTCTGCTAATTAAGAAGTAATCAAACCCTGTATATTGATGGAATTATCGTGTTCCCCTCACAACTGACTTATTCATGATCACTGTGTTTATGATCGCTATATATGCGACTTCTGTCCAGTGAAGGTCAATGCAATCAAATTACACTCTCAATTAACAACACAGAGGCGCATTTTCAAAACACTTATTCTTACAAAGTTACGTCGTGTTCATTATTTATTCTGTTCCCTACAAATGTAAAATGTACAATACTCCAATGCTGATCTTGTTCCCTGTTAAATGAACATTCGATTGTTAATGATTTCATTCTGTACTACGCTTAGAACTTGTCGGTTAAGCGGATTATAAATGTCGAACTAAATTAAATTAAATCAAGATGTGGTAAATCACATTTCACTACACCTTGATAACTCCTCCCCCCTCCAAAAAGGGGCAGATAACCCAGCATGATCCATCTAATGTTCCAAGAAAGATGGCCATGATTGTAACTGTGATTCCATATGAGTTACCCCCTCCCTCACCTTTGTCTTTAGGGTAATATCTGACATTTAGTGCAGCCGGCCCTTCCACACCTTTACAAAAAATTCTTTTAAGTATGAAACAATGTTAAAGTGTTACTGTGAGCGGAAATGCTCTATCCTTCATTCTATGTAGGGATCCTCTGTGTTTATCCTGTGCCTTTTAAAATTCTGTTTCATTTTTGACCCCACTAGCGTTCCAGGCGTCCACCACCCTTTCTGTGAAAAAGTATTTCCTGACGTTGCCTATAATTTTCCCTTCTTGCAACTTCATTTCATGTCCTCGAGTTCTATAGCCCTTCTGTTTTTGGAAAAAGGTTGTTTTGTTGCTCACTGTCTCTCAAGAATTGTAATGTCTGAATCATATGCCCTCTGTCTTTCCTCTCCTCTAGGGTCTACATAATCGAGTCTTCGAGTCCCTTCTCACGCATCTTCTGACGCTTTCCTCTGAACGGCTTGGAGTCTTTTTGCATCCACGTTATGGCCTCCGAAACTGAACACAGTACTGCAAATGTGTTCTCACCAGGGGCGTATCTGCGTGGGGCCACAGGGGCCTGGGCCCCCACAGATTTTGCCCCGGACCCCCCTACCGCCGTTAACCCTCCCTCCCTCGCCTACCGCCGTCACCTACCCCGAGGTCCGCTTCCTCCGGCTTTTTAAAATATTGCTTCAGCTGGCGGGGGACCCCAACCCCCCGCCAGCCCAGCCGCGATCTTTAACTTTTTCATCCTCGTCGTGCAGCGCGCTGTGAAAGCTGCATGCATCTTTAGATCCAGTTGGATGGAGTCTGTCTGACGTCACAGGACGTTGACGTTAAAAAGCCGGAGGAAGCGGACCTCGGGGTTGGTGACGGCGGTAGGCGGGGGAGGGAGGTAGTGTTAACGGCGGTAGGGGGGGGTTGACGGCGGTGGGGGGGGGGCTATAATGTGCCCCCTCACTCTAGCCCCTGCCCCCCCTACCGCCGAACCTCAGATATGCCCCTGGTTCTCACCAATGGCACAGGTTTGTATTAGCTGTTTTACTTGTTGATTTTTTTTAAACGGGAAAGGCCTGGACTTTTTAGCATTCCCCCCTTTTCAGTCAACACTGGTGCAAAAATCAAACATATAAATGGCAAGTGACTGACTCACCTGCAAATGTGCAGTAGAGACTGCCCTCTCTGTCCCGTCCTCGCGTCAAGATGTGATGACGTCAGAGAGCGGAACAGAGAGGGAAACGGAGTCGGAGTCACTGTCGGACGCTGCCGCCTGGAAACGAACATTGCGTGCACCAACCTCCACCCTCCCCCCCCCCCATCCCCACCGCCGCTCCCGCCCTCCTCCGCCGTCAACCCCCCCTACCGCCGTTAACACTCCCTCCCTCCCCCGCCTACCGCCGTCACCTACCCCGAGGTCCACTTCCTCCGGCTTTTTAACGTCAACGTGCTGCAACGTCAGACAGACTCCATCCAACTGGATCTAAAGATGCATGCACTGCATGCATGCACTGACCTGACAGCGATCTGCTGCTGCCTGCAGCGCTTTCACACGGAGGTGAGAGGCGCTGTCAGGTCAGTGCAGGGGGCCCGGCACGGAGGGGGGAGGGAGCGGTGGTGAGGAGGGTAGCTGGAAATCTCGCCCGTTTTAACGGGCTTAACGGCTAGTATCTCTATAAAGCAGTAGGAAATCCCTGCCAGTCAAGTTTTCAGGATATTCACAATGAACATACATGAAAGATATTTGCATATAATGGAGACAGTCAGGGCCGGTCTTAGCAATTGCAGACCAGTGGGCCCCCCCTTTGCCTGCCTGCCCTACGCCCATGCCCGCCACTATAAGTCATAATTTATCAGTTTAAAAGGAGGTTTAAAGCTCTCGGAACGCCACCTCACCCCATACCTTGATATGTGCATCCACCACGTTTCAGTAGAGAGCAACAGACAGCGGCAGCAATTTTCATATCCCATCAGCTGCCGAGCCCAAAGCCTACTTGCTGCTGCATTCCGCCCTTGCGGACGCAGGAAGTGACATCAAAAGGGGGCAGGATGCAGCAGCGAGGAGGCTCCAGGCTCGGCAGCTGATAGGATATGAAAATCGCTGCCGTTGCCTGATGCTCTCTACTGAAATGTGGATGCACATTAAGGTAAGGAGCAGGGAGGCGTTCCCAGACAGGAGGACAGACGTGCCAGAGATGCGGGGGCCCTAGGAGCTCGAGGCCCTGTGCGACCGCCCCTGTTGCCCCTGGCTATGACCGGCCCTGGAGGCAGTGTGAATATTCATTGTGGATATCCTGAAAACCTGACTGGCAAGGGGTAGTCCAGGAGCACCGGACTTGGGAAACACTGCCATGGGTGGTACCTTCATGAAGCTAAACAGCAGCCCACATACATGCAGAGCAGTACTGGCATGGTGCGTTTACATCAGGGGATCGCAGCCTGGCTATGGGTGCACACAGAGCCAGTCATACGCTCCCTGAGCCCATACGCCGGGCCCCCTCCCTACCCATTTTCAAATCATTGCTCAAAGCCCACCTCTTCAATGTCGCCTTCGGCACCTAATCACTTCATCTCTTCTCAGGAAATCTCATCTACCCCAACTTGACATTTCTTCTTTTAGAATGTAAGCTCTTCTGAGAAGGGACCGTCCTTATTCGTTAATTTGTACAGCGCTGTGTAACCTTTGTAGCGCTCTAGAAATGTTAAGTAGTAGTAGTAGTCAAGTTTTCAGGATGCCCACAATGATTACTCATGAAGTTTTCATATAATGAAGGCAATGCATGCAAATTTAGGGGCCCTTTTACTAAGCGGCTTAAGCATCTAAGCATGCCCAATGTGCGCTAAAATGGAGTTACCGCCTGACTACCGCATGGCTCTTGCGGTAATTTCATTTTTGGCGTGCATCCGATATGCGCATCTGAAAAATATTTTTTATTTTCGGGCGCACATAACGGACTTGCGCAGGTCATTACCGCCCGGATTCTTTACCGCTAGGTCAATGGCTGGTGGTAAGGTCTCAGACCCAAAATGGATCGGCGCATGCCCAAAGCCCACGCCTACACTACTACAAACCATTTTTCAGCACACCTTAGTAAAAGGACCCCTTATTTCATACCTATTCATTGCGGGTATGTTGGAAACCAAACTGGCTTGGTGTCTCCTGTGGACTAGGTTTGAGAATACCTGCTTTACAGGATGCCTGGAGAGGTTTGGTTATACGCAGTAACCTCTGGATCCAGAGCAGGTTGCCTTCCACAACACACACTACTGAAATCAATAGTGTCACAGTGGTAGGGCCACCGAGAGACTGGGCTGGGCCCCGCCACCCCCCCCCCCCCCCCCCGGGGTCGTCGTCGTCGCCACCCCCCTCCGTCCACCACCGGCCTTGTCTGATGTAACTTGCGTGAGGGTGGGACACAGGGAGGGAAGGCCTGAAGGGAGGCGATCTGCAGACTGCCGCTGCTGCGCTTCTTTTACACAGAGCGAGGTCGAGGTGAGGCGCTATGATGTGAATTCAGGGGGGTCCGGCCCGGTGGTGGACGGAGGGGGGCGGGTGGAGGGGACTGTGGTGCCGGGCCCCGGGAATTTTGTCCCCCCTGCCCTCCCCCTCTCTCGGTGGCCCTGCACAATGGCATGTCCCAAACTTCCTTAGAAAACTTGCATTGTGGGTAAAAGCCCAAATGATAGCATTTTCATGTACACCCTTTCAAACAAAAGCCTTAGAACACAATGTCTTGAATCACTCATGTCCCAAATCTGAAATGTGGTTATAATACTGAGGCTGGCACCAGAAGTTATTACAAAAATACATCTTTCATTCTCTGCAGCCAGGATCAGGTAAGCTCCCCTGCAGGTGAAAAATGTATGTCAAGCTGTGGGCCTGCAGGTTTGCAGGCAGTGCAGAGCATAAAATGTATCCATCAGGTGATATGTCCAGAAGGGTGAGAGTGATTAGAATTAAATATAAAAAAGTATTTTCTGCATGATCTGAAGGATCCCCTCTTATTCAGGAGTCCTTTTACTAAGGTGCGTCAAAAAATGGCCTGCACTGGTATAGACGTGTATATTGGATGCACGCAGGTCCATTTTTCAGCGTGCCTGCAAAAAAGGCCTTTTTTTGCCAAAAATGGACGTGTGGCAAAATGAAAATTGGCATGCAACCATTTTGAACCCGAGAACTTACCGCCACCCATTCACATGTACAATGCTGATTATTGATCGGTTAGCGTCGTGCGCCGGAAATTTTCTGGCTCGCTTACTGGACGTGTGTAGAAAATGAAATTACCCCTCTCCTCGGGTCACACGGTAGCCGGGTGGTAGTTCTGAATTGGCGCGTTGGGCACGCATAGGTGCTTACGCCGCTTAGTAAAAGGACCCCTCAATGCTTTGGAGCGTAATTATGACTTCTTTTTATGCAATCAGCAGTCATGTTGAGCAAACAGCTCTGATTGGTGGAGTAGCCTAGAGATTAGAACAGTGCACCAATAACTACTACTAATACTACTTATCACTTCTATAGCGCTACAAAGCATACGCAGCGCTGTACACCATACATGAAAAGACAGTCCCTGCTCAAAGAGCTCACAATCTAAATATGGAATGTTGCTAGTGGAATAGCAACATTCCATGCAGAATCTCAAATAGTAGCAACAGAATCTCCAATAGTAGCAACATTCCATGTAGAATCTCAAATAGTAGCAACAGAATCTCCAATAGTAGCAACATTCCATGTAGAATCTCAAATAGTAGCAACAGAATCTCCAATAGTAGCAACATTCCATGTAGAATCTCAAATAGTAGCAACAGAATCTCCAATAGTAGCAACATTCCATGGAGAATCTCAAGTAATAGCAACATTCCAGAATCTCAAATAGTAACAACATCCCATGTTCCACTGCACTAACCACTAGGCTATTCCTCTACTAGCAACATTCCATCTAGAAGCCTGCCCTTGCAGATCAGCAATGCGGCCGCGCAGGCTTCTGTTTCTGTGAGTCTGACGTCCCACACGTACGTGCAGGATGTCAGACTCACAGAAATAGAAGCCTGCGCGGCTGCGTTGCTGATCTGCAAGGGCAGGCTTCTACATTACTACTACTACTACTACCACTACTACTACTACTACTACTTATCACTTCTATAGCGCTACAAGGCATACGCAGTGCTGTACACCATACATGAAAAGACAGTCCCTGCTCAAAGAGCTCACAATCTAAATAGGACAGACAAACAGACAGAACAACTAAGAGGTAAGGGAATTAATGAGGTGGGGATAAAAGGTACAGGCAAGTGAGTAGTGGTTAGGAGTCAAAAGCAGCGTTAAAGAGGTGGACTTTTAGCCTGCATTTGAAAACGGCCAAAGACGGGGCTAGACGTACAGGCTCGAGAAGTCTAATCCAGGCGTGAGGTGCAGCGAGATAAAAGGAACGGAGTCTGGAATTAGCAGTAGAGGAGAAGAGGACAGACAATAACCAGCGAAGTCAGGGTTCAAAACCCACCAATGCTCCTTGTGAACTTGAAAAAGTTAGTTAATCCTCTCTTGCCTCAGCTACAAACTTACTCCCACCCACCTTTTAACAAAGCCACTAGCATGGCTTTGTAAAAGGGTGGATTAGTGCTCTGTTTAGAAAGATGTGTTAATTTAGTGTTAAGCACACACCTCCAGTTCTATATATGGCAACTGAAGTTGCATGTGCGATTTGGCCATGTGGTCAAATCGTGCACACAACTTAATTGTTTAACAAGTCAATCAGCAGTCATGCTTGCCACTAACTATCAATTGCAAGACAATCTTAGAAGACTGGGAGACTGGGCATCTAAATGACAGATGACATTTAATGTGAGCAAGTGCAAAGTGATGCATGTGGGAAAGAGGAACCCGAACTATAGCTACGTCATGCAAGGTTCCACGTTAGGAGTCACAGACCAAGAAAGGGATCTAGGTGTCGTCGTTGATGATACGTTGGAACCTTCTGCTCAGTGTGCTGCTGCGGCTAAGAAAGCCAATAGAATGTTAGGTATTATTAGGAAAGGAATGGAAAATAAAAACAAGGATGTTATAATGCCTTTGTATTGCTCCATGGTGCGACTGCACCTTGAATATTGTGTTCAGTTCTGTTCACAGCATCTAAAAAAAGATATAGTGGAATTAGAAGAGGTACAGAGAAGGGCGTCAAAAATGAGGAAAGGCTGAAACAGCTTGGAGAAAAGACGGCTGAGGGGAGATATGATAGATGTGTACAAAATAATGAGTGGAGTGAAACAAGGTGAAGTGAATCGCTTGTTTATTCTTTTCAAAAATACTAGGACTAGGGGGCATGCAAGGAAGCTACAAAGTAGTAAATTTAAAACAAATTGGAGAAAATATTTCTTCACTCAACGTGTAATTAAACTCTGGAATTTGTTGCCAGAGAATGTGGTAAATCGGTTAGCTTAGCGGGGTTAAAAAAATGTTTGGCTGGCTTCCTAAAGAATGTCCATAAGCCATTATTAAATGGACTTAGGAAAATCCACTGCTTATTTCTGGGATAAGAAGCATAAAATGTATCCTACTGTTTTGGGATCTTGCCAGGTACTTGTGACCAGGATTGGAAACAGGGTACTGGGCTTGCTGGACCTTTGGTCTGTCCCAGTATGGCAACACTTATGTAATTATCAGCACTAATTAGAATTTACATGCACAACTTTCTAAGCACATTCTGTAAAGTGGTGCACGCAAATGCATATGTGCAGATCTCAAAAGGGGGCGTGGCCACGGGCGGGTCATGGCCGTTCCTAAAAATTATGCACGCTTTTATGGAATATGCCCAAGCCGCATCTGAGTTAGGCATGGGTATTTACTCCAGGTTTTAGTCATGGGAACGGGCGCTACGCGTATTCTATAAATTGGCGAGGTTTATAGAAGAGCGCTAAATGTGTTTTTTTTTTCCGGTGTCAATTTTATGTGTGCCATATATAGAATCTGGCCCATAGGGGGGAATTCAGTAAATTATGCCCGAAGTTAGAAAAACAAAAAAGAGGAGGGAAAAAGTCCTCGCAAAAAAGTGAGCATCAACCAAAGTCATATAAAAACAACTCGATAATCATATAAAACGACACCTAATTGATCCATTGATCCCTGAGGCAGGCCTATGTGCCAAAACACGGCTGTGTCGGGTCATTTTATATGATTACTAGCCGTTGAGCCCGTGAAAATGGGCTACTTTTGGAATGGGGGGGTTTCCGAGCCCCCCCCCCCGGAGTCGCCGCCGCCGCCCCTCCACCCGGCCCGAGCAGCACTGTAAACTTACATCAGCAAAGCTGCCGTCGGGCGGGCTTCCTTCTCTGCCTGTGTCCTGCCCTCGTGTGACGTAACGTCGGCGAGGGCGGGACAAAGGCAGAGAAGGAAGCCCGACGGCAGCTTTGCTGATGTGCCTGCTGCTGCGTGCTGATGTAAGTTCACAGTGCTCGGGCCAGATGGAGGGGCGGCGGCGACTCCGGGAGAGGGGGGAGCGGTTCCGACGTCTGCAGCATGCCAGTAGAGACTTCCCTCTCTGTCCCGCCCCCATCATCACGTATTGAAGCGGGGGCGGGGCAGAGAGGGAAGTCTCTACTGCGCATTTGCGAGTGAGTACGGTCACTCGCTGTTTATATGTTTGATTGGGTTGTTTTAAATGAGTTTTACAATAGAATTTCATGGTTTTGGAATCCTCCTTGTATTTGCCTCACTTCTTTTCGGTTAATGCCTGAAGTTAGGAGCCAGAAACATCCATGCTAAGATATTATTATTGAGCAGAAGGCACTGGGCGCAGACAGCCCTTTGCTAAATACAGTAGTTCCTCGGTTTTCGTTGACTTCGGTTTCAAGTTTCGTCGATTTTTTTTTTGCGAAAAATTTGTCTCGGATTTCGTCTGCGTGCCCACGTGACCTCGCTGCTAATTTTGCGAACACAAAGGGCGACCCACGCGTTCTCCTGCTCAGTGTGGCGTTGTTTGTCGTTGTGTGAGCATCACCCCGCGCGTCTAGCCAAACAATTCCATTGCTTTCCAGTGCTGATTCATATGGAAATAATTGCCTCGGTTTTCGTCGGTTTTGGATTTCGCCGATTGTTTTCGGACGGATTATCTTTTTTTAATCTTTTTTTTTTCATACATATAAAAATATTTTTACAAGGAGACCCACTTGATTTAGAAAGCGTTATAATCACACGTCAAATAAAGAAAATAATTAATATAATTGTAAATTACTATAACTAAACACTCAAGTCCACTTTAGGAGGAGAGATCCAACATAAGGAGGATTGTATAAAAAGGAAAAATAAAAATTAACGTTGTTAATTGTAGTGGGTCCATGAATACATATTTACATGATTTGTAACAAATTGTACATTTACAAGGAAATCTTAGGTAAAAGGTGGCGCCTAGCCGCAATACCTCTGGTGTTAATAATAGAAATTGTCCTGATGTTTCAAAAGTGACACAAAAAAAACGCAGACAATTTCGGAAGAATTATCGACGAAAACTGAGGTATCACTGTACTGTCTAAGCACAGATCTTGTGCCAAATTTTATGCACCACACCCATGCCTCCTGAAACCCGGTATACAATCTGGAGCACATACATTTAGTCGTGCTGGCATAGAATTGGATGCAGATCAGATTAGTGTACAACTCCTAATTTTTGCCAATTAACTTCTCGATAATAGCAATTATTGATTGTTACCGCCTAATTAAGGAAAATTAGAACTACCGCCTGGCTACCCCGTGCCTTGGGCAGTAATTCTAATTTTTATGTGCGTCCGATATGCACAGCAGAAAATATATTTTTATTTTCTACCACGTGGCGCTAACCGGGCGGTAACTGGCAGTGTACGCATGCTGACGTTTACCGCCCGGTTAACGCATGAGACCTTACCGCTAACTCAACGGGTGGCGGTAAGGTCGCAGGCCCAAAATGGACGTGTGACCATTTTTATTTTGCTGCACGAGCATTTTCGGCACCCCACCCCAAGAAAGGTCTTTTTTGCAGGTGTGCTGAAAAATGGACCTGCGCACCTCCAATACATGTGCCTACACCAGAACAGGCCATTTTTCAGTGCGCTTTAGTAAAAGGGCTCCTAATTAGTTTGTGTGCAGATCTGGAAACTGTGCCCAAATTTGGGTGACAGATATAGAATCCGGAGAGGGTGCATTAACCTGGTTACCGCAAGTTAGTAAAGTCACCTCTTATACTGTAAGTGGTTTACATTCATCATTAAATAAAAAGTGCAAGGAATATAAAGGAAATATACTCAAAGGAGAAACAGAGAACAACAGTTCTACAGACCCAGTAAAACATCTGTAGCTTTCAAGGCCCTCCCAGGTGGGCAGTGAGTGGCTCCGCTTAACACAAGACTACCTCTACTTCAGGAAGCAGGTGAAAGCTTGGCTCTTCACCCAGGCCTTTAACGGAAGAAGTAACTAACTTGTTAGTCTCCCTCACACACACACACCACACACACACACAAGGAGTGACTCCAGCTGCACATACTGCAGCGGGACCTGTTTATCCACTCCTACCAGTGTTGCCAGGTGGGCGGTTTTCCGCGACCCGCCGCGGGAAAGTTTTGCCTGCGGCGGGTTGCGGCTTTTTGGGCTTGTTTTGGGTCTTTTGGGCGGTTTTTTAAGCGGTTTTTTCGGCCGCAGGGGCGGGGTTAGTGACGTTTTGGGCAGGGTTAGTGACGTTCTGGGCGGGGTTAGTGACGTTCAGGGCGGGGTTAGTGACAGGGGAGGCGGGGTCGATGACGGCGGGGGTGGGGTTGATGACGGCGGGGGCAGGGGTGATGACGCGGGGGTAGGGGTGTCAGGGGCGGGGTTTGACTTTGGGCGGGTTTTGGGCTGGATTTGGGCTCGTTTGGGTGGGAAAAAAATTTTCCACCTGGCAACCCTGACTCCTACCCTAGCTGAGATAACATTTAACCATTTCTCTGACCTCTCGTGCAACTTCCTTCAAGTCAATCACCTTACTTTCTAATTCTTCCTACTTTCTTACTCATCTATATGTTACAACTTTACCTTACCCTTCACTACCAATTATAATGTTCTAGTACATATTGTGTTGTCATTGCATGTAGTATACCATGCCATACTTTGTATTGTTACTTGAATATTTTGACTGCTCTAATTGCCTCCTGCTCATGTTTGATCTATTCTTACTGTACACCGCCTTGAGTGAATTCCTTCAAAAAGGTGGTAAATAAATCCTAATAAATAAATAAAAATAAATAGGAAAGATTTTAGTCCAATTCTAAACATCTCAAAGGACCTTCCTAAGTGGAGTGTGTGTGTGTGTGTGTGTGTGTGGGGGGGGGGGGGGTAGAGTGTTCCACAATGAGGGATCTGCAACAGTAAAAATTTTGTTCCTGACAGACAGAGGGATGCACTAAAGTCGTCGTTAGAGCCTTTCAATACCGAATTCCATAGCGAATCGGTAGGGAACGGCTATGCATGAAGGAAAGGGAATGCAAATGAGCTGCTCGTTGCAGCTCACTTGCATTCTCTAACCCTTCGTAAAACCGTCGGATAATCGACCGGTAGAGCATGCGCAGAGCAGCCAAGCGTTATGCTGGCTGCTCTGCGCATGCCAAAGACGTAAAAAAAACCCAAAAAACAAACACATCCTTTATGGACATCCTTTATTGACAGCCTTGCCCCCCCCCCCCCCCCCGCCCGAGGTCGCCGCCGCTCCCTGCTCCCCCCTGCATTGAAATCAGAACTTTTACGCAGCCCCAGCCCCCACCCTCCCTCCCTTCCTTGAAATGACAGCACCCCCGCCACCCCCCCTGAGGTCGTCGCCTCCGCCGCCCCCCTCCGTCCCCCTCTGTCTGCCACCGGGCCCTCACAGCACCTCTCACCTTCGTGTGAAGGCGCTGCACCAGCAACAACAGCTGATCGCCTCTTCGGACTTCCCTCCTTTGCTCCTGGTCCGCCCTCGTCTGACGTAAGAGGAGGGGGGAATTGCTGGACACGGATGGGATGGGAGAGGAGGGGAGAATCGCGGGACATGGATGGGCAGGGCAGAGGAGAATCATTGGACATTGATGGGAGGGGAGGGCAGGGCAGAGGAGAATTGCTGGACACGAATGGGATGGGAGGGGAGAATCGCTGGACATGAAGGGGAGGGGAGAATCGCAGGTCACGGAGGGGAGGGCAGGGGAGAATCGCTGGACATGGAGGGGAGGGGAGAATTGCGGGACATGGAGGGCAGGGCAGGGCAGGGGAGAATTGCTGGACATGAATGGGATTGGAGGGGAGGGGATAATCACTGTACATGGAGGGGAGGGCAGGGGAGAGAAGAGAAATTGCTTAGACGAGAGCCTTCCTAGGGCCCGTTTCATTTTTCATGAAACGGGTTTGTTGCTTGTATTCTATAAAGTACATATAACTTTAGGGGTAGTTTATAGAATCACGCTAACTGCATGGTTTTTTGGCGCTGATTTTTCAGGTGCCATTTATATAATTTCCCCCTATGCGTCTTTGGGGCCCTTTTACCAAGGCCCGCTGAAAAATGTCCTGCAGTAGTATAGACACACGTTTTGGGCGCGCGCAGAATCATTTTTCAGCGCACCTGTAAAAAAAAATGCCTTTTTAATTTTTTTTCCGAAAATGGACGTTTGACAAGATGAAAATTGCCGCACATTCCATTTTGGGTCTGAGACCATACCGCCAGCCATTGACCTAGTGGTAAAGTCTCATGTGGTCACCGGGCAATGATGACCCACCCGTGTCAAATGCCACTTGGTGTAACTAAAAATTATTTTTCGGACGCCCGCCAAAAATGAAATTACAGCAAGAGCCACGCGGTAGCCGGGTGGTAACTCTATTTCGGCACGCGTTGGCCGTGCATAGACGCTTAGTAAACAGGTCTGTTTATAAATAGGTGCCTCCGTGCTCACTTAACCTAGGCCCCTGTATAAGACGTTGGTGAGGCCCCACCTGGAGTATTGTGTTCAGTTTTGGAGGCCGTACCTTGCGAAGGATGTCAAAAAAATGGAAGCGGTGCAAAGAAAAGCTACGAGAATGGTATGGGATTTGCGTTTCAAGACGTATGAGCAGAGACTTGCTGACCTGAACATGTATACCGTGGAGGAAAGGAGGAACAGGGGTGATATGATACAGACGTTCAAATATTTGAAAGGTATTAATCCGCAAACGAATCTTTTCCGGAGATGGGAAGGCGGTAGAACGAGAGGACATGAAATGAGATTGAAGGGGGGCAGACTCAAAAAAGATGTCAGGAAGTATTTTTTCACGGAGAGGGTGGTGGATGCTTGGAATGCCCTCCCGCGGGAGGTGGTGGAGATGAAAACGGTAACGGAATTCAAACATGCGTGGGATAGGCATAAAGGAATCCTGTGCAGAAGGAATGGATCCACAGAAGCTTAGCTGAAATTGGGTGGCGGAACAGGTGGGGGGAAGAGGGGTTGGTGGTTCAGAGGCGAGAATAGGGGAGGGCAGACTTATATGGTCTGTGCCAGAGCCGGTGATGGGAGGCGGGACAGGTGGTTGGGAGGCGGAAAAAACTGCTGGGCAGACTTATACGGTCTGTGCCCTGAGAAAGACAGGTACAAATCAAGGTAAGGTATACACATAAGTTTATTTTGGGCAGACTGGATGGACCATGCAGGTCTTTTTCTGCTGTCATCTACTATGTTACTATGTTACCCTGTTATGAAATTATCCCAGAAAGCCTTTCTAGAATATGCTCTAAATGAGCTGATTCTACAGTATAAATTTGTTCCCCTGAAAAGTCAAAACACTTTTAGATCAAAATTTAAGAAACAACATGGCAGCGGTCTCAAGCACCTGGTGGAATAAATTCACATTTTTCCTTTCCACCTGAGCACTCTCGGAACTATCTGAATAGTCCCTCGCTGAGTGACACAAAAATAACTCATTCCTATTTTAAAAATAAGATCATGCAACTAGCTCCATTGCAAATATAACCCAAAAACGTGCTCTTTTCTCTACCAGTTCCAGAGATGTTTCAAAAAAATGTATTAGATCTGTTAAAATCATAAGAACATAAGCGTTGCCATACTGGGACAAACTGAACTATCCTGTTTCCAACAGTGGCCAATCCAGGTGACAAGTATTGGGCAAAATCCCAGAACAGTAAAACAGATTTTATGGTGCTGATCCTAGAAATAAGCACTAGATTTCTCCAAGTCCACCTTAACAATGGCTTATGGACTTCTTTTACAAAATTACCCAAACCTTTTTTAAAGCCTGCTAAGCTAAATGCTTTTACCACATTCTCTGGCAATGAATTTCAGAATTTACTTACATGCTGAGTGAAGAAATATTTTCTCCAATTTGTTTTAAATTTACTATTTAGTAGCTTCATTGTGTGCCCCCTAGTCCTAGTATTTTTGGAAAGAATAAACACGCGATTCACACTCAGGAGTTTATAGACCTCTATCATATTTCCCCATCACTTCTTTTTTTCCCCTCTTCCTACCCTCCATTAGCAACAAACATAATTCCAGGCACAAACAAGGCAATGTTACAACAGGGAACTTACAATTAGGAGCTAGAAAGCGCCTGGGAGAATCCTACCGTATAAAGTAAAGTCCAGCACCAACTTTCTATAGAATACCTGCTTAATCAGGTATGTATGGGGGTAGCATGTAGGCAAAATCTCTTACGCCAGCCATAAATGCCAGAGATATGTGTAAAGCCCCAAATTCTATATATGGGGCCTTAACTTGTATGCGCTAATTTGGCTGTATTGCCAAATTCTGTGCACAACTTAATTAACAAGCCAATTACCACCAATAATTGGTGCTTAACGATTAGCAGCACTAATTGGCTTTAATTAGAATGTACATGCACAACTTTCTAGGCGTATTCTACAATGTGGTACGTGCAAATTCTAATGGACGCAGATGAAAAGGGACGTGCAATGGGCGGGTTGTGGGTGTTTCAAAAAACTATGCGCATTATTATGGAATACACCCGATCTGTGCCTCAGTTAGGCGCAGGTAATTTAAGCCCGTTCTTAAGTGGCCTAAATAGGTGCACCTACATTTTAGTCATACGAACAGCACGTGCGCATATTCTGTAAACTACGCCAAACATTTTGAATGGGCTTTGTCGGCACTGCCGCGCGGCTTTGTATACGGGGGGGTTAATGGTTAGAACCACAGAAACATTGAGGGGCCCCTTTACTAAGCCGCGTACGCATCTACGCACGTCCTACGTGTCAATTTTTAACTGCTACCTGGCTACGGCGTGGCCCGGGTGATAATTTCTTGGACCATACAGGTCTTTATCTGCTGTTATTTACTGTGTTGCTCACGTGTGTCACTAACCGGGCGGTAATTGGCATTGTATGTGTGTAGACCATTACCTCCCAGTTAATGCTTGAGACCTTACCTCTAGGTCAAAGAGTGGCAGTAAGGTCTCACGCCCAAAATGGACGCGCACCAATTTTTATTTTGCCGCACATTCGTTTTCGCCCCCCCCCCCCCCCCACAAAAAGGCCTTTTTTGCAGGTGCGCTGAAAAATGGACCTGCGCGCGTCCAATACACGCGTCTACATCAGCACAGGACATTTTTCGGCACACCTTAGTAAAAGGACCCCTAAAACATGACGACAGATAAGGATAAGTACATAAGTACATAAATAATGCCATACTGGGAAAAGACCAAGGGTCCATCGAGCCCAGCATCCTGTCCACGACAGCGGCCAATCCAGGCCAAGGGCACCTGGCAAGCTTCCCAAATGTATAAACATTCTATACGTTATTCCTGGAATTTTGGATTTTTCCAAGTCCGTTTAGTAGCGGTTTATGGACTTGTCCTTTAGGAAACCGTCCAACCCCTTTTTAAACTCTGCTAAGCTAACCGCCTTCACCACTTTCTCCGGCAACGAATTCCAGAGTTTAATTACACGTTGGGTGAAGAAACATTTTCTCTGATTTGTTTTAAATTTACTACACTGTAGTTTCGTCGCATGCCCTCTAGTCCTAGTATTTTTGGAAAGCGTGAACAGACGCTTCACATCCACCTGTTCCACTCCACTCATTATTTTATATACCTCTATCATGTCTCCCCTCAGCCGTCTCTTCTCCAAGCTGAAAAGCCCTAGCCTCCTTAGTCTTTCTTCATAGGGAAGTCGTCCCATCCCCGCACCATCTATTCTGCCCAACGCAGGTTCCTGTTACAGTGCCACAAACCTCATATCATCCTTGTACTTTGCTGCAAGTAGGAATCCTTTGTGCTAGTTCCAGATTCTCTTGAATTTATTCATTATTCAAAGTTAATATTCCACCTACTGCTAAAATAAGCCCTAAGGAGCATTTCAAAAAATTGCTCAAAACAACTGTATGCATAGCAACATACACACATCTTAGCATTTGAAACAAATTAATGAACCAAAAGGGAAAAGGGATTAAGAAAGAGGAAAGGAATTTAGCAATAACCTTTATAAAAAACAAAAATAAAATCACTTTCTCAAACATCAAGCCAGTCAGTGTTCAGAAGGACATCTAGATAACAGCAGTTGCTAAATGGACAGTGTCTCCCTGCACCGACCTTTGCACTATACAGTTAGGTAGAGTTACCATATGTCCGGATTTACCCGGACATGTCCTCTTTTTGAGGACATGTTCGGGTGTCCGGACGGGTTTTGCCAGTCCGCCCGTTTGTCCGGATTTCTGGACAAACGGGCGGGCGGTGGACCTATCCTAGCCTCCCCTTACTTACTATCTACTGCCCTGGTGGTCTAGTGACCTCTTCGGGGCAGGAAAGAGCCCCCTCTTTCCTGCCTGGAGCGCTGCCCTTGCCCTGCATCCTCTTGCTGTGACGGTCTCGGGACTCAAAATGGCCGCCTAGAGTTGAAGCAGCCTCGCGAGACTTCAACTCTCAGCGGCCATTTTTAATCCTGAGTCTATCACAGCAACAGGATGCAGGGCAAGGACAGAGCTCCGGGCAGGAAAGAGGGGGCTCTTTCCTGCCCCGAAGAGGTCACCAGACCACCAGGGCAATAGATAGTAAGTAAGGGGAGGGGAGGTGATGGGGGGGCAGGGGAGGGGAATATATGACCCAGGGGGAGGGGAGTATGTGACAGGGGCGGGGTGAGGATGCAAAAGGGCAGGGTGTGGGTGGGGCAGGGTGCGGGGCACGTGTCCTCTTTTTGAAAGGACAAAATATGGTAACCCTACAGTTAGGGGAGTTCTAAAAATGGTGGTATATTTATCCAAGGTACTTGTGTTGCGTACGCATCCCCTGTCAGATCCGGAAACCTGCCCATACCTTAAAATCATCTCTTCTATAGTCTTCACTAGGGCAGTGGCAGCGGCACTCATAGGCTGGCTGCGGCCTGCACCCGTACTTCTTCTCTGAACCGTCCCACCCCTTCTGATGAAACTTCCTGTTTTGTAAAGGGCGGGATGGTTCAGAGAGGAAGTCTCAGTACAGGCTGCAGGCAGCCTATGACTGCAAGTGCCGCTGCCTGGGTGAAGGCTACAGTAGAGATGTTTTTAAGGTAGCGGGGGCTGGAGGGGGGGGGGAGGAAGGGCGCCACTGCTTTACAGAATACAAGCTTAGCACAGATCTCATGGCTAAATTTAGACGTGGAATGTCTGCTGAAACCAGGTGTAAATGCTGGTAAGTTGGACGCATTGGCCCCTAGTCCCTTGCTGTAATAGTGTGATGGCCGCGGAAGCTGGACCCAAAGACAAGGAAACTCCATTGTGTTGATATTTATACCAGCCCAGTTTTCTTCCAAGAACTGTCTCCTCATATCTTTGTCTATCACTAGCAAAAGAAACAACCACCATTTCATAAACTGGGGGATTATTCTAAAGCCAAAAATTTACGAAAGCACATCACACACTAGAAGTCCCTGCTGCGCAATTCAGGGGTGTAGCCAGAATTCAGCGGGAGGGGGGGTCCAGAGCACGAGGTGAGGGAGCACATTTAGCCCCCCCCCCCCCCGGTGCCGCCGACCCCCCTGCCACTTTTGACCTCCCCCCCCCCCCCCGGCGCCACCACCACTTTTGACCCTCGCCCTGGAGCCGCCGACCCTCCCCTTTTGACCCTCCCCTTCCCGCTGCCACTGCCGTCAGGTACCTGTGCTGGCGGGGGTCCCCAACCTCCGCCAACAAAAGCCCTCTTCAGTGCCAGTCTCCGTGCTGGCGCGTTGCTGTAGCTGATCTGGAAGGATTCTGTTCTGAGTCATCTTGACGTCCTGCACGTTCGTAGGAGGTTTTTACTGCTGTAATTGTCTATTGCGTATGTTTGATTTGTTCTTAACTGTACACTGCCTTGAGTGAATTCTTTCAAAAAGGCGGTAAATAAATCCTAATAAATAAATATAATTTATCTGCCATCATCGACTATGTTACTATCAGGCTTATTTTCGAAAGAGAAGGACACCCATCTTTCGACACAAATCGGAAGATGGGCTTCCTCACAGGGTCACCCAAATCGGTATAATCGAAAGCCGATTTTGGGTGTCCCCAACTGCTTTCTGTCGTGGGGATGACCAAAGTTCACGGGGGCATGTTGGAGGTGTAGCGAAGGTGGGATTTGGGCGTGCCTAACACATGGGCGTCCTCGACCCATAATGGAAAAAAAAGGGGCGTCCCTGACGAGCACTTGGACAACTTTACCTGGTCATGTTTTTCTTACGACCAAGCCACAAAAAGGTGCCCGAACTGACCAGATGACCACCAGAGAGAATCGGTGATGACCTCCCCTTACTCCCCCAGTGGTCACTAACCCCCTCCCACCCTCAAAAAAAATCTTTAAAAATATTTTGTGCCAGTCTCAAATGTCATACTCAGGTCCATCACAGCAGTATGTAGGTCCCGAGAGCAGTTTTAGTGGGTGCAGTACACTTCAGGCAGGCGGACACAGGCCCATCCACCCCCTACCTGTTACACATGTGGTGGTAAATGTGAGCCCTCCAAAACCCACCAGAAACCCACTGTACCCACATTTAGATGCATGATTGAAGTTAGGCATCGTGCTTTATAGAATAGGGTGCAGCGAGATGCATGTACACATTTTTAAGACTGCCAATTAACATCAGTTACTGAATTATGATGTTTCTGAGCTCATTAGTCATTTTTTTTGCACACACCTCTCACATGTGTGCAAAACGTTTTGCACAAAAATTTGGGCGCGATATATACAATCCGGGGTGATAGGTGTGCACTATTTCCAAAGACTGTGCACTATAGTGGAGGAGTGGCTTAGTGGTTAGGGTGGTGGACTTTGGTCCTGAGGAACTGAGTTTGATTCCCACTTCAGGCACAGGCAGCTCCTTGTGACTCTGGGCAAGTCACTTAACCCTCCATTGCCCCATGTAAGCCGCATTGAGCCTGCCATGAGTGGGAAAGCGCAGGGTACAAATGTAACAAAAAAAAAAATAATCAGAAACTCACAAAATGGTAAAACAAAGTCATGTAGAGAACACGAGAAAGGACATGAAACATACATTTTCTGGGAGTCCATCCCTAATATGTACATACTTCAATTCTCAAAAATTGTCACGGGGAACTTGTGTGCTTATATTTTTTACCATCTGTTTGCTATACACTGAATATCCCAGTCAGTGGCTAGCCCAGTTACTGGCTATGTTGTGTGATGTGTCAGTTACTGCTGATTTTCAACAGCTGAGTGATTAAGTTAAGTGACCAGATAGATCCGAGTAAATAGCAGATTTTCGGCCACTAGAACATAGCCAGTCAGCTGATGAATATCAGCTTTACTGGCTATGTTTGCAGCGGCAAAACAAAACAAAAGAAACCCCACAAATTCAATGCTGGTGGCTGGATATGGCCTTGCATTGAATTTCTGGGTTCGTCGGTGACAGCTGGCGTTAGCCGATCTAACTCTTACTGTCTCAATATCGGGGCCATAGTTTTTCTACGCCCCTGGCACAATTAGAGAACAGAACTTGAGTATCTCCTCCACATGGATATTACCCAGGGTGAAGGAGTAGCCTAATGGTTAGTGTAGTAGACTGAGAACCTGGGGAACTGGGCTTGATTTCCACTATAGCTCCTTGTGACCCTGGGCATGTCAGTTAGAAGTCCGTTAACAAAGGCACACTAGCATTTTTTGCATGCGCTAAAAATACTACCACACTTTTGCAAAAAAAAAAAAAACCCTTAACCCTCCATTGCCCCAGATTCAAAACTTTAGATTGTGAGCCCACTAGAGACAGAGAAAGTACCTGTATATAATATATGTAAACTGCTTTGGTTGTAACCACAAAAAGCTAGTACATCAAATCCATAACCCTAACCCCCACTCTCCTAAATATTACATCCCATAGGCCCAGGTCCCAAATGGTGTCTCTGTGTGTAGTGCACCACAGTGACTGTTATATTCTAGTCTTTTTACCACCATCCCAAATTATTATGTACCACCCACCCACAATTTGGAGTGCTAAAAGACCAAGGCTACGTACAAGCAATTTTTATTACTTACCAAAGTACAGATAAAATCAATAGTTTCTCATGGGAGGACAGCACTGCTACACATTGGTGTTATCTGTAACCGTCTCTCCAAAGTATTGTTCTGATTCAACTGCTTATATACCTTGTGGAGTGGAGGACTAGCCCAGTGGTTAGTGCAGTCTGGGGAACTGAGTTCAATTCCCAATGCAGCTCCTTGTGGCTCTGGGCAAGTCACTTAACCCTCCATTGCCCCTGGTATAAAATAAGTACCTGAATATATGTAAACCACTTTGAATATAGTTGCAAAAACCTCAGAAAAGTGGTATATCAAGTCCCATTTCCCTTTAATTTAAACAATGCTTCACCTAGGTTTAGCAAGTTATCTTCCTGAGAGATCATTCTGTTTCCCCTCTGTTGCTAAACCACATTTCCTTTCTCATGCTTGTCTGCACGCAGGAATGTCTTATCAGATCATGAATTTCTGGTTCACATGCTTATCACTTTTTGCCCTTTGGCCCTGTTTCATGGTGCATGACCTGTGCTTGTTATTTACTTCTCCCCCCTTGAAGGCCTTCAAGAGTAAGGACTTCATTTGTTTTTGAACTTTTGATTTAGTCCCATCCATTCCAGAGGGGAGCAATAAGTTCCTTTTCAGATGCATGTTAAGCTTAGGGAGATTGTGGGTATAAGTCACAAAGTCAACTCTGTTTTACAGGTATCGGGCTATAGGTAACAAGAAAAGCTACACTGGCTCCCACTTAAAGAACGCATTACATTCAAAATATGTACCCTAGCACACAAAATCATTCACGGAGATGCTCCAGCCTACATGTCAGACCTGATAGACTTACCACCCAGGAATGCTAAAAAATCATCCCGTACATTCCTCAATCTTCACTTCCCCAACTGTAAAGGTCTAAAATACAAACTAATTCATGCCTCTACCTTTTCCTACTTGAGCACACAATTCTGGAACGCGCTGCTGCACAGCCTGAAAACGATCTATGAACTAACTAACTTCCGCAAACTACTGAAGACCCATCTCTTTAACAAGGCATACCACAAAGATCAACAAATGTGAACTCCTACAAATATACCCAGAATTGTCTTACAGCATTTGCTTGTCACACTACTATCTTATTTCATCATTATCATGTTAAACAAGATCCTTATGTAATACTAAATGTATATTCTCTTATACATTTTCAACATTCATGATGTATTGTTAGCCACATTGAGCTTGCAAAGAGGTGGGAAATGTGGGATACAAATGCATTAAATAAATAAATAAATAAGTTGCCCCTCTTCAACCTTCCCCGGACCTTATGTTACTTACAATGCTTTACCATCTAAATGATCCTAGAGGAAGATAATGATACAGAACAAAGGATGTCCCAAAGAAATTAAACATTATTTTCAACATTCGCAATCTCTGCATTAATGCATAATCTTTCATACAGTACATATGCATGTCCTATAGGCTCTCTTTTACTTAAAGCAGTTTCAATTAATTGTTGCACCAAGCTCCTTATACAGGGTAATACACAACAGCCAAGTAATACAAATACAGCAATAATGATTATCAATGTAGATAAGGTAGATAATATGAAGGTTTTCCATTTCCCAAAAATAATATACATCCACCCTGTCCAGGTGGTGTCTACACCAGAATTCTCAGCACGCTCATCAGCCAGGGTGGCAAGTCCTTGCAAAGCATTGGTTATAGTTCCATCAGGTGCAGTATTGTTAGGAATAAAAGTACAACTATGTCCTCCGAGCATGACACAAATGCCTCCTTTTTCTGCTAATATCATGTCAAAGACCATCCAGTTTTCCCATGCCATCCGGCTGGTAGCATCCAATTGAGAGGTAATACCTTTAACTGCATCTCGAGTGTAATTGATAAAACGCTGTTGGTTATAATAAATATAGTTAATCCAATCAACATTCTTGTTAATAGTGGACCACCAAAATAATGCAGATTCAAAACCTGCAGCAATTTGGTTACGAGCTTTAAATTCATCTGGCACCTCCCTGGGGAGTTTTTCAAAGCAGGAACTAGGTTTGTGAGCCCTTGAGCCACTGCCAAGGAGTGGCAGTGGCAGGCAAAACCACCCCACACCAGGAACCAGACAGAACTCAGATAGGAACAGCAAGACTTCACCTGAACTAGCCGCCCTTCCCCAGGAGTTGAGTCCCTGGCTGCAGGCGGCTGACAGGACTTACAGGACAGGGCAGGAACTGAAAGATGCAAGCAGCCACTAAAACAGGGAACAAACATTGACAAACACGAGACAGAACTGAAAGCTGCCAGGCAGCCACTGAACAAGAAACACAGACAAACAGATACTAAGCACAAAAGACAGGAACAAGACTAGGAAACAAACAAACCCCCAAGCCAAACTACACACAGACTAACCAGAATCAGACAAGAACTAGAATAAAAGCCAAACTAGGCAGAAGTGCAACAAGCACCAACAAACCAGGACCTTAGGCGAGGCAAAGGCAAAGCAGAGAGTTTCCAAATGGCTAATAAGCCCAGCAGCAGCTGAGATTCACTGCAGCAATCACAAGGCAGCTACGGGTGCTGTGCAGGCTCAAACAAGACAAGCAAGTCTGGCAGGTCAGAAGATCCGGACTGGGCTGAAGTCTGGAACGGGAAACAGCACACAGACAATCCAATGAAGCCACCAGGTCTGGCCACCAGGGGGCGCGATGACTAAGAGCCTGAAGGCAGGGCACGACCGTGACAGGAGTCCTATAGAATCTATATAAATTCGGTCATCAAATGAACTCTGGATGCTCCTCCTCCTTCTAGTGGAAGAGGGGGCATCAGGGGATCGTGATGCTATGGTGAGGGGGACTACTAGCTGCACCAAAGCGCATTGTCCTTGCCACATTGGGAGGTAAAACAGGGTATAGAGTCTTATTGCCACAATATCACCATATATCAGCTCGAGGACGAGAAAAACCTGAAAAGTTAAGGTGTTCAATGGAGGATGAACTGGAGTTACATAAAGATAAGTCTCCTATGAGATAGGTATTGGCAACCTCTGCCCTTTGTAAACAAGTTTCAAATATTGTCCCTTGTGCAGGTGTCCTAAACACTGGGGGTATCCTCGCACCCATGGGTAATTCGAGAAATAATAGATGCTTATTAGTTTTGCTACCTTGAAGTAATTTTAGCATACATATAGTTCCATTATAATCATTAATCGACAGACTTTAACAAAGATAACAAAACTAATAAGCATATAGTTATACATCCTTATAGTTATCAATATTAGTCACCAAAAATAATGCAGTATTTTTCAAGAATCATGAAGATAAATGCTAAAACAAAAGTACATAGGAAAGCAAGTCCAAAAATATTGAGGGTACATTCACAAGCATCCATCTACAGTTGAATCAGTATCGTTTGTAATATCCTGATTCTGGAGAGGTTGGAAAGTCCTTATGTCTTTAAGATGTACCCAGGAAGTGTGATCTTCCAATTTTACTGCAGTGGCAGATAATGCCTCAATGTGGAAGGGTCCAATGTAAACAGGATCCTTCCAAGTCTTGTGTGTGTAACATTTGTGATGAACCAGTGCTCCAACCTTTAATGTGTCAGACCTTGGAGGGTCAGCATTATCAACTTTTAATGCGTCAGTTCTTGGGGGGTTAGCATTATCCCCCCTTTTGTCTGGCATTTCCTGGGAAAAGCAAGACAAAGATGTTATAATGGATTGTAATTGATCCCAATACACTGAGTAAGTATCTGGCAGGTGATGTTCAGGATTAACAGGGATGAGACACATTTTGCATCCAGTGCACAATTGAAATGGGCTCAACTTTAATGAGGCAGATGGTGAGAAGCGCCAGAGGTAAGGCATCCAACCAGGATTTGATGCCAGTAGACATAAGTTGTCGCAATTTGGTTTTCATCAAGCCATTGCTCGTGGGCTTGTAAATGCTTACCGTGCAGTGAGTAATTTGCAATTTAGAAGTCAAAGTTTGAATTAGCTCATTAAAAAAATGAGAACCATTGTCAGCTATAGAAATGATAAGTAGTAGTAGTAGTAGTAGTAATTTTACAAGGAATACCAAATCTGGGGATAATATCATTACAGAGTACCTGTGCCATCACCTGGCCAGTTTCTCGGGTACAGGGAAATGCTTCAACTCATTTAGAAAAAGCATCAACACATAAAAGTAAAAATATCTTCCTTTTAGTAGGTATAATCATATCAGCAAAATCGCAGTACCAGTGTAAGCCTGGACCTTGCACCTTGGGTAAATGACCCGGTGGCACCACATTTCCATGTTTAGGGGTGTTCTCAGATTTCATTCTTTGCATAGTTTAAGGCATATATAGGCTATAATAAAAATCGATGAATCTCACTTGCAATATAACGCTGATTGCTCAGGGATATTAGGGAGGAATAGAATGCAAACATATGGTAACAATAAAGCAGCATCACAAAGTTTAAAGTGTAAAAGTATGTAGCATGTAGACATATCAGAAAAATATAGGCAGGAACCTTACCGTAAATCTCACAGTTAATGTAAGATTTATCTTTGTATGAAAACATGTCAAGTTTTGAATGCAATGCAACAAAAACCAGCTTTAAAAAAGAAAATCCTAATGAGGCAGACAAAAGCTGCATCCTTGACTGTCCTTTACAAAGATTCACATAGATCAGGCAAGAAATATGGCACATATGTCTGTACAATCAAGATGGGGCAAAGATGTCTTCCAAATAAAAGTTATCGTTAAGGAAAAGTTTATTCTTAAAGAAAAAGAGAGACCCTAATTCTGTACTGAATGTGAAAACATTACACTTTAACTGTAACTAATGCATTAAAATGTTAATAAAAGACAAAATATAAGTAGTTAACATATCTACTATAGAATGCAAAAAAACAAATCTTTTGTTATATTGCATATACAACTGATTTGTATTCAGGAGAGAAACTTTTTATATGTATTGATTGTATTACCCACAGAATTGGAAAAAAGACAAAAGTGATCAGTTATACTGATTGTATATACGGGGTAACATAAAGACAGACTAACAAATAAAAGACAAAGAATTAAGAGGTTGTAAATTAGATCATGCTATTGAAATGCAGTACTGGGCATAGCTTTTAAATTAAACATGGTGTTATTCACAATTATGTAAGATAAATTACCAAAACAGTGTCCTAGGGCTAGAAGTGCTTCTTATGTCCACGAATTAATATGAGATAGCTACTCCAGATGTAGGAAAATGTACAATAGTACTATTTAAATGCTTCATTGAGATTCTGTATCTCTGCAGCTGATCAGAAATCTCGGTGGATTGTATTGAAATAATTAAAAAAGAAAGAAAACATTTCTTTATATTCCACTGGTCTAGCTATGTCATCATTTTTTTTTAGCGCACACATGTACATGTTTCATTCATAGTATCTCAAAAGAAGCAGGGAAAAAATACCATAAATTTTCATCCTGGATTGTGGACCAAATATTCCTAATATTTTAAATATCCTGAAAATAAAACTGTAGAGTTTTTAGCAGGAAAACATAATTGTTATCTAGAAATCATATACACAAAAGAAAACACTGAAATAGAATTGTATCAAATAAATATTAAATTTAAGCCAGTAGAATTAAAACTGTAGGGCAAACTTGGGAAACTGTTTTTTTTTTAATGATGCAAAAGTAGTGCCAGGTCAGCAGATATGTTCAGTTAATTGCCTTGGGCTAAGGACAAAAGGTAATTTAATCCTTATCAGTAGTGCTGGAATGCTCACGCAGAGGATATAACAAGAGATAAAACTGGAAAAACCTGTTCAAATAGTGCTCTTTATTGGTGTTATAGCACACAGCGGCAGAAGGATCACCCAATGAACGGTCTTTTTAAAGACCTTTTTAGATCCTGCCTGCAGATCTATCATTTGGTTTGTTTTTGAGCGGTGAGATTTTGAGATTTATAACTATTTATAATCTCCCTTCATTGGTTTAACGTAGTGATCAGACTCCTGATGTAGGCCACCTGGTCGAAACACAACGGTTGTGTCGAGTCGTTCTCTATGTAAAATTGTTTTATTATTAGAGTCATTCTCTATGTAAAGTTTTTATTATTATTTGTTACAAAACTATTAAAACATCACATTTTTAATTGAACCTTTTGGTTTCAGTCTTTGGATAGCCTGGCTTACACTCCCACCTTTTTTATCTTCTTTATTCGCACCGTGGGATCTACTGAGTTCTCCACGTTTGTGGATTCTCTCTAGCAAATAGTACTCTCAAGCAGAAATACAGTTTCTAGCATTGATTTGAAAACAAAAGAATGTTGCTAAGTAAACACGACAAACAGAAACACCTATAATTTATTTAGACCAAGCCATTCAGGCCATAACAAAGGAAACAATTCATCTGTGCTCTCAGTAATATTCCCTTCAGGAAGAAAAAGAAAATATGTTTAAAAGAAAGACGCTGCCTACAACTAAAATTAAATATATCCCTAGTTACAGTGCTTTAGAGCCATGAAATCAAACATTTAAAAAACAAGGATGTAGAGAAGTTTCTTGTGGCCACCAAGAATTTTCTCTAGCAATCCTGTGCCCTTTTTCTTTTTATAAAGCACTGTAGCTTTAGCAATCCAAGGAGTCAGAGCAGAAAAAGGAAGCATGGTTAGGAACAAAGACAATTCAAAGAATGAGATTTGAACAGAATTCAAGTTGCATAAAAATATTTTTCCTAATAGAATAGCAATTATTTAATTAACACATTTTTGTGAAATATGAGTGTTCCTTACTCCGATCAGGATCCATTTATTAATTGCTTATAAATGTTTAATGCGGGGTTTACCCTTTTTATTTGTCTCATTGTATTTAACCAATTTGCGTAATAAATTTAGATCGAAGGATCCATTTAGGGGCCAACAAAAATCAGTCTGTTTTTTATTCCATTTAAACCATTTATTACAAGTTTTAGTAAGATCCTTTTTTTTTCTAATGGAAAGTACTTAATTACTACCTCAAGAGGTGTAGCCATTATTTTTCAAAGGTTAAACAAAAATTTGTGACTTACCAATCTTCGTCCTTACCAGGGCCGTCTGTTGTGTCGGGAATCCTGCAGCTGAACCACGACACTTGCTTCTTTCCACAAATGTACCTGGAATCTCGCGACTGAACCAGGATGCTATTTCTTCTCACAAATGTGCTGTACCTGGAATCTCGCGACTGAAACAGGACACTTCTTACTGGGGACCCGAGAACTGGGTTAACCAGAGGGTCGTTCGTCAACGATCCCCCCCTATCGACGTTGGGTGTCACCAATGTTATATTCTAGTCTTTTTACCACCACCCCAAGTTATTATGTACCAGCCACCCACAATTTGGAGTGATAAAAGGCCAAGGCTACGTATAAGAAAAGCAATTTTTATTACTTACCAAAGTACAGATACAGTACAATCAATAGTTTCTCATGGGAGGACAACACTGCTACACATTGGTGTTATCTGTAACCGTCTCTCCAAAGTACTGTTCTGATTCAACTGCTTATATACCTTGTGGAGTGGAGGAGTAGCCTAGTGGTTAGTGCAGTGGACTTTGATCTTGGGGAACTGAGTTAAATTCCCACTGCAGCTCCTTGTGACTCTGGGCAAGTCACTTAACCCTCCATTGCCCCTGGTACAAAATAAGTACTTGAATATATGTAAACCACTTTGAATGTAGTTGCAAAAACCTCAGGAAGGTGGTATATCAAGTCCTATTTCCCTTTCCCTTTATTTTAAACAATGCTTCACATAGGTTTAGCAAGTTATCTTCCTCAGAGATCATTCTGTTTCCTTTCAACACCATCTGTTTCCCCTCTGTTGCTAAACCACATTTCCTTTCTCATGCCTGCTTGCACGCAAGAATGTCTTATCAGATCATGAGTTTCTGGTTCACATGCTTATCAGTTTTTGCCCTTTGGCCCTGTTCCATTATTTACATGACTTCAAAACATCTCCAGCCAGCACCGCTTTCGTGTACTAAACACAGAGACACCTGAGTTTAGTTATTAGTTCAAGTTTTCATTACCTGTGTCAGCCTAGGTTAGGGATGTTGCAGGGTGGACCCTGGGGGCAGGAGCTGTAGTTATCATACAACAGTGACATCAAGTGGTCTGATTTAAAACCACTGATTGCAGGGTTCTAGAAGGAGCCATGGCAATGACAAATCAGTAAGGGATCCTTTACTAAGGTGCACTGAAAAGTGGCCTGCGCTGGTGTAGACATATGTACTGGACGCAGGCAGGTCCATTTTTTTAGCGCACCTGCAAAAAAAGGCCTTTTGTGGGGGGGGGGGGGGGGTCAAAAATGGAAGTGCGGCAAAATAAAAATTGGCGCACACCCATTTTGGGCCTGAGACTTTGCCGCCACCCATTGACCTAGCGGTAAAGTGTTAACTGGGAGGTAATGGTCTATGGACGTACAATGCCGATAACCGACCGGCTACCGCCGCACGCCGGAAAAGTTCCGGCGCGTTTAGTGGACGCGCGTAAAAAATGAAATTACCGCCTGGGCCATGCGGTAGCTGGGTGGTAGTTCAAAACTGACGCTCGTAGGACGCGCGTAGGCACCTACGTGACAATAAAAGGGCCTCTATGTTGGAGGAAGAGCATTTACAGTTTTAGAAAAATCCCTGGGTTGTTGCAAATGTTGGTTCATGGCACCACCATTCCTCATCTGCTATCAAATAATCTGAAAGCCTAAAGGAGAAGGAAAAGCTGCCACAGCAAGAAAGAAAAATAAATTACCTACACTTTACTATTTTCAGCGCATTCCCTTTTATTTGCTCCCAAGGATGGAAGATACAATTGTATTTTCCACTTGAAGAACCTCAAGCTAGAGAAGAAGAAATAGCAAAGCTACGGTGTCTAATGAGCAATGGGAAAACCAGCTCTCGGTTGAGAGCTGCATGTCGCTAAGGGAATAAATACAACAATTATATACCCAAAGATACACTGTGCCGATGATGTGTCTGACAGACATCCACTGTGTCTTAATGGAGTAGCCTGATAATGTTTTCCTTCACTACATAATGAATTATAAATATTAAATATTACTTCTCTTTAGAATGTGCATTTTGATCCTTGGCGAGGAAGCTCTACATTGTTGTAATATAGAATGTCGAGCAACTAGAGAGTGACCTGAGTTGCCATTCAAGCTTTACTTAATTGAACATTTTACCATGGTGTCAGTCTCCGGGGTGCATGTGAGGTGAGGGCAAGCTCAGTGGCTTTGAAATATTCTGTTTCTTGTACAGCCTCTTCTTTTTTTGAGTAGTAAGTTAATTTATTTTCCTAGGGTTACATTCTCTTCTGCTGCTAAATTAGATTAAAAGATCTGAAGCCCGGTGTGGGATATTCAAGGTGGGACTTTTTTCTTGTTGTTTTTTTTTTTATATGCATAAGACAAATAAAGATTATGGTTTTGTTTAGCGGCTTGTAAATTATTCATCAGCAAGAGAAACACCAGGTTAATAATTTATCTGTACAAAATTGGGAGCTGAGAAAAAAAAATTGCATTTCAATATGTGAAAACAGAAGTGGGAGTAAAAAAAAAATTGTTTTCACAAATGAAGTATAGACAAAGTAGTAGATGCAGTCAGAAATCAGCAAACCTCTTAAAAGTATGTCAGTTAGAAAAAGGGGTTAAAGAAGATGGCGCCCAAGCAGGACGTGTAGCAAAGACGCTCCCAAAAGAAATTTTTCTTCGACGATTTTCCTAGTTAAACATGCCGAAAAGGAAAGGGAAGCTAAGGGGACCACCCCTCCCGAAGCAAATCCCTACCTTGCCTGGGCAGCAGTCATTGACTACATTTCTGGTATCGACTCCGACCTCGGACGTATCCGCTAGCGGAGCAGGGAAGAGCTCCGCTCAGGAGAGCAAATTTTCGCTTAGTCCGTTAGGACCTGTGACCCCGACGCTTTCGCACGCACCTGGAGGAACTGTACCGAATCCCGAGACTAGTGGGGCTTCGAAGGAGTGGCCTTCCCCAGAAGCGATAGCGGAGGCCAGAGAGATCTTGGCGCTAGCTGAGGGAGTCCAGCGAACGCCAGAAATGCCAACAGGGGAGGCTACTGGGGTATTGCCTGAAACAACTACGCCAGAAGAAGTTTCTGCTTGCGTATTGGCGATACAACCCTTAGTCAAGCCCCAAGAGGTGTCGCTGGAATCGATTTGGACAGCATTGGAATCGCTTCACAAGGTCTGTACCTCTTTCATAACGTTATCCTTGAACAATTCTTCTCAGATAAAATCTCTTAAAAGACAAATGGAGGGAGTAATAATAAAGCAAACTGACCTAGAGACGCAAATTGGGAAAATATCTCAACAACAAGTTCATATTGTAGGAGATTGTGCCTCTATACAAAGAAAAATAGAGAATATGGGAAATTTATCAAGAAATCTAAACCTACGATTCCTAAACTTTCCAAAATCTCAATTTGTGGCCCCGAAGGATATGTTTGCTAAGTTTCTTAAAGAAATATACAATTATTCAGATCAAACACTCCCTCCTCTTCAAAAGATTTACTATTTGGAAAAGAAACCTCCTTTACCTCAAGTTACTTCTAAACAGGACATTCCTCCTGAAACGTTGGATTTGACAAACTTTTTGGAGCAGTCTGTGGATAATACAGAAACCAGAGCGACATTGATTGTATCTTTTGTCTTCTTACAAGATAAAGAATCTTTATTGAGACTTTATTTTAAAAATATTTATCCTGAGTATAAAGGAAGCAAAGTCTCTGTCTTCCCAGACATTGCTCGTTGGACTCAGCAAAGGCGGAAAAAGTTCCTAGATATGAGGCAAGCGTCATTAAATGTTGGAGCAGTTTTCCAATTACGATTTCCTTGCAAGTGTATTTTGATATTCAAGGATAAAAAATATATATTCTTTGAACCTGAACAATTAAGGTCATTCCTTGATATGAAGAAAAACCAATGCTAATTCCATCTCTGGTTTATGGTTCTGTAAATTAAGGAGTACCACTGCTTGTTTTTCCTTAAACTTTAAGTTAATAGCACCAAACTTCCTTTGGTTTAATCAATCTTGAATCCCACTCCTTCTCTTTTTGGTGGACTGTTGTAACCAGATTGTAGAGAAGTTTTCTATATATATTATATTCCTTAGTGTATTTGTGTTTATATCTGGTGTATCTTTTCAAAGATGTATTCTTTGTATTATCACTAAAACAATAAATAAACAAATTAATAAAAAAAGTATGTCAGTTAATTTAATGAATCTGCAAATGTAGCTTTGACACAATAGTTTACCAAGATTTTTCGTTCGATGGAAATCTACCGTGACCAATTACAATTCCACAGCCGATTTGGAGTGGATTTGGCCATTCACAGAAATCAACCCCCCCCCCCCCCCCCCCCCCAACACACACAGGTAAGGTGGCTTTTAGTAACTCAGGGGCCCTTTTACTAAGCCGTGTAAGCATCTACGCGCAGTCAACGTGTGCCAAAATGAAGTTACCGCACGGCTACCGCATGGCCCTTGAGGTGATTTCATTTTTGGCGCTTATCTGCTATGTGCACCTGAAAAATATTTTGTATTTTCTGGCGCGCATAGGTCATTATCGCCCGGTTACCACGTGAGACTTTACCGCTAGGTCAGTGGCTGGTGGTAAGGTCTCAGACCCAAAATGGACGCACGTCAATTTTCATTTTGCCGCACGTCCATTTTCAGCAAAAATTTTAAAAGGGCCTTTTTACAGGCGCGCTAAAAAATGGATTGGCGCGCGCCCAAAACCCATGCCTGCACTACCGTAAGCAATTTTTCAGCACACCTTAGTAAAAGGACCCCTCAGCAAATCACTTTGGATAGTGTGTGAGGCTTGATTTTTCGCCCCAAATCTGCTAAGAATATTTCAGTGAATTTTTTCGGCAGATCCCCAAACTTTGCCAAACTCAAACCAGCTTTAAATTGCTATGGTCAAAGTTCAACTTTGAAGTATTCATACCTGTCTGTTGGTTAACCTGGTCCTAAGAGTTCATTTAACAGATCTGGTTTTGAGAATGTCCATAATGAATAGGAATTTATTTATTTATTTATTAAGGTATTTATACCCCACATTATCCCCACAGACATGCAGGCTCAATGTGGCTTACATAAACCGGACAGAGAGAGAGAACTCCGGGTGATATCAGCTACAAATGAGATTCCCACTTCAGGCACAGGCAGCTCCTTGTGACTCTGGGCAAGTCACTTAACCCTCCATTGCCCCATGTAAGCCGCATTGAGCCTGCCATGAGTGGGAAAGCGCAGGGTACAAATGTAACAAAAATAAAATAGATACTATTGGAGATTCTTCATGGAACGTTGCTACTATTGGAGATTCTACATGGAATGTTGCTATTCCACTAGCAACATTCCAAGTAGAAGGCTGCGCAGGCTTCTGTTTCTGTGAGTCTGACGTCCTGCACGTACGTGCAGGACGTCAGACTCACAGAAGGAGAAGCCTGCGCGGCCACATTGGTGATCTGCAAGGGCCGACTTCTACATGGAATGTTGCTAGTGGAATAGCAACATTCCATGTAGAATCTCAAATAGTAGCAACAGTGGAGGAGTGGCCTAGTGGTTAGGGAGGGTGGTGGACTTTGCTCCTGGGGAACTGAGGAACTGAGTTTGAGTCCCACTTCAGGCACAGTCAGCTCCTTGTGACTCTGGGCAAGTCACTTAACCCTCCATTGCCCCATGTAAACCGCATTGAGCTGTAGGGGTATTTCTCTGTGATCTAGCCTAAGCTGGTCTTGGCCTATACAAGCCTATGACATCTTGGTATAATAAGATGGCTGCTGCAACATCTCTGTGTCAGCAAGATCCAGCTTCAGCTTGTGGAAAATCACTGACAGGCTTGCTAAAGCCAAGGACAGTCTGTGTTCTAAACATCCCCTTCTATCACCCTGAGAGCGGAGTAGGGAGGCAGACATGGCTCCAGAAGTTACCATTCTCCAAGGTCACAAAACAAAGAACTCTTTTTGCCCATGTACTGAACTGGACAAGATCATGATTGGTTCCTACCGTCACCTGACCGAGAGGTACGGGGAAAGCGGGAACAGAAGTAAGTTAGTGAGTCGGAGACCCTTGGAAGAGGGGCAACTGGTAAGAGGACCTGAGAAATCCAGCAAGGCTTGGGGGGAGCCAGAGACTTTGTATGATACCAACATCGTGACCTGCATCCTGGTGCAAATACCTGTGGCAGAGATATTGGCTCTGATAACCAAAGGAGAGACGGGGACCTACTTTGTTGCTGATAAAGACCTGCACTACATAAGACACAGACAGCTAAGAGAGTGTCTGGGGAGATTCTGCTCCGGTCTTATCTGAAGCCGTCATCAGGACAGCGTGGTAAGATCACAGTGATATATTTCCTGGTCTGGGGTTAGGCAGTGGTTTTATCTAAGTACGACTGGTTTATGTCAGCTCTTGGTCAGGGAAAGCAGCTAATGTGTATTTTGCATAAGATGTGATAAGTTTCATAAGGATTATTAGGTTATCATTTGTACTGTTCTAATCATTACCGTACTTAGTCTCAGGATAATCAGAGTGTAGTTTAGACAATATATTTTGTTAGTGCTCATATCAGTAAGGGATATTTTTATTGCATAAGCTAGCGCAGAGTATTTCTATTTTCTTATCCATAATAAAGCTAATATATATCTATCTATCAGCTGTGTCTTTCTTTTTCACTCTACACACCAACACCTGGAGAGGTGCCAGAAGCAAGATTCCTGTATCTCACCCTAGACAGAGCTAGTGAGTCTGTTAGGCAGACTTATGCATCAGGGAATCTTGGTATAAGTAATCTGTGGGTACCTGTTGCCCTAGGTATTATTTATCTCACCCTACAGAGCCTGCCATGAGTGGGAAAGCGCAGGGTACAAATGTAACAAAAATAAAATAGATACTATTGGAGATTCTACATGGAATGTTGCTACTATTGGAGATTCTACATGGACTGTTGCTATTCCACTAGTAACATTCCATGTAGAAGGCTGCGCAGGCTTCTGTTTCTGTGAGTCTGACGTCAGACTCACAGAAGCAGAAGCCTGTGCAGCCACATTGGTGATATGCAAGGGCCGACTTCTACATGGAATGTTGCTAGTGGAATAGCAACATTCCATGTAAAATCTCAAATAGTAGCAACAGTGGAGGAGTGGCCTAGTGGTTAGGGTGGTGGACTCTGGTCCTGGGGAACTGAGTTTGATTCCCACTTCAGGCACAGGCAGCTCCTTGTGACTCTGAGCAAGTCACTTAACCCTCCATTGCCCCATGTAAGCTGCATTGAGCCTGCCATGAGTGGGAAAGTAGAGTAGAAGGGCAAGAAAGAAAGGATACTTTACATATAACCGTACAAAAGAATAGGACTAAACAGGATCCATGTATGCCAGTAGGCAGAGGCGATAGTCCTATATTGTTTCCAGAGAAAATGCTTTGGTAAACAGATGCGTTTTTAGTGCATTGCGAAAGGTAAGGTAGTCTCTCAGACTGGTGATGTCTCTAGGAAGTGCATTCCATAGTTGTGCACTGATGAAGGGAAAGCTTGACGCCTGAATAGATTCGTGCTTACAGCCTTTCCAGCTGGGATAGTGCAAGGTGAGATATAATCTAGAGGACGGGTCAGCATTTCTGGCTGGCAAGTTGATCATAATTAGCATGTGACTTGGGACATCCCCATTGTTGATTTTGTGAACCATGGTGCAAACCTTGAATTCAATGAGCTCCTTGATCGGAAGCCAGTGAAGTTTAGCAAGAAGAGGCTTCGCGCTATCGAACCGGGCTTTATTGAAGTCTCGCTGCCATATTTTGGACAGTCTGTAGTTTTCTCAAGACGAAGGCCCTTACACCCTGAGATAGATTTGCATGGATCAACTAGAATTAGTACCCTGGGATTTGCAACAAGTCCTAGCCCTGTTTCCTGCCTTGCTGCCCATGTTTATTCCCTTCCCCTCTGACCCTCTGTCCATGTTCAGCCTAGTTGATATCCAGTTCCTGCTCGGTCCGGTAAGTCCTGTCGGCCGCCTGCACCCAGGGGCTCAACTCCTGAGGAACAGCGGTCAAGTACAGGTAATCTAGCTGTTCCTGTCAGAGTTCTGCCTTATCTCTGGTGGGGGGTGGTTTTGCCTGCCACTGCTGCTCCACGGCAGTGGCCCAAGGGCTCATGAACCTAGTTTCTGCCTTGAAAACCTGACAATTAGATCCCTAGTCACTCCTGCCCTTACCAATGCCATCACAAAAAATGGCACCTCTACCAATAATCTCACACAACCAGTGGGTGCCATTTTGTATGACAGTGTCAGCAAGGGCAGGATAAACTGTGGATCACTCCTGCCCACAGACTTACTTGGACCACCAGGCATGGTCAGGTAGGCCCATGGAGGTTGGAGTGGAATTTTTTTGCGGGGGAGGAAGTGCGATTGGGAGAGGGTTTTGATAAGGGGGTAGGGGTGTTATCAGGAGACAGGGGCTTTGATAAAGGGTCAGGGTGCCATTGGGGGGGAGGGTAGCTTTGATCAAGGGGGTTCTGACCAGGGGAGGCTTTGATTAAAGGGTGAGGGTGCTAAATGGGAGGTAGGGATGTGATTGGGAGGGTTGTGAGTGCTACATGGGGGGGGGGGGTAGGGATGTGATTAAGAGGGTGCTAGAACAGCATTGTGGTCCCTTTAAGATTTGGCCTGGGAGCAATGGGCCATATTTTCGAGGAAGTCTTGTGAGGCTGTCGCTTGAAGTCTCAGCAGCCATTTTGAAGAATGTGGCAGCAGCAGCGGGCAGGAAAGAGTAGGGTTCTTTCCTGCCCTGAAAAGTCCATTACACCACCAGTGTACATTGCATTAAGGAAGGTTCGGGAAGCACAAGGCCCTTTGTGGCCACCCCTGCCTAAGACTGGCCTTGTTTCCAACAATGGAACTTCCTTAGATCATTTAAAGCCACAGTTTGGGAGGAAACAGTTCCTTCCTCTGCTTCCCAGTAGTAAGTGACAAGAGGGAGCAGATTTGGGAAGAATGAACTAGGGTTGAGGTGAGACGTAAACAGTGAGATGTGCCTGACAGTAGCTCCATGCTATCAAAAGGACCACATGCAAGTAATAGACAGATCACCAATACTTACTGAGATTAGGATCACATTGGGGATGGGGAAGAGACATTGGGCTTCTTTTATCAAGCTATGTCACAAAATGCCGACGGAGCCCATTAAAAGTGATTGGGCTTTGTCAGCATTACTGCACCAGGAGCCACTACTGCAGTTTGATAAAAGAGGCCCATTGAGTGGAGACAATATGAGAACAGGTTACAAAGAACCCAGCTGCACTCACAAAGAGAGAAGTGCATTCATTCGAAATGAGATGGAAAATATCTGTGACATTTCTCATGTCATTCTGTTCCATTTTCTGCCTGAAATGACAAGAAAAATGTACGAACATTTGGATTGTTTCCATATGTTGTTAATACTGCAAACTCTTCTGAGAGAATGTACCCTTTTCACAGACCGTGCGTTCTTTCCAAAAGAGGGCACACTCTTTCACGGTAGTGCACACATACATGCACCATTGTTGCACAAGCATGAAAATTGTGTGCTTGTGCACCCGATCAGAAAAAAGTGTGCACTCTTCCAGAAGTGGTTCCAAAAAGCACACACAGGCAAGTAGTCTCACTCGTAGGCAGCTCCATGGATCCACACTGCTTGATTATTGTAGATGCAAGAGAATCCCAAGATATCAAAAAACCCTCAACAATGTTTTCAGAAGATAATGATTTTTTTAAAGCTATACTTAATAAGTGTTCCCTAGATCTAATGATATTGTTAATAAGTATGTGTAAAAACGAAGAGGAGATGATAAGGAGGAGTTAGATCAGGTACTAGCTTCTCCTACATCTGCGTGCAACGTTAGAATGCACTACCGAATGCCTTAAAAACAACTCACGATCTGACAGCCTTCCGGAGGTCACTGAAAATCAAATTATTCGACGAGACTTATAATAAGAATCCTTCATAAAAGACTCACTATGATATCTGCATTAAAACCAATCAACACCGTACTCCTCAATTTGATTACTTTAATTATACTGTTATTATCTAACGTTATACTTTATCCTACATTTTGCATATCTGCTATAAGTACATAAATAATGCCACACTGGGAAAAGACCGAGGGTCCATCGAGCCCAGCATCCTGTCCATCCAATCCAGGCCAGCTTCCCATACGTATAAACATTCTATACATGTTATTCCTGGAATTGTGGGTTTTTCCCAAGTCCATTTAGTAGCGGTTTATGAACTTGTCCTTTAGGAAACCGTCTAACCCCTTTTTAAACTCTGCCAAGCTAACCGCCTTCACCACATTCTCCGGCAACGAATTCCAGAGTTTAATTACGTGTTGGGTGAAGAAAAATTTTCTCCGATTTGTTTTAAATTTACTACACTGTAGTTTCATCGCATGCCCCCTAGTCCTAGTATTTTTGGAAAGCGTGAACAGACGCTTCACATCCACCTGTTCCACTCCACTCATTATTTTATATACCTCTATCATGTCTCCCCTCAGCCGTCTCTTCTCCAAGCTAAAAAGCCCTAGCCTCCTTAGTCTTTCTTCATAGGGAAGTCGTCCCATCCCCGTTATCATTTTAGTCACCCTTCGCTGCACCTTCTCCAATTCCACTACATCTTTCTTGAGATGCGGCGACCAGAATTGAACACAATACTCAAGGTGCGGTCGCACCATGGAGCGATATAACGGCATTATAACATCCTCACACCTGTTTTCCATACCTTTCCTAATAATACCCAACATTCTATTCACTTTCCGATCTGCAGCAGCACACTGAGCAGAAGGTTTCAGTGTATCTCACATTAAACGTCATCTGCCATTTAGCCGCCCAGTCTCCCAGTCTCGTAAGGTCCTTCTGTAATTTTTCACAATCTTGTCGCTATGTATTAATTATTTTTCTACTCTTATTTTCTTGATATCTTATGTACTTCAATTGTAACAATACTCTGTTCTTCTCATAACGTTAATGACGATTGCCATTGCGGCATAACGTAAGCCACATTGAGCCTGCAAGAGGTGGGAAAATGTGGGAATACAAATGCAGCAAATCTACCGCATGGCTCTTGCGGTAATTTCATTTTTTGGTGCGCATCCGATACGCACGTCTGAAAAATATTTTTTATTTTCGGGCCTTCGCTACCGCAAGCCATTTTTCAGTGCCCTCTTTGCAAAAGGACCCCCCCTAGATATTTTTACGAAAGAATTGAAGATGATGAAATTTGAAAAATGTTCAAGAGATGAAGCGGATTATAAAAGATATCATGAGAGGACTAGAAGTGTTGGAATGGTTAAGGCACCCATCAATCCTAGGACAAAACGAAAGATAAGAAGATGCTACTGTACATAGAGTCCAGCTGCTGCTAGAGAAAGAAGGAGAAAAGGACCGTGCAGTGATTCACAAGAGGTCTTTGACCCTTCTGCATCACTGTATACCGCTCCTCCATGTACTAATGTTCACAAACTGGACAATTTAATCTTCACCTCTTTTGACCCCATGATACTTGATCCAAACCCACCTCATCTGTTTTACTACTACTACTACTACTATTTAGCATTTATATAGCGCTACAAGTACGCAGCGCTGCACAAACATAGAAGAAAGACAGTCCCTGCTCAAAGAGCTTACAATCTACAGTAATAGACAAAAAATAAATAAAGTAAGCAAATCAAATCAATTAATGTGAACGGGAAGGAAGAGAGGAGGGTAGGTGGAGGTGAGTGGTTACAAGTGGTTACGAGTCAAAAGCAATGTTAAAGAGGTGGGCTTTCAGTCTAGATTTAAAGGTGGCCAAGGATGGGGCAAGTCGTAGGGGCTCAGGAAGATTATTCCAGGCGTAGGGTGCAGCGAGACAGAAGGCGCGAAGTCTGGAGTTGGCAGTAGTGGAGAAGGGAACAGATAAGAAGGATTTATCCATGGAGCGGAGTGCCCGGGAAGGACGAGTGTGGAGAGATACTGGGGAGCAGCAGAGTGAGTACATTTATAGGTTAGTAGAAGAAGCTTGAACAGGATGCGAAAACGGATAGGGAGCCAGTGAAGGGTCTTGAGGAGAGGGGTAGTATGAGTAAAGCGACCCTGGCGGAAGACGAGACGGGCAGCAGAGTTTTGGGCTGTTACCAACCGAACCGGCAACAGCCATATGGTACCATGTAAGCCACATTGAGCCTGCAAATAGGTGGGAAAATGTGGGGTACAAATGTAACAAATAAAAATAAAAAAATAATAATAAATGAGGCAGAAAATGTTAATAATGGACCGTCCACAAGCAGGAACTGTGAGACAGAACTACTACACCAGAGGACGAGGAAGAGGGATGGGAGAGGGCAGGTGAGACCTTATCCATACAGAGTAAACTACAGTAGACCCAGAAGATAGGTCAAAAGATTGATAGGGTGCACAATTATATCAAAAAGAAAGATGACACCAGCCGAGATGAGTGCATTAGAAATAGGTCTTACTACTACTACTACTATTTAGCATTTCTATAGCGCTACAAGGCGTACGCAGCGCTGCACAAACATAAGGTCTTTTGTTTGTTCCTACACCAAACTATAATGCTTTTAACATATAGGTAGATTTATTTAAATTTGTGAGGAAACTGAAGATTATAGATTATTTCTCTAAACAGACAGCCAGTAGTGTTGATAATTAAATTGTCAAAAGAGATAGTAGATGGCAGCCCCCCCCCCCCCCCCCCCCCCCCCCCCCCCCCCGGACCACCACATCCTTTGATTAGCGCCTATGAGACCTTGGTCCTTAGAGACGTTACTGCACTAGAAAATCAAAAGAAAAGAGTATATTATAATATCACTAAGGATGAGAAGAAGGGCAATTAGGGATTTACAGAATGATGATACACAATTGTCATAAAACTAGATGACAAAGGAGGGGCGGTGGTAGTTATGAATAGGGTATGCTACATTTCAGAAATTCAGAGACAACTTAACGATTCAACCTTTTATAAAAAATTGAGAAATGACCCCACTCCTTCACTTAAAGAAGAGATTGCTTCACTCATTCAGGTTTGCAAGAAATACCCAGTTCCTCAGTAACAAAGAGTTGGAGTTTCTTTGTGTTTCTTCTCCTTTCATTCCTACCATGTATGTGATTCCTAAGCTCCACAAGTCCCTGGAGAAACTACTACTACTACTACTACTATTTAGCATTTCTATAGCGCTACAAGGCATACGCAGCGCTGCACAAACATAGAAGAAAGACAGTCCCTGCTCAAAGAGCTTACAAACTACCAGAGAGACCTATTATTTCAGCTCCAGGATTATAGGATCCTAGTTGGACCCATTGTCAATATTTAGAGATCGATTCTTGAGGCCATCTATTGAAAAGATTCCATCATATACGAGAGATTCCACAGATATAATAAATGCTTTAAAATATATTATATGTTGATGTGATGTTATTCTAGTTACTTTTGATGTGGAATCTCTTTACACTGATGCATCTCAACAAGAAGCAATATAGATTATTAGTGAGCTTATACGGCAGAGAGATTTTCATTTAAGAGTAACTACAGAATTCATTGTGGAGATCACCACATTAGCACTGGCAAAGAACTGTTTTGCCTTTGGTGGTATCTTTTACCAGCAAATAAAGGGAACGGCCATAGGGGCCACCATGGTACCCTCAGCATTTAACTTATATCTGGCCATTTTTGAAAAATTATATTTAGCAGAACACCAGTAGAAGGACAAGATCATACAGTGGAAATGTTATATAGATGGCATTCTTGTGATTTGGAGGGGTACTGAAGATGAGATTTTGGAATTTTCAAGCTGGTTGAACCAGTTAGACGGTAATCTTAAATTCCAAATTAATTATGACCCTACCAGTATCCCTTTTTTTGGATATTCAGATTACCATTAGTAATGATAAATTTGTTACTGACATATACAGAAAGGACACAGTAGGTCATTAAAAACTAATCACCCCTATAGTCAGTTTTTAAGATTAAAGAGACTATGCACTGAACCAAAGGTGTACAAGAGGTCCCGAGAAATGACATATAGATTTAAAAAGAAGGACTATCTTGATAAGCTAGTAAATAATTTCTACCAGAGGGCATTGTATAAAACAAGGGAAGAATTGTTACAGCCCCAAGAGAAGAAGAAAAATGACAGAGTGGTTTGTGAACTGCCTTTCACATACAGTATATCTTGAAGGATATAGTTAAAATTTTGAAGAAGCATTGGCATGTGGTACAAGTTTAGAACATTTTTCAGAGAAAAACCTGTTGATAGCATACAAGAAAGAAAGGAATCTGAGGGGTCCTTTTACTAAGTCACGGTAAAAAGTGGCTTGCAATAGTGTAGGCGTGGGGTTTGGGCACACGCAGAAATATTTTTGAGCGCACGTACCAAAAATGCCTTTTTTTTGCCAAAAATGGACATGCGGCAAAATCAAAATTGTGGCGCGTCCATTTTGGGTGTCTGACCTTACTGCCTGCCATAGACCTAGTGGTAAGGAATCTGCGCGGTAAGGTCCTACGTGTGTCAGATGCCACTTGGCGTGCGTCCGCTACGCGCATCAGAAAATAAAAAGTATTTTTCAGACATGTGTAGCGGACTTGTGCCAAAAATGAAATTACCGCAAAAGGCACACGTAGTCGGGCGATAAGTCAGCTTTGGAGGGTGTGGGGCGTGCATAGAACCTACTGCAGCTTAGTAAAAGGGGTCCTGAGAGACATACATGGGCATTTTCTGACACAAATCAGGAGATGGGCGTCCTTCTCTCAGGGTCGCCCAAATCGGCATATTCGAAAGGCGATTTTGGGCATCCTCAATTGCTTTCTATCGCGGGGATGACCAAAGTTCCCGGGGGCGTGTTGGCAGTGTACCGAAGGCGGGACGGGGGCGTGCTTAACAGATGGGCATCCTCGGCCAATAATGGAAAAAAGAAGGGCGTTCCTGACGAGCACTTGGACGACTTTACTTGGTCCCTTTTTTTTCAGGACCAAGTCTCGAAAAAGTGCACGAACTGACCAGATGACCACCAGAGGGAATCGGGGATGACCTCCCCTTACTCCCCCAGTAGTCACCAACCCCCTCCCACCCTAAAAAATATTTAAAAACATTTTTTCCAGCCTCTCTGTCAGCCTCAAACGTCATACCCAGCTCCATCACAGCAGTATGCAGGTCCCTGGAGCAGTTTTTAGTGGGTGCAGTGCACTTCAGGCAGGCAGTCCCAGACCCATTACCCCCCCCCCCCCCCCCCCACACCTGTTACACTTGTGGTGGTAAATGTGAGCCCTCCAAAACCCACCTGAAACCCACTGTACCCACATCTAGGTGCCCCCCTTCATCCCTAAGCGCTATGGTAGTGTTGTACAGTTGTGGGGAGTGGGTTTTGGGGGGGGGGTATTGGGGGGCTTTACACCCAAGGTAAGGGAGCTATGAACCTGGGATCAATTTGTGAAGTCCACTGCAGTGCCCGGTTGGTGTCCTGGCATGTGAGGGGGACCTGTGCACTACGAATGCTGTCTCCTCCCATGGCCAAATGGCTTTGATTTAGTCATTTTTGAGGTGGGCATCCTCGGTTTCCATTATATTATATTAGATTTTAGTTCCAGTTCAATTTATACATGGTTTTTATTTGGTTGACTAATATTATTTTTCTGCATATTATATTTAGGTTTATATTTTACTTATGATATTTGTCTGATATATTAATAATGTATTAATTTTATGTTATATGATTTTACTTTGGTTTATGAATATCATATGGTTTTATGTCATGTAGTTATGTAATAGTGCAATTATGGGTTTTTTTTTATTACTTAAGGTTCTTGTCTAATATTTATTTCTATATTTATGAGAGCAATTTTAAATGATTCTACGGTGCATATGCTTTTATTGATTTGTCTGTTTGTATATGATATCTCTGTATTTATTTCATGATTTTATATTGTTCTGCTATTTCACTGAGTGAACCACAGTCACTTTTTGTTTATTATGTAAGTTTATTGCTTTCCCTGTTTTGTTTTTTTTAGGTTTGTGCTTGATCTCCTTTCAGCCCTGATGGCATTTTAAATACATAGCAGTGTAGTTAATTAGAAGGTGGGCTTTCATATGACACCTATTTTTAATTGGGAGTAATTTTACATTTTTTTAGTGTTTTTAAGTAACCAGGCAACAGTTTTAAAATAAGTATGCACTTTCTTGTCATCCTGTGGGAGTGAATCTAAATAGAAAATAAAACACATTTTTTAAGTTTTTGATACTATAGAAGATGTGGTAGATATTGGAATATTAAATACTTAGGAACCCTTTTACTACTACTACTTATCATTTCTATAGCGCTGCTAGACGTACGCAGCGCTGTACACTTGAACACGAAGAGACAATCCCTGCTCGACAGAGCTTACAATCTAATTAGGACAAACAAACAGGACAAATAAGGGATAAGGACAAAGGATAGTAAGATTCCGGAATCCCAAAGAGTAGCAAGATTCTGTGTGGAATACTAAAGAGTAGGAACATTCCGGAACCCAAAGAATAGCAAGATTCTGGAATCCTAAAGACTACTACTACTTATCATTTCTAGAGCGCTACTAGACATACGCAGCACTGTACACTTGAACACGAAGAGACAGTCCCTGCTCGACAGAGCTTACAATCTAATTAGGACAGACAAACAGGACAAATAAGGGATAAGGACAAAGGGTAATAAGATTCCGGAATCCCAAAGAGTAGCAAGATTCTGTGTGGAATACTAAAGAGTAGGAACATTCCGGAACCCAAAGAATAGCAAGATTCTGGAATCCTAAAGACTACTACTACTTATCATTTCTAGAGCGCTACTAGACGTACGCAGCGCTGTACACTTGAACATGAAGAGACAATCCCTGCTCGACAGAGCTTAAAATCTAATTAGGACAGACAAACAGGACAAATAAGGGATAAGGACAAAGGGTAGTAAGATTCCGGAATCCCAAAGAGTAGCAAGATTCTGTGTGGAATACTAAAGAGTAGGAACATTCCAGAACCCAAAGAATAGCAAGATTCCGGAATCCTAAAGACGACTACTACTACTACTACTTATCATTTCTTTAGGTGCTACTAGACGTACACAGCGCTGTACACTTGAACACGAAGAGACAGTCCCTGCTCAACAGAGCTTACAATCTAATTAGGACAGACAAACAGGACAAATGCGCTCCACTAAGGACTAAGTCTAGAATTTTTTTCTCCCCTTGTTGGTTCCTGTACCAGCTGCTCCATAAAGCAGTCCTTGATTTCGTCAAAGAATTTTACCTCCCCCATGCCATATGCTCCACCTGGCCGGGTACACCAGTGCAAATTTTATACTTCGTCAGTGAAGGTCCGTACAATAAGGTGTCAACTCCTTATGCTACTCTGCTACCCTAACAGAGTAATCACTTTTATGAAGGTGAATTAGGCGCAGCACATTCTTAAACGAGGCTATCACCAGGCTACCGTGCCCCCCTGGCGGTAATTTTAGATTTAGCACGTGCCCATAACATAAGCACCTAAGCACCGCCACGCTGGGAAAAGACCAAAGGTCCATCAAGCCCAGCACTCTGTCTCCGACAGCGGTCAATCCAGGCCCCAAGAACCTGGCAAAAACCCAAAATGTAATAATGATCAATGGACTTTTCCTTCAGGAATCTGTCCAGACCCCCTTTAAACTCAGCAAGGAAAAGTCCATTGATCATTATTAAATTTGGGGTTTTTGCCAAGTTTTTGGGGCCTAGATTGGCCACTGTCGGAGACATCGTTTCCAGTGCTAATCGGCAGTTGGCACGCGCCGACTGGTCACCACACATGTAGCGCATGAGCCCTTACTGCTAGAGCAAATGGGTGGCATTAAGGGCTCACGCCAGTTTTGGGCATGCGCCGGTTTCAGTTTTAGCGCATGCCTTTTCCCCGTCCCATTAAAAAAAGCCCTTTTTTGCAGACGCAGTAAAAACTGGCCCGGTGCGCAGCCAATACATGCGCCTACACTACCGCAGGCCACGTTTTACTGCGGTTTAGTAAGATGACCCCCTTAATTTGTTTGATATGTAGAGGAAGGAAGTATTCAAATGGGAAATTTGACACCAGCCAGGCATTGAGTAATTTGCATTTGTGATGCTTGGAAAAGACAGTTTACTGCTTGTGAGCTTTACATTTTTGTGCTGCACTGGCGAGTAATCAATTTTTGATATTTTTGTTCTTATACTAGGGTATTTTTTTGTGTATTTTGACAAATTTATGAGATCTATTTTATTTGCTCTTATATGAGAAAGGTAGAAGTTAAATGGGAACTTTGACCCCAGTCAGGCATTTAGGGGGTCTTTTTCAAAGCAAAAGTGAGCCCAACACGGGTTTACCACTCGCTAATCCAGTAATTCCGGCTGAAGCATCTGTCATTTCCAGTGCTTGGGAATTTTTTTTCTGTAGTGCGGTGATAACGCAATGGCAGTGGTGTACCTAGGTTGGCTGCCACCCGGGGTGGATCACAGATGCGACCCCCCCCCCCCCCCCCGGGTGCAGCACGACACCCCCCCACAGCGCAATGACACCCCCCCCTAGCGTATCAACCCCCCCCCCCCGGGTGCATTCTTGGCTGCTGGGAGCGACTCTCGGCTCCGCTGGCTCCCTGCTCCCTCTGCCCCGGAACAGGAAGTAACCTGTGCCGGGGCAGAGGGAACAGGGAAACAGCGGAGCTGACAGGCGTGCGGCTGCTCTCTGCACCCCTCCAGCGGCGTGCACCCGGGGAGGACCGCCCCGCCCTTGCTACGCTGCTGCTCAGTGGTAATCGGCCATCACCACACACTGCTCGGTTCCCACTGGGTTACTGTGGGAGCCCTTACTGCCACCTCAATGGGTAACGGTAACTGCTCCCTGCCGCATGGCCACGCGGTAAAGGTTATATTACTGCATGGCCATTTTTTGTGTGGGGGGGAGATTTTACCCACTGCAATAAAAAGGGCCCTGGTGCGTGGGAAAAATGGCCCCTGCTGCTACTGCAGGGCCCTTTTTCCCTGCAGCTTAGTAAAAGGACCCCTTAATAACCTGCATTTGTGAGGAGCCTGTGTCAAGCTGCAGCTGTTTGGGAAGGAAAGGCAGCTTACTGTTTGTGAGCCTTATTCTTTGTGCTACTTTGGTGAATAATTAATTTCTGATATATTCTTTTGTTCTTACTTTGTTAAACTGGGGTATTTTTTGTGTATTCTGGCATCATTGAGGGATTTATGTGATTTGTTTTGATATGTAGAGCAGGGGCATAGTTACGCAGGGCCACGGGGGCATGGGTCCCCATAGATTTGGCCCTGGTCCCCCCCCCTCTCGACCCCCCTCCCGCTGCAAGAGCTATGCAGTAGCCAAGCGATAACTCCATTTTGGCGCACGTTGGGCGCGCATAGACGCTTACATGGCTTAGTAAAAGGCTCCCAAAGTTCTTGTACTATCCATTCCATGCTTCGGTGTAACCCTAAACTCCAAATTAATCACAAACCAGTCTACTGGAAAGAATGGTTCAATAAAGAAATTTGGACTATTAATCATTTATGGTCAGACAATAAGATAAAATTCTTTTCTATATTACAAAAAACTTAGTTTAAATCTGAAACAATATTATAATTGCCTAGAATCCAATCAACCATTATTGAGTGGAGGAGTGGTCTAATGGTTAGAGCACTGGTCTTGCAATCCAGAGGTGGTTGGTTCAAATCCCACTGCTGCTCCTTGTGATCTTGGGCAAGTCACTTAACCCTCTATTGCCTCAGGTACAAACTTAGATTGTGAGCCCTCCTGGGCCAGAGAAATATCCAGTCTACCTGAATGTAACTCACCTTGAGCTACTATTGAAAAGGTGTGAGCAAAATCTAAATAAATAAATTAACAGGCCCTTTTTACAAAGGCACATAAGGACCTATGCGTGTCCAGCATGCGCAGAATCGGCATTAGCACCACGCGCATCGGGCGGTAATTCTGAACTTGGCACTCGCCAAAAACACGTGGTAGAAAATATTATCTATCTTCTACCGTGTGGCGTTTACCCAGCGGTAAACAGCAGTGGGCACGCACTGCATCCCAACCGCCTGGGTAGCATGTGAGACCTTACCGCTAAATCAGTGGGTGGCAGTAAGGTCTCAGGCAGAAAATGGATACTCGCTGGTTTTTATTTTGCCACACATCCATTTTCCTGCTCCTTAAAAAAGGCCCTTTTTCCAGGATGCAGTAAAAACTGGCCTGGCGTGCGCCCAGAAAACATGCTCGAACTGCCGCAGGCCACTTTTTGTATTAAATTCCTCTCAGCCTTCTTTATCTTCATTCATTGCCTCTATATATAAAAAGGGACACATGCAGCCTTATTTTCGAAAGTGATGGGCGCCCAGATTTCAACCCAAATCGGGAGATAGGCGCCCATCTCGCAAAGGCGCCCAAATCGGTATAATTGAAAGCCGATTTTGGGCATCTTCAACTGCAATCTGTCACGGAAACAGGCAAAGTTGATGGGGGCGTGTCATAGGCGTGGTGAAGGCCGGACTGGGGCGTGTTTATCGGTCGAGGAGAGATGGGCGCCTTCGGCCGATAATGGAAAAAAAAAAGGCATTTTAGCACTTTTGGGTCATTTATATTGAACAAGTCCCAAAAAAGTGCCCTAAATGACTACATGACCACCGAAGGGAATCGGGGATGATCACCCCTGACTCCCCCAGTGGTCAGTAACCCCCTCCAGCATAAAAAAAAACAACTTTAACAACTTTTTTACCAGGCTGTATGCCAGCGTCAAATGCCATACCCAGCTCCATCACAGCAGTATGCAGGTCCCTGGAGCAGTTGTTAGTGGGTGCAGTGGACTTCAGGCAGGTGGACCCAGGCCCATCCCCCCCACCTGTTACACTTGTGCTGCTAAATGAGAGCACTCCAAACCACCCCCAAAACCCACTGTACACACATGTAGGTGCCCCCCTTCAGTCATAAGTGCTATGGTAATGGTGTAGAGCTGTGGGCAGTGGGTTTTGGGGGGGATTTGAGGGGCTCAGCACCCAAGGGATGGGAGCTATGGACTAGGGAGGTATTTAATTTTTTTTTCTAATTGTTACAACTGCCCCCTAGGGTGCCCGGTTGGTGTCCTGGCATGTGAGGGGGACCAGTGCACTACAAATCCTGGCCCCTCCCACGACCCAATGCCTTGGATTTGTTCGGTTTCCATTATCGCTGAAAAATAAAACCGCCCGGCTCAAATCCGTAGAAATCCGATGCATTTGCCGGGCACAAACCATATTATCGAAAAAAAAAAGATGGGCGCCCATTTTTTTCGAAAATACAGTCTGTCCCGCCCCTTCACGTACCCGTTCGCGGACATAGACGCCCATGGAGATGGGCGTTCGCATTCGATTATGCCCCGTATGACATCTCAGTTTTATCAATTCTTCATAGATCATCTCTTTCAGAAACGGAAAGGTCTTTACAATGTTTGGGAATCAGATCTACAATGCACTGAGTATCGACGGGAGAAATTTGGGGCTAAAATCAGTAGGCCAACCTCCACTGCCAGTTCAGTGGGAGGGGGGTCCAGAGCCCAAGGTGAGGGAGCACATTTTAGCCCCCCCCCCCGCCATTTTTGACCCCCCCCCCCGCTGCCACCACCACCAGCTTTGACACCCCCTGCCGACGACCCTCTCGACCCTCCCTTCCACCGCCAACCCTCCCCCACCATTGGCTACCTTTGCTGGCGGGGGACCCCAACCCCCACCAGCCGAAGTCCTCTTCTTCCGACGCAAGGCTTCGTTTAGTTTCTGTGAGTCTGACGTCGCAAGGCTTCATTCTGTTTCTGTGAGTCTGACATCCTGCACGTACAACGTACAGGATGTCAGACTCATAGAAACAGAACGAAGCCTTTGCGACGGAAGAAGAGGACCTCGGCTGGCGGGGGTTGGGGTCCCCCGCTAGCAAAGGTAGTCCACGGCGACGACGGGGGAAGGTTGTCGGCGGGAGTGGGGGTCGAGAGAGTTGTCGGCAGGGGGGTTCAGGGCCAAATCTACGGGGTCCCAGGCCCCTGTGGCCCCCACATAGCTATGCCACTGCTTCAAAAGATGCATGTAGCTGGCCTTCTTCAACATAATCAGTGTTGATCATGTAAAACTTATAAAGGTACCCTGCTCCATATGCTATACGAATGTCAGCTTACTCGTCAATTTTGGTTCAAAGTATGGTTGGTAGGTATCATCCATTTTTGTCCTCACTGAACCACTGTCCCTCAAAAAGATTATTTTTGGTTCCATACTTGTGGAAGAATCCCTGAGGGGCCCTTTTACTAAGCTGCAAAAGCATCTACGTGCGCCAAAATGGAGTTACTGCCCGACTAGCGCGTGGCTCTTGCGGTAATTTCATTTTCGGCATGCGTCCGATACGCTCATCTGAAAAAAATATTTTTATTTTCAGGCGCACATAACAGACGCGCGCGCCAAATGGCAACTGGCGTGTAGGTCATTACTGCCCGGATTCTTTACCGTTAGGTCAATGGCTGGCGGTAAGGTCTCAGATCCAAAATGGATGCATGGCAATTTTGATTTTGCCACACATCCAGTTTTGGCAAAAAAAGGGCAGTTTTTTGTAGGTGCGCTGAAAAATAATTCTGCGCACGCCCAAAACACGCGCCTAGACTACCACAGGCCATTTTTCAGCGCACCTTAGTAAAAGGACCCTGAAATGACTACAGTTGCAAACTGTTTGACATATTGGGTACAATCACCCTTAAATCTGTGCTATCAAATTGGAAAGACAATACACAATGTAATGTTCACTTCTGATGGCACACTGGCATACAAATTCACAAATTTGAAACTTCCTTATCTGACAAAGTTCACACAACCATGCATATTAACAAAGTATGATTAGTTTACAAACAATACCCAATGACACTGTCAATCATGACTTACTTCTTGCCACGCTGTCCTCTTTTGGGTTCCAAGGCCCTGTCCTCTCCTGGTTCTCCTCTTATCTCTCCCACCGCACCTTCAGGGTACACTCCCATGGATCTTCCTCCACTCCCATCCCACTATCTGTTGGAGTTCCCCAGGGTTCTGTCCTTGGACCCCTTCTCTTCTCAATCTACACCTCTTCCCTGGGCTCGCTGATCTCGTCTCATGGTTTTCAGTATCATCTTTATGCTGATGACACCCAGCTATACCTCTCCACACCTGACATCACTGCGGAGACTCAGGCCAAGGTATCGGCCTGTTTATCCGACATTGCGGCATGGATGTCCAACCGCCACCTGAAGCTGAACATGTCCAAGACCGAGCTCCTTGTCTTTCCTCCTAAATCCACTTCTCCTCTTCCTCCACTCTCTATCTCTGTTGATAACACCCTCATCCTCCCCGTCCCATCTGCCCGCAACCTCGGAGTCACCTTCGACTCCTCCCTCTCCTTCTCTGCGCATATCCAACAGACTGACAAGACCTGTCGCTTCTTCCTCCTCAATATCAGCAAAATTCGCCCTTTCCTCTCGGAACACACCACCAGAACTCTCATCCATGCTCTCATTACCTCTCGCCTCGATTACTGCAACTTACTCCTCACCGGCCTCCCACTCGGCCATCTATCCCCCCTTCAATCCGTTCAGAACGCTGCTGCACGTCTTATATTCCGCCAAAACCGATATACTCATATCACCCCTCTCCTTAAATCACTTCATTGGCTTCCGATCAGATATCGCATACAATTCAAGCTCCTCCTCCTTACCTACAAATGCACTCAGTCTGCGGCTCCTCACTACCTCTCCACCCTCATCTCCCCCTATGTTCCCGCCCACAACCTCCGCTCACAGGACAAAGCCCTTCTCTCAGTACCCTTCTCCACTACTGCCAACTCCAGGCTCCGCTCATTCTGCCTTGCCTCACCCTATGCCTGGAATAATCTTCCTTTACCCATACGCCATGCCCCCTCCCTACCCATCTTCAAATCTCTGCTTAAGACTCACCTCTTCAATGCTGCCTTCGGCGCCTAACCGCTCCAGAAATATAAAATACCCCAATCTATCCACCCTATCAGATTAACTGTTCACTCGTCCTCTAGATTGTTCACTTGTCTTTAGTTTGTTCTCTTGTCTTTTAGATTGTAAGCTCTTTGAGCAGGGACTGTCCTTCTATGTTTGAATTGTACAGCGCTGCGTAACCCTAGTAGCGCTTTAGAAATGATTGTTGTTGTTGTTATTGTTGTTTACAAACAATACCCAATGTCAAAATCTAATATTTAATGAAATCCTAGGGGTTGAGGGCAGGGGTGTAGCCAGAGTTCGGCGGGAGGGGGGGTCCAGAGCCCGAGGTGAGGGGGCACATTTTAGCCCCTCCCCGCCGCCACCGCTGCCGCTGTCACCAACAACTTTGACGACCCCTGCCGATGACCCTCCTGACCCCCCCTCCCGCCGATCACCCTCTCGATCCCCCTTCCGCCACCGACCCTCCCCCGCCACCACCGTCGTCGCTGTGGGCTACATTTGCTGGCGGGGGACCCCAATCCCCGCCAGCCGAGGTCCTCTTCTTCCTATGAAGGCTTGGTTCTGTTTCTGACGTCCTGCACGTTGTACGCTCAGGACATCAGACTCACTGAAACAGAACGAAGCCTTGCAAAGCCGACAAAGGTAGCCCACGATGACGATGGCGTTGTCGGGGGACGGTCATCGTTGGGAGGGGGGGTCAAGAGGGTCGTTGTCGGGAGGGGGGTCAAGAGGGTCATCGGCAGGGGGGTCCAGGGCCAAATCTATGGGGGCCCAGGCCCCCGTGGCCCTACGTAGCTATGCCACTGGTTGAGGGGCCCTTTTACTAAGCTGCGTAAGGCCTTACGTGCATACGGCATGCGCCAAATCAGCATTACATCCCAGCTAGCGAGTGAGCCGGGTGGTAATTCTGAATTTGACTTGTGCTGAAAACATGCGTTAGAAAATATTTTCTACTGTGCGGCAGCTACCCAGCGGTAAATGGTAATTGGCGCATGCTGCATGCTTACCGCCCGGGTAGCGTGTAAGACCTTACCCGCAGGGTCAATGGGTGGCGGTAAGGTCTCAGGCTAAAAATGGACGCGTGCTGGCTTCAATTTTAGTGCACGTCCATTTTCCGGCCCCTTTAAAAAAAAGTCCTTTTACCTAGATGCAGTAATAAAAATGGCCCAGCGTGTGCCTGAAACATGCACCCACACTACCGCAGACCACTTTTTACTGCGGCTTAGTAAAAGGGCCCCTGAATTTGGTAGCCACTTGCAAATAGCATTATTATTATTATTATTATTAATTACATTTATACCCCGCGCTTTCCCACACATAGCAGGTTCAATGCAGCTTGCATAGTAAATAGAATTACAAAGTCTTGAAGGAGAACGTTACAAGTTGTAGTAAACATAGTAGTAGTGGGGTTTTGAGGATATGTAAATTGAGCATGGAGAGGTAAACAAAGATAGGATGAGCAAAAGGAGAAGAGATTGGGAGGGGTAAGGAGTAGGAAGGATGGAGAGGAAGACATTGAGGAATGAGCATAAGGAGATTGTGAGAAGAGATTGGGAGGGGTAATGAGTAGGAAGGATGGAGAGGAAGAGATTGAGGAATGAGCATAAGGAGATTGTGAGACATGGTCTAAGGTATAATAATCGTCGGGGCAGGAATCTTGTGGGTGGGCTTAAAAATTTAAGTTGGGTCATCAGGGTAAAGCTTTCTTGAAGAGATGGGTCTTCAACATTTTTCTGAATAGGTAGATGGTCGTTGATTGTTCGGATGGATCTTATTATTATTACTTTTGTAGTAGCAGTTTGTTCTTTATACTTAAGTACTCTTTTTTTAATGTAACTCCCTTTGCACTATAACGTTTTATCTTACAACGCAATGTAACCTTCTTCCCCTATCATAATGTCAGAATACATTGCAATCATTGTCTACAGTTTATATTATTGTAAATTGTATACTTATGATTAAGAGACATAAAAAGCTGTGTTTCTGCTTCATATCTTTCTAGAATACTCTAATGCTGATTGTCACACTATCTTAAGGCAGTCATCTTATATACCTTATTCTCTTTTAAACCTTTGTAATGGAAGTTGATTGCTTCGTTGCCGGAGAACGTGGTACGGGCGTTAGCTTGACGGAGTTTAAAAAGGGGTTAGATAGATTCCTAAAGGACAAGTCCATAGACCGCTATTAAATGGACTTGGAAAAATTCCGCATTTTTAGGTATAACTTGTCTGGAATGTTTTTACGTTTGGGGAGCGTGCCAGGTGCCCTTGACCTGGATTGGCCACTGTCGGTGACAGGATGCTGGGCTAGATGGAACTTTGGTCTTTCCCAGTATGGCACTACTTATGTACTTATGTACTTCTCTTGTATCTAATGTTTTTATATTTGCAAAAATGCAATAAAAAATCTTGGGAAAAAAAAGAAAAAAGTTTGTTCTTCCTTTCACTGTTTATATTTATGTTTAATTTAGAGCTCGTTATACAGATTTTCTCAAAAAAACAATCAAAGCAGTTTATAGCACTTAAATTCAATAATGTCAAAGGATTTGCGAGACAGAAATAATGAATAAGAAGATAAGCAGAAAGGGATTATAGTAGTAGGTACCATTGTCTGACCTAAGCCCACTTCGGCTAGTCCTTGGGGTGGCTAAGAAAAAAAAAGTTTTCAGTCCTGTCTTAGGGGTCCTTTTACTGAGGTGCGTTGAAAAATGGCCTGTGGTAGTCTAGACGTGTGTTTTGGGCGTGCGCAGAATCATTTTTCAGCACACCTGTAAAAAATGCCTTTTAAAATTTTTTGCCGAAAATGGACGTGCGGAAAAAGGAAATTGCCGCGCATCCATTTTGGGTCTGAGACTTTACCGCCAGCCATTGACCTAATGGTAAAGTCTCACGCGGTAACCGGGTGGTTATGACCTACATGCGTAAAATGCCACTTGGCATGCGTCCAATACGCGCGTCTGAAAATAAAAAATATTTTTTGGGATGCACATATCGGACACTAACCAAAAATGAAATTACCACACGAGCCACGTGGTAGCCAGGTGGTAACTCCATTTTGGCACGCATTGGGCACCTGTAGACCAGAGGCGTAGCCAGGTTTTCATCTCAGGGGGAGCAGACTTTTATAAAATAGGAGCCGGTTGGTGTCAGCTAGACAGAAGTGTCTGGGTTGTTGCTCAGGTGCTATGGCGGGCAATGATTAATACAGGCTGTCTCTGTTGCGTCCTGCCTACAAGGAAACAGTAAGTCACATCAGTAGGCAGGACGCAGAAGAGGTCCATGGACTGGCCAGAGCAAGCAACCTGTCTTCTTAACTTCAAATAAAAATATTCAAATTGTGACCATCACCTCAGGAATAGCACACCCAGTCCTTCCACTGCTAGACACCTTGTTTAAATCAGATGGGCTTTTGTTTGTGTGGTGACTCTACAGGCTGTGGAGACCATTAGTCTTCAGGATTTTTATTTTGGGTGACAAGGGCCACCAAAGACCAGAGTGACTTTCAAATAGGGCTAGACACTTTGCCATTCAGGTTTTCAGGCTATCCACAATGAATCTGCATGAAAACGATTTGCATGTAATGGAGGCAATTATATGCAAATCAATGTCATGCATATTTAATGTGGATATCCTGAAAACCTGACTGGCAAGGGGGTACTCCAGGACTGCCCTAGAACACAAAACTTACCACACCATAACAGCCCTAAACCACCTATCAGAAGACAGTGCTATATATATTACATTGGGCTCTGGAGCACCAGTATACCTACTATTGGGAAACTGGAACAAGCTGCATTGTTACACATTCCTACACAGATACTACATGCTGGCTGAATCCTTCACTTCAGTCACACATGCAGAACATGGACAGACCCTCATCTACTGTATATAACAGGGGCGTAGCCAGACTTGCGTGGGAGGGGGGTCCACAGCTCACGGGGAGGGGGCACATTTTAGCCCCCCCTGCCGCCGCCCCCTCCCGCCGCCATTGTCGCCCCCCCAGTCTCTGCTGACCCCCCTCCCGCCGCGAACCCTCCCCCGCCGCCGCCGCCTACCTTCCATTTTGCTGGTGGGGGACCCAACTCCCCGCCAGCCGACGTCCTCTCCCGTAGAACGCAGCGGCACTGTCTGGCAGAGAAAAGTCTTCTTCCTTGCATGCTGACGTCCTGCACGTTGTACGTGCAGGACGTCAGCATGCAAGGAAGAAAGAGTAAGGCAGTGTCATTCCTTTATTCCTGCGGTGGTCATCTAGTCATTTAGGGAACAATTTTGTGGCTTCTTCATGAATAGAGGAGGTCTAGATCAAAATGTGCAACTTATAGCCTTGACGCAGTAGAAAATAGAAATAATTTTCTGCCGCTCATTTTGAATGCGCATCAAAATTAGAACTACTGCCCTGGGCGCGCGGTAGCTAGATGGTAGTTCTAATTTGACATGCGTTGTACGCGCATAGGCACCTTTGCATCTTAGTAAAAGGACCCCTAAAAATATTTTAAAACGAGTAAAAAAAGGCCCGTTTCTTAACGCAATGAAACGGGCGCTAGCAATGTAATGCGTTCCTGCCATTAATGTTTCCATGGTTGTATTCTGAATATAATTGTTGTTTACATGTGGAAGATTTCTTTATATACAATATTTTTTGTGTAAACTGTGTTACAATGTGGTAAACGTTTTCCTTGTTCAGGCCCTTCAATCAGTTTAACAATCACATCAGAAGAGCTCCTTACTCGTGAGAATGCAACATACAGTTGCCCATGTGAGAGACTGAGAGTGACAGTGTGTTTTACAGACAGTGTAAGAGAGAGATACACAGAGTGATTGTGTGTGTGTGTGTGTGTGTGTGACAAAGTGATTGTTTGTCTTTCCTTCCGTTCTGTGCACTTGCCTCCACTGATGTTCGTACCTCCCTGTATATGATCGTTTGTTAGAGATTCAATCCACTCCACTTCCCTCCTCCACGTTCCGTTCTGTCTGATTGGTTCTTCGTTGACAGTGAGAGCCAATGAAACGCTGAACTACAGACTTACGAACCCTACACTGCCACAGTGCCACGGAGTCAGCTTCAGAATGTTGGAGGTGCTTTTTATTATATAGGATAAGCAATAAAAAAATGCAAGGTGATGTCGGAATTTTGAATCGTTGAATATCAGAGAGCACCATCCGATACTCTCTGTGGTTTATCACCCACAATGAGGGCTCAAAATTCTGTTGCTAGGGGAGATTTCTGTTTTTTTGCCCCAGGTCAGAGAACTCCACTGTATGATTTGTACATAATGTGAAATTGTTCTGTCTTTTGATTTCATGATATTTCTCCAAGCAGTGCTTTTTGTTTTATGTCAATGACAGTTTTTTTTATAGGTATTCTGGTGGATTCTACAGCTGAGTCTAACATCTTGTCTATATTATTGTATTATAACTGGAAGAAAGTCTTTTAGTTGTTTAAAAAAAAAAACGTAATGTTGCTTCTGATCTATAGACACAGTACAAAATCAGCCTTTGATCTGGTCCTTCCACCAGGCATTTAACTTTTTCATTCAAAGCTTTTTTACAAAGGAAGCCTCAAAGCCCTGGATTAAGATCCATCCCAATGTGAGCCAACAGTAAGCTTATATTAAATGGAAAAAAAATACAGGACCAGAAATGACCAGATTCTGTCACCATTAGAAGCATTTCATTGGGTCCAGATGACGAGCAAAGGTTACTAGGCATGATTTCAAGGAAACAATGACTAGATTTATGTTCAAGATGGGACAGTTTGAAAATGAACCCCCTTCTATTCTATGAATAGAGCAGGTCTAGATCAAAATGTGCAACTTATAGCCTTGATGCAGTCGAAAATAGAAATAATTTTCTGCCGCTCATTTTGAATGCGCGTCAAAATTAGAACTACCGCCCTGGGCGCGCGGTAGCTATGTGGTAGTTCTAATTTGACATGTGTTGTACGCGCATAGGCACCTTTGCATCTTAGTAAAAGGACCCCTAAAAATATTTCAGCCAAAGATAAGCAGCATGTGCCAAAAAATATGGGTGCTAATCCCCGGATTCTATATAGCACGCCTAGAGATTCATGCCCAAATCTAGGTGTATTCTATAACAATGTGCATAACTTAATTGGCTTCACAAGCTAATCAGCGCTGATAATAGCACTTAACAATCAATAATGAGCGCTAAAGGGCAATAATTAGAATTCACGCACTACAGTGTGCTGAAAAATGGCCTGCGGCAGTGTAGGCGCATGTTTTGGACATGCGCAAAAACATTTTTCAGCACATCTGTAAAAATGCCTTTTTTTAATAAAAATTTTGACTGAAAATGGATGTGCGGAAAAATGAAAACTAGCGTGCGTCCATTTTGGGTCTGAGAACTTACCGCCACCCATTGACTTAGCGGTAAGGTCTCACGTGTTAACCGGGCGGTAAAGGTCTATGTAAAGGAGCAGAGAAGTAGCCTAGTGGTTAGTGCAGTGGACTTTGATCCTGGGGACCTGAGTTTGATTCCCACTGCAGCTCCTTGTGGCTCTGGCCAAGTCACTTGACCCTCCATTACCCCTGGTACAAAATAAGTACCTGAATATATGTAAACTGCTTTGAATGTAGTTGCAAAAACCTCAGAAGATTCTACATGGAATGTTGAAACTATTTGTAGATTCTATATGGAATGTTGCTACTATGTGCCTTCGGCACCTAACTCTCACCTCTCAGGAAATCCAGACTGCCCCAATTTGACTACCCCTATCGGACTGACTGTCTTTAGATTGTAAGCTCTTTGAGCAGGGACTGTCCTTTATGTTAAATTGTACAGCGCTGCGTAACCCTAGTAGCGCTTTAGAAATGTTAAATAGTAGTAGTAGTATTTGAGATTCTACATGGAATGTTACTAGCAGAAGTAGCCTAGTGCAGTGGACTTTGATTCTGGGGAACTGAGTTCAATTCCCACTGCAGCTCCTTGTGACTCTGGGCAAGTCACTTAACCCTCCATTGCCCCTGGTACAAAATAAGTACCTGAATATATGTAAACCGCTTTAAATGTAATTGCAAAAATCTCAGAAAGGCGGTATATCAAGTCCCATTTCCCTTTCCCCCCTTTCCCTTATGACATCACAATATCAGAACTGAGCCAAGTATCGGGCAATCAAGCCATTGTGACATCACTGATGAGGTTGGCTCTTATTGGTGGAATAAGTGGAGGAGTAGCCTAGTGGTTAGTGCAGTGGACTTTGATCCTGGGGAACTGACTTCGATTCCCATTGCAGCTCCTTGTGACTCTTGGCAAGTCACTTAACCCTCCATTGCCCCTGGTACAAAATAAGTACCTGAATATATGTAAAGTGCTTTGAATGTAGTTGCAAAAACCACACAAAGGTGGTATAGCAAGTCCCATTTCCCTTCCCCTAATGGAGATTCTACATGGAATGTTGCTAGTGGAGGAGTAGCCTAGTGGTTAGTACAGCAGACTTTGATACTGGGGAACTGAGTTCAATTCCCCCTGCAGCTCCTTGTGACTCTGGGCAAGTCACTTAACCCTCCATTGCCCCTGGTACAAAATAAGTACCTGAATATATGTAAACCACTTTGAATGTAGTTGCAAAATACCACCGAAAGGTGGTATATCAAGTCCTATTTCCCTTTCCTATGTGCATAGAATGCCATTTACCACCTGGTAGCATTGCACACCAGAAAATAAGTATTTTCTGGCGTGTGTAGGGGACGCATGTCAAAAATGAAATTACCGCTTGGGCCACGTGGTAGCCAGGCGGTAATCCCAAATTGATGTGCGTTGTGTGTGCACAGGCGCCTGCATGGCTTAGTAAAAGGGCCCTTACGTGTATTCTTTAATGCAGTCAGTGGTGTGCTGGAGCGGGCTCTCACGGGCTCGCGAGAGCCGTTTGTTAAGTTTTTAAGAATTTTGGGAGCCGGTTGTTAAAGTAGGCCTCCCCATGGCTACTTTAACAACTGACTCCCAAAATGTGGGCTTGGGCCCCCTCCTGAATTCTCTTTTACTTTGCTGGCAGTGATGCTGGCCCCACCAGCCAAGTAAATAGACTGCTGCTGCTCCCTGCTCCTTGTTTCTGACTCTGAGCATCAGGCTGGGACTTTTCATGCAAGCGTAAGAAGGTTCCATCATGCTGCTCAGAGCCAGAAACAAGCAGCAGAGAACGGTGGCAGTCCATTTATTGGCTGGTGGGGCTCGGCAAAGGTATGCCTAGCGTGCCCGCACAAGGGAGGGGAGAGAGGCATGTATTCCTCCCCCCCCCCCCCTCCAAATTTCAGGGCTGGCTATGCCCGGAGAGAGAGCCCGTTGTTAAAAATTTACCAGCACACCCCTGAATGCAGTACACCTAACATCTAATGTATACAGAGAAAGAGGGGCATGGCTATGGCTGGGAAAATGGGTGATTCATGGGCGTTCCAAAATTTACAGGCGTTGTTCTAGAATATGGCCTTCTGCGCTTAAATTTACACAATGAGATTTACGCCATGTTTTCAACGGTGTAAATGGAGGCGCATAGCTTTAGGTGATGGCATATCAACTGAGCGTATTCTATATGTCGCACCTAAATCTAGGCACTGGTTCTAGAATACACTTAGGTGGAAATGTTTTTTGCGTGGGTTTTGTAGGCACCATATATAGAATCTGGCCTTAAGCGCCAGTTGTGAGTGAAAAAAATTGCCATTACAGAAAAGGGCATAAGCTAGCATGTGCACACCTAACTTTAGGCCTGAGCACGCTGCCAGAGAATGTGGTAAAGGTGGTTAGCTTAGCGGGGTTGAAGAAAGATCTGAGCGGCTTCCTAAAGGAAAAGTCCATAGACCATTATTAAATTGACTTGGGGAAAATCCACTGCTATTTCTGGGATAAGCAGCATAAAATTCATTGAACTTTTTCCCGGATCTTGCCAGGTATTTGTCACCTGGATTGGCCACTGCTGGAAATAGGATGCTGGGCTTGATGGACCTTTGGTCTGTCCCAGTGTGGCAACACTTATGTACTTATGCCATGTCGAAGGCTGGTGTGAAATCTGGCACCTAAAGTTTGCAGTTGCATGTGTAAGAGTAGAATTCTGTCTCTTAAATGTGCAACTGCAAGACACGCCCCCGACCCACCCATGGGCACTTCAACGTTTAACATTATCCCCCAGATTCTACATAGCGCACCTAGCCTTCTGCATAGCCACTGAGAAGGAGGGGCAGGGGGGACAAAATTCCCGGGGCCCAGGCCTCCGTCGTCGACCGTCTGCCCCCTGCATTGAAATCATAGTCTCACCTCCGTGAAAGCAGCGCTGCAGGCAGCAGAACGCCTCCCTTCGGGCCTCCTTCCCTCCCTGTGTCCCGCCCTCGTCTGATGTAACTTCCGCAAGGGCAGGACACAAGGAAGGAAGTAGGGCCGAAGGGAGGTGTTCTGCTGCCTGCAGCGCTGCTTTCACGGACGTGACTGCGATTTCAATGTAGGGGACCTGGCCAGGTGGTGGACGGAGGGGGGAGCGGCGGCTGCGACCTCGGGGGAGGGGGGCTGGAGGGGGGAGCAGTGGCTGCGGCAACCTTGGGGGTGGAGGGGGGAACGGTGGTGACCTCGGGGGGGTGGAGGAGGGAGTGGCGGTGGTGACATCGGGGGCGGGGCGGCGAGGGCGGCAGGGGCGGGGCTCCATGGGCGGCCTTGCCCAGGGCCCGGCCCAGTCTCTCGGCGGCCCTGGCCTTCTGTGTTGAAATCTATGCATATTCTGCAAAAAAGCGTGTAAGTTAATTGGCTTTAAAGGTCGGATGTCAGAACATAAAAGGAGTGTAACTTGGAATCGGACAGAAGCTCCGATGGTACAGCATTCTTGTACATTGAACTATACGCATAGGGAGTTAAGATGCTGAGTGATTGAACAACTACATCCCGCCTCCCCCTCCGTTCGTGGAGGAGACGTTAGACGCCTTTTACTTTCAAGGAAACAAAAATGGTTCTTTCCTGCTACACTCGTCTGAACCATGCAGTGGTGGAATGCAAAATATATTTTTTTGAAGATTAAGAAATTAGGGGCCCTTTTACTAAGGTACCTACATGTGTACAACGTGCATAAAATTAGAACTACCGCCCGGCTACCGCGTGCCCCGGACGGTAATTCTAATTTTGAAGCGCATCCAAAACGCGCGGCAGAAAATAATTTCTAATATCTACCAAGCGGTAGGAAGTGCCGCTGTGCTACCAAAGCAGCCCGGGGGTACTTCCCACCCCAGTGTGCCATCATATCTGCTGCATTGTGCTCGGTTACCGCCAGGTTAGCGCGGGAGCCCTTAATGGCACTTATTTCCCCCCCCCCCCCCCCCCGTAATGGCCACGCGGCAAGTGCTTTTCCTGCAGAAAGGAAAGACCTACCTTTTACTCGCTGAGGGGTCTCAGTGTGCATCAAAAACACACGCCGATGCCAGCGCAGGCCCCCTTTTGCCACAGCTTGGTAAAGGAGGCCCTCAATGTGTAAAACGTGGCACTCGCTTAATTCACAATTTCTTTCACCAATATTCTCATGTCCCGCTGTGCTTAAAAGAGAAACAAATATATGGTGCTTGCTTTTATGTGCTGAGGTGATTTACTAAGCAGGACTCTGCCTGATGTTAAAAATAAAATATATCACCAATGGAAGGGAAGAGAGTACCAAATCCAGTCATATAAATATAACTCTCAAAGTAATTGTACATAAGTACATAAGTACATAAGTACATAAGTAATGCCACACTGGGAAAAGATCAAGGGTCCATCGAGCCCAGCATCCTGTCCACGACAGCGGCCAATCCAGGCCAAGGGCACCTGGCAAGCTTCCCAAACGTACAAACATTCTATACATGTTATTCCTGGAATTGTGGATTTTTCCCAAGTCCATTTAGTAGTGGTTTATGGACTTGTCCTTTAGGAAACCGTCTAACCCCTTTTTAAACTCTGCTAAGCTAACCGCCTTCACCACATTCTCCGGCAGCGAATTCCAGAGTTTAATTATGTGTTGGGTGAAGAAACATTTTCTCCGATTTGTTTTAAATTTACTACACTGTAGTTTCATCGCAGGCCCCCTAGTCCTAGTATTTTTGGAAAGCGTGAACAGACGCTTCACATCCGCCTGTCCCACTCCACGGCATTCTAAACAGTTTCCTAAAAATGTTATTTTTTAAAAAAGTATAACAGTGGCATTAATATATGTTGATTTTTGAAATATAGGAGATAAAGAGGTGGAACTATTGATGTGAAGAGTCTTGTGGACTTGGCCAACTGATCTAAAATTGATGGAGTTCAGTCTTGTTCCAAGGAGAATTTAATACCCTGCAGATAGGCAGCATTGGCTGTTAAATGCCGCTGGAATATTAAGGGTTTGGACCCTGTGATGTTCTCCTACGGGATGATTTGACTGACTGTTGCCTTTTGGCTTCTTTGGATTTTTGGCTTTTTGGGTTTTTATGGGTAATGAATGTATGAATGAAGGATGTATGGTTACTATTATATATGTTTTTATATGAGATTTTGATATGTGCATTTATAGAATAAGAAGTTGAGTAACTATTGTGTTTATATTGTTTAATAAAGATGATATGTTAACCATTTAAAAAGATTTATATTTTTCTGATTTGTTATTGTTTAATTTTGGGGGAAATTTGATTGTGGGATTCCTATTTATTTGAGTTGTTGTAATCATGAATTCCCGACCAAGGCCCTGTTTCGCCTTAGCTGCATCAGGGGAATCGACTGCATCACTTCACAAAGCTTTCAAGAAAAATCAGAATTAGTTTCAAAATAACCACACAAATTTCAGATTCATAAAAATAAAAATGCATAGTATTGCCAAGATGGCCACTGAGGCAAGCGGCATGGCTGTGTATCGCCATTGAACAAGCTCCCTGTGCTGAGCTAGCTTTCTTCTGTATAATGAGGTATCTTTTGTTAGCCTCGAATCAGATTATATAAGTGGTGAGATTCTATTCTGCCCTAATTATTGTTTGTGTATTGTATTTAACAAGGGGTCGTTTTACTAAGGTGCGCTGAAAAATGGCCTGCGGTAACGTGTTGGGCTTACCGCCGCTTTGTAAACGTAGCCCTGAAACCTTTTGAGGGGCATAATCGAATGGGGCGCCCAAGTTTTCCTGGGGCCGTCCTCGTAGGACGGCTCCGTGAAGGGGCGGGGAAACCCGTGTCATCGAAACAAGATGGGCGTCCATCTTTCCTTTCGATAATAAGGTTGGGGACGCCCAAATCAGCAAATGAATCCCCGCGTCGGGAAGCAGTTGGGGGACGCCCAAAATCGGCTTTCAATTATGCCGATTTGGGCGCCCCTGAGATAAGGACGCCCATCTCCCCGATTTGTGTCGAAAGATGGGCCCCCTTCGCTTTCAAAAATAAGCCGCTTTGTCTTTTAAGTATTGCTACACCAGTAACAAGTTTACACATGTATTTTTACACATGTACTTTTTCAGCCACTGCAAACCATGCTCAAACCACGTCCAACCTTCTACCCATGGAATTAGTGGCTTTCGAAAATCTCCATTTAAAACGCCATTAGAGGTGTTGCCTTCATACATCAAAATGAGGAAATGCCTTTGTGTTTAAATGTGTAGAACCTTCTAAAAAAACTTCAGTGATCTGAAATCTGAACTTAGTTACTGTGTTCTCACTTGTTCCCTGCAAAACTATCAAACAGTTAGCATCTGCATTACCAATTGGCCACTCATGTGTCTCTGTATTTACCCTATGAGACAACACTGAGTATATCATAGTCCCATGTCAGGTGAATATGCGTTCTCATGAGCCTCCCAGGACAGCTTCTCAGATGAGTATTAATAGTTAAGGATTAGGTCATTATCAACTGACTTATCCAAGTTGATTAAAGACAGCCATCAGATTACAAGAGGCAGTTGCCGTGGAGATTGCATCCCCAATGTCACTTAAATAAATGCCTATTTTTGACTCACGCCTTTCATGTCCTAATTAAATAAATATATTTTGATAATTTAAAATAAACAAACCCTCATGTAATTAAATAATTCTCACATTAACCAGCACGATGAACTACATATTTTGACAGACATTTTAATTTAGAAAGAAATATATAATTTTAACACGGCTAATATTTCCTTATCTTCTTGACGCTCGGTTTCTATGTGGCAAACTTGAAATACAGGCTTACGACCAAGGAAAATTTCATTCTTTGGGACAAGGCACGGGCACGGGGACATAGTCAAAATAAATAAACCAGTTTAACTCTTAGTTTTATATGAGACTCAATTGTATTGGCCTCCTAGCAATCTTTTTCAATCCAGAAAAAATGAAAATACAATCGAAAAGACTTATTATGATTTGCCTGCAAGTGACAACGTTATGTTAGATGCATTTTGGTATCTGTTCTCTGGAATACACTCCCAGAACTTGCTTTTCAAGTTTGATTTGGCAATGCCAATACATCTTTGTATATATCCATCCTCTGTTCAATACACTGACGTGAATGCGGTTGCAATCCATTATGACGAAGGTCTAACTATTGGATTTCCATTTGCCTATTTCAGAACAGCCTAGAACATACACAACACAGATATATTGTTTTTATTGATTTTACAATTAATTTCTTTCCATTCTATACTATAATAGGATCAAGATAACTACGAGTCAATTCATAGGTTCTGTAACAGCATAATTTTAAAATGAGTCTTCAGGAAAGAGACATTGAAATAGTTCCATGGTATAAATAATACAGAAGAAGGAAACCTTACTCAGTGGAAAGAAAACCCCAAGACAAGAGGTCACACAAGGAAATATTTTTTTATCAGAATGAAATGGACTCCCAGAGGAGGTGGTAGAGGGATAAACAGTGATGAGCTTCAAGAATGTATGGGATAAGCAGAGTATCCCTCACCTCCAAGCAGTGGGGAGGGGAGGGAAGAAGACGGAGATCAACTGGAAGCTATGATATTGCATCAGAAAACAAACTGGGCAGATTGGATGATCATTATGACTCTACCCTATTGCTGGTGTTGATAGAAGACTAATATGGGTAAATCACAAACAGGGTAGGTGGTGACTCCGTTGTTTTTACTCCCTACCACCCTCCCTTCCCCCTCTCTTCCCTAGCCCCTAGGTCGTCACAAAAAGGCAGTGATACACGCTTTCAGGTTCTGATAGTGGTGGAATTTTATTGATAAGGCTGCAGAATAGGTTAAAACTGTTCATAGTAACTTAACACAATAATCAAAATATTGCACAGCCTATATTGATGCAAACTATTTCGAACATAATTCTAACATCATTGGGAGGTAACATTCGAGATACACCAGGTCAGAAAGCCATCAAACACTTCCAGCATTTGGACCTTAATTACATATTCCTATTGGTACTCACCATCAAAGGAAATTACTCTTTGCTTTGTTCTTCCATGGAGGACCATAGAAACTCAACCTGACCCATTAATATCTTTCGGTGCCAATCCCCTTGGCTAGAAAAAGCCATGTGGCATGTGGTATCTTTATGTCAGGTCTTTATCAAACCTGAAGTTTGGGTCCATTTCCTATAGAAGATAGGGACACCCTCTCTAGCTCTCATGATTTGTTGGCCTTCGATACAAAAGAGGTACATCTGATTCTAGGACCAATGCAGTTTATTGATAGCCTTCTGATGTTGTGCAGTCCAGGGGCATAGCCAGACTTCTACGGGAGGGGGGTCCATAGCCCGAGGTGAGGGGGCACATTTTAGCCCCCCCTGGTGCCACTGACCCCCCCCCCCCCGCCGACACCCCCCGACATTGCCAACACCCCCTCCCGCCTGCCTGCCCGCCCGCAATTGCCGACCCCCGCCACCACCACCTTTGCTCCCCCCCTGCCGACGACCCTCTTGACCCCCCCGCCACTCCCAACCCACTGTCGCCTACCTTTGCTGGCAGGGGACCCCAACCCCTGCCAGCCGAGGTCCTCTTCTTCTCGCAAAAGGCTTCCTTCTGTTTCTGACGTCCTGCACGTACGTCAGAAACAGAAGGAAGCCTTTTGCGAGAAGAAGAGAACCTCGGCTGGCGGGGGTTGAGGTCCCCCGCCAGCGAAGGTAGGCGATGGCGGGTTGGAGGCAGGGGGGTCGAGAGGGTCGTCGGCAGGGGGTTCAGGGCCAAATCTACGGGGGCTCAGGCCCCACGTAGCTACGCCACTGTTGTGCGGTCTTTAAGTTACCTCTCCACCTCACCATGGTTCAGAACAGTGACTTAGTAGCCCTAGCTGTGGCTTTCCCTGAGGTTTAACATCTCAATAACATCTTGCATGGCATTGTTAAAAATATCCAAACCTACATCATACAAATGGATGTCATCAGGTTGATGCAGTCCCAAGCATGATTTATTTAACAAATTCTAGGGCCCTTTTACAAAGACGTGTTAGGCTGTACGCATGTGCGGCGTGCGCCAAAATGAGACTACCGCCAGGCTACAGTGCCCCCTGGTGGTAATGTCAGATTTGCAGCTTACCCATAATGCCTGGATGATTTATTTATTTCCTTCCATGCGCGGCGTTTCCGGAGGCAATCAGCAGTTGGCGCGTGCCGACTGGTCACAGCATGTGTAGATCAATGGGTGGCATTAAGGGCTCAGGCCAGTTTTAGGCATGCGCTGGTTTCAGATTTATCGCATGTCCTATTCCCGTCCCATTAAAAAAAAAAAAGTCCTTTTTTGGAAACATGGTAAAAACTGGCCCGGCGCGAACCCAAAACACACTGTAATGGAAGTGAATTTTAAAGATTGTTTTTCAACCCTGTCTGGACCGACCAGTGCACTCGGGGTCTGTATTGTTGATTAGAAGTAATTCTTAATTCTGTTTAAAAATGATTGTTTAAAGTGCTACCTTAAAGGATTGCTTTTTAACCCTGCTTTTGTCCGATAATACACTCTGAAATCTTGTCTTTGACCGAAAGTAACTTTTCTTGGAAATACAAAAATAAGTTGGAATGCGGAAGATAAGACACAGCTCTAACTAATTTGGTATGCAAAGGGGAGGATGGCACTTGTTTCCCAGGCCCAGCTTGGCCACCTGGACTTGGGAGATCATGTGACCATGTTCCCACAGACCTAAGATTCTGTAACTTTCCTTAGCTAAGAGCTTAATAAAAAGGGGCCCTCCCTGCAGTGAAACTCGGGGGTTCATCTGTGGGCAGATGTGTCGTGCAGAAGGTTTGTTCCTGGTCCAAAAGCTCCTAGCTCTCGCTGTAACGGACCCCCCCAGCTGATGATAAGAGCCTGGATGATGGAGACCAGTGATGTTGTATCTATAGTGTATTATTGCTTTATTTCCTAGTCTAATAACACTTTGCTTTGCTTAGATGTAGAGACCAGTGATGTACTGATTGTTTATGATCGTTTCTCATTATTGTGTGTATATAGCTAATCATTGTGGAATTCAGCTCCTCTAATAAAGGTTTCATTTACTTGTTACGAATCCAAAAGAATCCACTGTATGTATTGAGCAGTCTGTGTTAGTGAGACAGGCTGTAAATCCATAGCAGTTCACACACGCCTACACTAATGCAGACCACTTCTTATCGTGGCTTAGTAAAAGGACCCCATGGTGAGGTGGAGAGGTAAATTAAAGAGTGCACAACATCAGAAGGCTATCAGTAAACTGCAATAAACCCCTCACACTAAATGAGTGAACTTATACATTCACTTGTTTATTTTATTTATTACACTTGTACCCCGCGCTTTCCCACACACAGCAGGTTCAATGCGGCTTGCACAGTAAATAGAATTATAAAGCATTGTAAGAAGACTATTACAAACTGAAATAAACACTGTTTACCTGTCTTATTTAGATTGTGAGCTCTTTGAGCAGGGACTGTCTTTTTGTATATGGTGTACAGCGCTGCGTATGCCTTGTAGCGCTATAGAAGTGATAAGTAGTAGTAGTAGTAATGTAGAAGCCTGCCCTTGCAGATCAGCAACGCTGCCGCGCGGCTGTGTTGCTGATCTGCAAGGGCAGGCTTCTAGATGGAATGTTGCTAGTGGAGGAGTAGCCTAGTGGTTAATGCAGTGGAACATGAGATGTTGTTACTATTTGAGATTCTGGAATGTTGCTACTATTTGAGATTCTACATGGAATGTTGCTACTATTGGAGATTCTGTTGCTACTATTTGAGATCCTACATGGAATGTTGCTATTCCACTAGCAACATTCCATTTTTAGATTGTGAGCTCTTTGAGCAGGGACTGTCTTTTCATGTATGGTGTACAGCGCTGCGTATGCCTTGTAGCGCTATAGAAGTGATAAGTAGTAGTAGTAATGTAGAAGCCTGCCCTTGCAGATCAGCAATGCGGCCGCGCAGGCTTCTGTTTCTGTGAGTCTGACGTCCTGCGTACGTGCAGGACATCAGACTCACAGAAACAGAAGCCTACGCGGCCGCATTGCTGATCTGCAAGGGCAGGCTTCTAGATGGAATGCTGCTAGTGGAGGAGTAGCCTAGTGGTTAGTGCAGTGGAACATGGGATGTTGTTACTATTTGAGATTCTGGAATGTTGCTATTACTTGAGATTCTACATGGAATGTTGCTATTCCACTAGCAACATTCCATGTTTAGATTGTGAGCTCTTTGAGCAGGGACTGTCTTTTCGTGTATGGTGTACAGCACTGCGTATGCCTTGTAGCGCTATAGAAATGATAAATAGTAGTAGTAGTAGTAGTAAGGTACAAGAATATGTGAATTGAACATGGAAAGGTAAACAAGGCAAGATAGAAGGAAAGTGTAGGGAAGATGGGGACGAGAAGACTGGGAATAAGTATAAGGAGTTGGGAGACATGGTTTAAGGTATAATCATCTTCAGAGCAGGAGTTGTGTGGGTGGGCTATAAGGTTAAGTTGGGTCGTTAGGGTAAGCTTGCTTGAAGAGATGTGTCTTTAACATTTTTCTGAAGGGTAGATAATCGTTGATTGTTCGGATGGATCTTGGTAGAGCATTCCAGAGCTGGCTGCCCAAAAATAAGAAACTGGATGCATAGTAGGTTTTGTATTTAATACGTTTGCAGGTGGGAAGGTGTAAATTGAGGTAAGTACGTGAGGACATTGATCTGTTTCTGGTTGAAAGGTCGATCAGGTCGTTGTTGATTTTCTGGCTTGTTTGCTCTACAGCAAGATGTGATCTCTCACCTCTACATACCCACCGTGGGAGGATGCAGTACCACATTAGATGATGACCTGCTGGGCACAGCCTAAGAATCGTGTGTTATGTATGTTGCATTGTGTCTTTGTTTTTTTTTGTTTTTTTACAAATACCAAAAACATATCAGCGGAGCTCAATATAACCCTGCATCTTCATTTATTTAACATTGTTCATAGCAACTAAATATAGTAACTTCAAAAGCAACTTCAAAAATAATGGCGGAAAAGACCTCAACTGTTTTTAGCTGTGCGGTTCAATTACTGGTACTCCTTTGTTTGACCTGTTACACTTCGCTCACAGCAAACTCGTATCTATTCTTGGCCAAAAACCTCCATTAGAATTTCATTTTTAATTTTTTTTTAAATGCTTGCACAAATCTTAAATCACATCAAAAATCTTCACTCATTTCTTCAATGCAAAGCAGGAAAAAACAGAAGCACTTAACTTTAGGCTCAAAAACGATCACAATGGAGACCCATTTTGCCGCTCACAGCTTCTTCAGGGGATCCACAAATATATCTGTGAGCTTCAATGTTCTGAATAAAATATAAAATAAACTGGTTTATTTATTTTGACTAGGTCCCTGTCCCCATGTCTCATCTCAAAGAAGGAAATTTTGTCACAATACCAGGGCTGCCGAGGGGGGGGGGGGGGGGGGGGACAAAATTCCCCAGGCCTGGGCCTCCAAGGGGGGCCCGGTGCCGAAGTCTCCTGCTCCCAGGCCGCTGGCCCTCGGCTTCGTCGACAGCCCCCCTCCATCTGCCACCGGGCCCACTGCATTCAAATCGGCAGCATCTCACCTCCGTGTGAAAGTGGCAGATCTCCTCCCTTCAGACCCTCCCTCACTGTGTTCCACCCTCGTCTGATGTAATGTCCTGTTTCCGCGAGGGCGGGACACAGTGAGGGAGGGTCTGAAGGGAGGCGATCTGCCACGTTCACACGGAGGTGAGGTGCTGCCGATTTGAATACAGGGGGCCTAGTGGCAGACAGAGGAGGCTGTTGATGGGGCCGGGGATAGGCGGGTGGAGACGAGGGACTGTGGCGACAGTGGTAGCGATTGGGGGGCGGGGGGACCTGGGGGCGGCCTTGCCCCAGGCCCGGCTCAGTCTCTCAGCGGCCCTGCACAATTCTACCGGGACTAGAGAGCAGGATGTCCACCGACAGCCACCAGGCACAGCTGAGATGTGCAGCTATCTGACGGCAGCAGCAAACCAGCGGGGCTGTGTGGGTGTGCCTTGGGCATCTTTCCTACTCAGCATGCCTACGCATGATGCAGGAGCTGATGTCTTCTCAGTGGGGCATTTAATCGCTCCAAGTCGTACTCCTATGTCTTTGTATCTTCCTTGGTCCACTGTGTTCTTGAGATGCCTGAAACCTCTTGAGATGCCTGAGACTCCTTGAGAAGCTTGAGCTGCCCGGGGCTGCCTAGTTCCTTAGACGTTGCCTGTTCCTGGGGCACTGCCTAGTTCCTGATACATTACCTGTTCCTGCGGTCCTGCCTTGTTCCTGAGACGCTATCTATTTGAGATGTGCTGTCTAGTTCCTGAGGCATTATCTGTTCCAGAGATGCTACCTGTTCCAGAGACGATGTCTAGATTCTAGTTGCTACCTGTTCCAGAGGTGCTGCCTAGTTCCTGAGACGTTACCTGTTCCTGCGGTCCTGCCTTGTTCCTGAGGCACAGTCTGTCCTTGAGTCTGCCCCTGAGTGTCTTCGGGAGCAGCTCCCCTACCCAGCCGAAGATTTGTCTACTGCAGCTTCCATAATTGCGGACCAAGGGCTCGCCACCTTGATCATAACAATTTTCCTTGTCTTAAGCATGTATTTCAAGTTTGTCACATAGATACCAAGAGTCAAGAAGATAAGGAGATATTAGCAGTGTTAAACGCACATATTTCTTTCTAAATTAAAATGTCTGTTAAAATATGTAGTTCTTCGTGCTGGTTAATGTGAGAATTAGCTTCAGAACTTAGTAAAAGAACAGTACTGGGCAGACTTCTACGGTCTGTGCCCTAAGAAAGGCAAGAACAAATCAAACTGGGGTATACATACAAAGTATCACATACCTGTCAGGATATCTGGGAGCAGGGCTTCAGAGCAACCAAGGCCAGATGGAACAAAAGGTATGTTAATCAAGAGTAATTGAGAAACCAAAGGGCTATCAGGCCTCTGACCACCATTTGGTGCCATCCTCAGTGGTTCCTGAAGGGGAGGGGGGAGAGTTTATCAGAGGTCAGAAGCTGGTTTAATATTGTCAAGCTGGTTTCATATTAATATGTCCAGCAATAATTTTGACCTCCCGCAATCCTGACAATACCATGTAAGATGAGTTTACCTTGTTGGGCAGACTGGATGGACTTTATCTGCCGTCATTTACTATGTTACTATGTAAGGTGAAAGGACGTGGGAGATAGTTGCTGGTAAGAGTTCAAGGGAGCTTGACTGTTGGTATAGGGCTTGAGGGAGGGGTTAAGGCTGAGGATATCAAGGCTTGTGGGGTTTGGAAGCGTTGAGAAGTTGTGAGGGAAAGTGTGTGAAAAGTTGATCCCCTTCCTGCTAAACCTTCATATCATGTGTGGGGAGGTGGATTTTCTTGTTGGGGTTTGAATTCTTATGGTTGTTGTTGTTAGGGGGGGGGGATTGAAATTTGCAGCTGAGGGGAGTGAGGAAGAAGGAAACCTTTCCAGACAGCCAATTTTGGTGAGGTGGATTAAGGATTAAATGCAGTGCTATGTAATCGGGGAGATGAAATTCTTGGGTGCGATACCACCTCGAGCACAGGTAAGGGCTTGACATCACTACAAGGCTTGCTGGAGAATGAATTTGGTGTGATTATATTTTATGTTGGGTTTGGAATGGGCTGGGTCAACTACCCACTACCCACAACTGTACACCACTACCATAGCCCTTAGGGATGAAGGGGGCACCTAGATGTGGGTACAGTGGGTTTTTTTTTGGGGGGGGGGGGTTGGAAGGCTCCCATTTACCACCACAAGTGTAACAGGTAGAGGGGGATGGGCCTGGGTCCGCCTGCCTGAAGTGCACTGCACCCACTAAAAACTGCTCCAGGAACCTGCATAGTGCTGTGATGAAGCTGGGTTTGACATTTGAAGCTGGCATAGAGGCTGGCAATAAAATGTTTTTTTTTATTTTTTGTTTTGGGTATGAGGGGGTTGGTGACCACTGGGGGAGTCAGGGGAGGTCATCCCCAATTCTCTCCGGTGGTCATCTGGTCAGTTCGGGCACCTTTTTGAGGCTTGGTCGTTAACAAAAAGGGACCAAGTAAAGCCGGCCAAATGCTCATCAGGGCCGGCTTTCTTTTTTCCGTTATCGGGCGAAGCCGGCCATCTCGTAACCACGCCCCCGTCCCAACTTCTGTACCCTGCCGACACGCCCCCTTGAAGTTTGGCTGGCTCTGCGACGGAAAGCAGTTGAAGCCGGCCAAAATCGGCTTTCGATAATACCGATTTGGCCAGGTTTAGGAGACGGCCGGCCATCTCCCGATTTGTGTCGGAAGACGGCCGGCCTTCTCCTTCGAAAATAAGCAGGATGGGCATCTACATGCTATATGCATATAATTTTACACAGATGCACCATTTTTTAGTTGCCTATTTTCATGCACACAAAAAATGGCTTTTTAAATTGCACACTCAAAATGATTTTGAAAGCTATTCCCAAGACTGCAACTGAAAGCAGAAAGGCGGCGTGATCTGACGGAAACTAGGCCAGAAGCTAATTCTGCTGTTATTAGAAAGGTGAAGGAGGAGGGTAAATAACATATATACAAAAAAAGATTTTTTAAATACTCTTTAATTATGCAAATTGAATCTATTACATGTGTAATTGCTACCTTAATCAAGGAAAAAAATGAAAGACTCATGTTTCTGTAATGGAGTGGTGGGTTAAGAACAGGAGATCAATTTTATCAATGGAGGTAGAAAAGAGTGAATTAAATGGTACCATTGGTGAGAACTATTTTGTGGCCACACATTTTAGATTAAAAAGAAAACACGGGTAAACATGTTTTTCATCATTAAGCTCTCTCAGATAGAAATCCCGCCCTGGGTGCCATTAGCCCTGTCTACGGCACTGGCAAAGTGCACGGCTTTCCTTCTGCACGTGTACAAATATTAGGACAGGGGGAAACAGGCTTGAAGGGCTGACGTGCGGCTACCTTGGATCAATCACTGTTATCAATGAATCTTTTTTGTTGTCTTGGAAATGCGTTTTAATGATTGTGTATGCGATTTCTGTAATCCGTCAAGAATGTAGGATTGTGCAGAACAGAAATTTGGACGGCCCTTTTACCAGGGGCGTAGCCAGACTTTGGCGGGAGGGGGGTCTACAGCCCGAGGTGAGGGGGCACATTTTAGCCCCTCCCCTGGCACCGCTGACCCCCCTGCCATTGCCGCCCCTCCCCGCCACCGCCGCCTCCACCAACTTTGACCCTCCCCCTGCCGCCAACCCTCTCGACCCCCCTTCCGCCGCCAACCCCCCCCCCCCCCCCCCCGCCATCGTCGCCTACCTTTGTTGTACAATGTGCAGGGCGTCAGACTCAGAAACAGAACAAAGCCTTGCAGATCAGCCAGTGTTTCTGACGTCCTGCACGTTGTACGTTCAGGACGTCAGACTCACAGAAACAGAACGAAGCCTTGCGCCGGAAGAAGAGGACCTCGCTGGCTGATCTGCAAGGCTTCGTTCTGTTTCTGAGTCTGACGCCCTGCACATTGTACAACAAAGGTAGGCGACGATGGCGGGGGGGGGGGGTTGGCGGCGGAAGGGGGGTCGAGAGGGTTGGCGGCAGGGGGAGGGTCAAAGTTGGTGGAGGCGGCGGTGGCGGGGAGGGGCGGCAATGGCAGGACGTCAGACTCATAAACTGAACGAAGCCTTGCGCCGGAAGAAGAGGAACTCGGCTGGCAGGGGTTGGGGTCCCCTGCCAGCAAAAGTAGGCGACGGCGATAGCGGGTTGGTGACGGGAGGGGGGGGGTCGAGAGGGTCATCGGTAGGGGGGGTCCAGGGCCAAATCTACGGGGGCCTAGGCCCCCGTGGTACCACTGGGTCAGATTTAAGTATTTTTTTTCTGTGCCACAGCTATTGTGAAAGCCTTTCCCCCTTTTTTTGATTACTTGGTAGTTTTGTTCTCTTTCTCCTTTGTGATATATTACTGTATAAAGAAACAACATATGTAAAAGTAGATTCTGTTCTGGAGGGCAAAAGAGGAAAAGTGGACATTTCATAAGGAAACAACAGGGTCTCCGGCCAGTTTGCACATTTGCATTTTAATAAGATATCACGAATGTGCCCCTATAATATCAGAGAGCTTGATTATTAGCAAATCCCCAGCTAACTGTTTCCTCTCTTCACCTTGTGCCATAATTAACTGGCAAGCAGAGCCAGACAATACTCCCGAGTAATAATAATTAGTTTTTAATTCAGTGCTGCTTTTGGCGTATGCAGTGATAACCTGGAGAAATGTCAAATGATATTGTGGGCGTAATAAACTACGCTAAAACAGGATGCCCCGATTAGTAGATTAGTAGCTGGAAGCTCTGAAGGAGGTTAGCTATACCGGAATATCTTAAGAGTATGTTTCTAGTAGCCGTACAGGTTCTAGGAAAAACCTAGGGGCATGTATACCCTGGAGGAAAGGAGGAACAGGGGTGATATGATACAGACGTTCACTACTACTACTACTACTATTTAACATTTCTAGAGCGCTACAAAGTGTACGCAGCGCTGTACAAACACAGAAGAAAGACAGTCCCTGCTCAAAGAGCTTACAATCTAAATAGACAAAAAGTAAAGCATTTAATATTTAAGCAGTCAAGCACAAGAGAACAGTCACAGAAGGACTGAAGATGTTGAAGGGTTGTCAGTGTGATTAGGTGTAACTCTGGTTGGAGTAGTGGGAGAAGGTGATAGAAGAATAGAAATGGGTGAGGTAAAAGTAATGAGTAATGAGTTCAAATACTTGAAAGGTATTAATCCGCAAAAAAAATCTCTTCTGGAGACAGGAAGGCGGTAAAACGAGAGGACATGAAATGAGATTGAAGGGGGGCAGACTCAAAAAAGATGTCAGGAAGTATTTTTTTCACGGAGAGGGTGGTGGATGCTTGGAATGCCCTCCCGCGGGAGGTGGTGTAGATGAAAACGGTAACGGAATTCAAACATGCGTGGGATGTGCATAAAGGAATCCTGTGCAGCAGGAATGGATCCTCAGAAGCTTAGCCGAAATTGGGTTGCGGAGCAGGTGGGGGAAGAGAGGTTGGTGGTTGGGAGGCGAGGATAGTGGAGGGCAGACTTATACGGTCTGTGCCAGAGCCGGTGATGGGAGGCGGGACTGGTGGTTGGGAGGCGGGAAATACTGCTGGGCAGACTTGTACGGTCTGTGCCCTGAAAAAGGCAGGTACAAATCAAGGTAAGGTATACAGAGTTTATCTTGTTGGGCAGACTGGATGGACCATGCAGGTCTTTTTCTGCCATCATCTACTATGTTACTATGTTACTATTTGCATCCACAGTGGTCAGCGTGTTAGCATAACGCTGGCTGCAGTGTTTGAATTAATTCAAGTGTTCAGCAGGGCTGTACGCAGTCAGTGGATCTGAATATACGTATCCAGCACTGACTGCCACAAACACTGTCTGTTTCATTCAGGTCTCTTATGCATCAGGCTTCAACTAAATATATAAACTATCTGGTCGATGTTAAAACCGATTTAACCAGCCCAAATCACTTGTTTTGGGCTATCCACTGATTTTCAGTTGTACTTAACTGTTTTTTGTCGCTGAAACTTAGCGGTTGGCACCAAGAAAGCACAAAGGCAGACGGTCTGCAAACTCCAAGGTGGAAAGCAAAAAGTGCAGATCGTGTAAAAGGAAAAATGTAATTTATTTCAAACAATATAACAATTCTTATATAAATACAAACAGCCTGACACAGGCCGTGTTTCGCCCAACTGGGCTGCTTCAGGGGCTATAAAAAAACATATATAAATTGTCTGTTATAATATCAAACTACATATATAAATAACATATATAATATATATATATATACACATACATGTATATGCACATACAACAAATATATCGTCTATGTGGATGTACATACATAAATCTAAAATGATACATACCAAAACATGCTCTATATAAAAAAACATTTGTTGTTTGGAAAATACATATATAGAAAACATCATCTAAAATTATAATAAATATTAATAAAAAAACAAAAAATAAAGATTAAATAATAAATAAAAAGAACAGCTATATCCTATAATTATAGTGGTTTATCTGCACATGTAATAACAGGCAAACATAGGTTAAGACACCCACCTATACAAGAGTCCTTTGCTACCAAATATAAAGCGTATGGAGAATGTCCTGTCAATAACTACAAGATAAAAAAGAGTTTTTTTGGATAAACATCAAATGTTATCTGCTAGTACAATAAAAAGGTTGAATCAAAAAATTGAATTTAAAGACTTGTTCTAGATTCACAGAAACAGAAGCCTGCACAGCCTTCTACATGGAATGTTGCTAGTGGAATAGCAACATTCCATGTAGAATCTCCAATAGTAGCAACAGAATCTCCAATAGTAGCAACATTCCATGTAGAATCTCCAATAGTATCTATTTTATTTTTGTTACATTTGTACCCTGTGCTTTCCCACTCATGGCAGGCTCAATGTGGCTTACATGGGGCAATGGAGGGTTAAGTGACTTGCCCAGAGTCACAAGGAGCTGCCTGTGCCTGAAGTGGGAATCGAACTCAGTTCCTCAGGACCAAAGTCCACCACCCTAACCACTAGGCCACTCCTCCACTCCTGCCACCAGGGGGAGCAGACCTATTGTAAAACAGGCTCCAGTGCAAGGCTGAAGGGCCAATCCACATAGGCGCCATTTCATTCAAAATCCATTTGGGGGAGCGACTGCTCCCCTTGCACCCCACCTGGCTACGCCTCTGACAGTAACCCACGGCCGGTTAAGTTCTCAGTATCGACTTAACTGGCTCTGTGTAGGCCTGGTGCCACATAAAGCCTGGACATAGTGCAGCAGGCTGGAAACTATCCAATCTCTCAACCCTACCTCAACTGCTTGAGACCCATGGTCTGCTCATCTGGTCAAACACTTAGCTCAGCCCCTCCTTCCCCCCCCCCCCCCCTTCGCCCCATGCTTCAGTCTGCCTTCACCCTTGGTACGGTGGCCTCTCCATGGAAGCATGCACTAGTACTCTTCTTCTAAAAAAAAAAAAAAAAAAAAACAACTGGACCCCTCCGTACTTACCAATATCAGTCCAGTTTTCAATCTCACATTTTTTGGTAGGTTTCCAACTACAAAATCTGACAGGGGCATTTTTAACCTTAGCCCCCTGACTCTATAAAAGTTGTCCAAAATTGTGCATGCAATGTGAATGAATAAAAATCCAATTAGCGCCGATAATTGGCTTTTTAACAAGCAATTATTGGTGCTAATTGAAATCAATTAACATTTATGTGTGTAAATTCAGACATGTGATTCGTGCCTAACTTTTATGCACATCCCAAAAAAGGGGGTGTGGAAATGGGAAGGGTTTGGGCATTTCAGGGTGAAGTGTGGGCGTGGATTTTAAGTTATGCACGCAGTTATAGAATAAGGGGATTCCATGCATAAATTTAGGTGGGCCGTTTGCACCATGTTTTCATTGGTGCAAATGGACGCGCCTAAATTTATACACGACCTCTGCGTTTAAACATTATTTTATAAACTACACTGGACTTTAGGTGCGGCTTACAGAATTGCACTTAAGAGTTTATTCAGTGATGATTTTTTTTTTGGTGCAATTTATAGAATTCACCCCTATCCTCTGGATTCTATATAGTGTGCTTAAATTTAGGCGCCAAAATCTACGCAGATTCTATAACACCGCATGCAATTTAATTGGCTTAAGCTAATGAGCGCTGACAACAGCACTTAACAAGCAATAATCAGCATTAATTGGCACTGATTAGAATTTAGGCACACAGCTCGCCAAGTGCTTTCTGTAATGATGTGTGCCAAACTTCTAACGTGCGGAGGCAAAAAGGGACAGGGAAATGGGCGTTTCATGGGCATTCCAAAATTTAGAGGCATATTTTCAAAGCACTTTGGGAGGCTAAGTTCCATAGAGGCATTGCATTTAGGCAGATAAATGGTACAGTAGAATACAAAGAGGTATTGCATTGAAGATCCTGAATGATAAGAGTTATAAAATAAGTTAGATAATCAAATATAGAAAGTTCATTTCCGGCATGAGAAATACAGTTCATGTCGGCAAGAGAGATAAAAGTGGTAGTGTGCAGGGCCGTGCCAACACGGTAAGCGAGGTAAGCACGGCAGGAGGGCGCCATCCTCTGGGGGGCGCCCCGCCGCACCATGCTTACCTCGCCCTCCCGCTCCCATGTCCCAACTGCCCGCCCTCTTTTCCCCTCCAACAAGATCCTTTTTAAATTTACCTCCGTCCGGCAGCAAAAGCGCAGCGTCAGTGAAGGAGGCGGCACTCCCGACGTCTCTACTAGTCTTCCCTTCGCTCAGTGTTCCGCCAACTCTTCGTCTGCGGGGGGGCGCCACCTGATCTTCTGCAGGGGGGCGTCACAGATCCTTGGCACAGCCCTGGTAGTGTGAATTGTGTAACTTTATTAGTGACAGCGAAGGTTATCAATCTAATGTAAAGAGTTCGTTTTCGTCTAGTTGATGTAGCGTCTAGTTATCTTTTGTTTAGGATTGGTCGTCGTGGTATGCCTTCTTGAACAGATTGGTTCTCAATAGTTTTCGGAAGATTGTTAGGTCGTGCTTTGTTTTTATTACTACTACTACTTAACTCTTCTATAGCGCTACAAGGCATACGCAGCGCTGTACACCATACACACAAAGACAGTCCCTGCTCAAAGAGCTCACGATCTAAATAAGACAGGTAACAGACAGAACAACTAAGAGGTAAGGGGAATTAAAGAGGAGGGGAGAAAAGGTACAGGCAAGTGAGCAGTGGTTAGGACTCAAAAGCGGCGTCAAAGAGGTGGGCTTTTAGCTTGGACTTGAAAACGGCCAAAGACGGGGCTGGACGTACAGGCTCGGGAAGTCTACTCCAGGCGTGTGGTGCAGCGAGATAGAAGGAACGGAGTCTGGAATTAGCAGTAGAGGAGAAGGGGACAGACAAGAGAGATTTGTTTTTATGGCCTTTGGTAGCGCATTCCATATTTGCACGCCTGTGTAGGAGAAGCTGGCTGCTCATTTTCCCCCCAAACCCACCTCCCTGCTCCCCCCGTTTTCTATTTCTGTTGATGGCTCTCTCATTCTCCCTGTCTCCTCAGCTCGAAACCTTGGGGTTATCTTTGACTCTTCTCTCTCCTTCTCTGCTCATATCCAGCAGATCGCCAAGACCTGTCGTTTCTTTCTTTACATCAAAAATATGTTAGAAACCTGAATTCACATCCACATTATATAAGATTAATGTCCTATAAGTGCAAATTGATGTATAATAATATATTATTGTAGTGCTCAGATTGCAGTGTATGTACTACAGCCATAAAACAGCTTATGACATATCACTGGGACCCACCATCACAGCACTAGCCTCCCTCCCTTCCTGTAATTGCTAAAAAATCAACAAAACCAAAAAAAGGAAGATAATACTTAGCTTTGCATATTATGATGGATGATATGCTTCGGGATATGTTTCTTTCTTTACAACATCCGTAAAATCTGCCCCTTTCTTTCTGAGCACTCTACCAAGACTCTCATCCACATCCTTATCACCTCTCGTTTGGACTACTGCAATCTGCTTCTTGCTGGCTTCCCACTTAGTCACCTCTCCCCTCTCCAGTCGGTTCAAAACTCTGCTGCCCGTCTCGTCTTCCGCCAGGGTCGCTTTACTCATACTCCCCTCTCCTCAAGTTGCTTCACTGGCTCCCTATCAGTTTTCACATCCTGTTCAAGCTTCTTCTACTAACCTATAAATGTACTCACTCTGCTGCTCCCCAGTATCTCTCCACACTCGTCCTTCCCTACACCCCTTCCCGTGCACTCCGCTCCATGGATAAATCCTTCTTATCTGTTCCCTTCTCCGCTACTGCCAACTCCAAACTTCGCTCCTTCTGTCTTGCTGCGCCCTATGCCTGGAATAGATATCCTGAGCCCCTACGTCTTGCCCCATCCTTGACCATCTTTAAATCTAGATTGAAAGCCTACCTCTTTAACATTGCTTTTGACTCGTAACCACTTGTATCCACTCGCCTTCACCTACCCTCTTCTCCTCTTTCCTCTACACATTAATTGATTTGTTTGCTTTATTTTTTGTCTACTAGATTGTAAGCTCTTTGAGCGCTGCGTATGCTTTGTAGCGCTACAGAAATGCTAAATAGTAGTAGTAGTAGCATATGTGGACTTATATTTAAGTCCTTTGCAGCTGGGGTAGTGAAGGTTCAAGAATGAGCGTGCTGATCGGTGCCTAAATCTAGGTGCCGATTATAGAATACGCTTAGTCAGCACTGATTCCAGCGCTGATTTTTTTAGGCATCATATATGGAATCTCCTCCGATATGTGTATTCCAGTTGTAAACTGGGGAATATGCCTGCAGATTTTCAGCCCATCCAAACCACGCCTCCAACACACAGCCCTTAAATCTCTGCAAGGCACAGAGCTCCAGCTGTAAATAGCAGCTTTCTGAAATTGCCATGTGCATGTGGTCTAGAAGTGTAAATGCAGCTCTTGACAGGTGGAGATGCCTTCTTCCTAAAATTCCTATTTTGAGAAAAGCAAAAAGCTATTGCAGTTTCCTTTGGCAAAACGAACGCTAGCAATTTGCTAAGCAGGAAAGGTCTAAGAGAGAGAGAACGGAAACTGCTTTTAAACCTGTCTTAGTTGGGCTGAAGCCAGTCTAAAAAACGGTGCCAGTCTCTCTTCTCGTGCAATGAGCCTCAGACAGCTCTATGTGTCCACTCTGTGGGCTTGTGCCAGGAAAAAAATGATAGGGATTAGCACAAAGTGCTTTCCGCTGGCTCGATAGACAAAGAGGGAGCAGCTGCTTCCACAGAACATTTATCTCCTAAACTAAAAACAAGCTTGCGTCAAGGGGGCAATTTTTATATATAGACCTAACGTCTACGTGCCAATTACACATATAAATATTTAGAATAATAGCATATTGGGCTAGATTCAATAAATGGTGCCTATAAAATTGATGCTAAAAAAAGCCTCTTAAGCAGTGTTCTATAAGCTGTGCCTAAAATTAGGTGAGGTTTAAAGAATAGCGTTTAAGCACTGGGTTCGTGTATAAATGTAGGCGCATCCATTTGCACCAATGAAAAGCAGAGACCCGTTATTCTATAATTCATTTATTTTATTTATTTGTTACATTTGTATCCCACATTTTCCTACCTATTTGTAGGCTCAATGTGGCTAACATAGTACTGGAGAGGCCTTTGCAGGCTCCGGTGTGAACAAATACAGGGTGATGTTGTGATAACATCAAGTTCATGTGGTACTGGCACATTAGGGAATCGGAGAACGGAAGAGTTGTGTTATGTCCATTACGTGCTTTAGTTCAGTTGTGTTGCAGAGATTAGGCATTTAAGTTGGATCGGTAGGGTATTCCTTTTTAAACAGGTTGGTTTTTAGTGATTTCTGGAAGTTTAGGTGGTTGTACGTTGTTTTCAAAGCTTTTGGTAATGCGTTCCACAGTTGTGTACTTATGTAGGAAAAACTAGATGCGTAAGTTGTTTTGTATTTAAGCCCTTTGCAGCTTGGGTAGTGCAGATTTAGATAGGATCTTGTTGATTCGGATGTATTTCTAATCGGTAAGTCGATCAAGTCTGTTATGTAACTCGGGGTTTCTCCGTAGATGATTTTGTGAACCAGGGTGCAGATTTTGAAGGCGATGCGTTCTTTGACTGAGAGCCAGTGTAGTTTTTCACGGAGGGGTTTTGCGCTTTCAAATCGCATTTTACCAAATATAAGCCTAGCTGCCGTGTTTTGAGCGGTCTGAAGTTTCGCATGTTACTGGAATCCACATACAGTGGGGGAAATAAGTATTTGATCCCTTGCTGATTTTGTAAGTTTGCCCACTGACAAAGACATGAGCAGCCCATAATTGAAGGGTAGGTTATTGGTAACAGTGAGAGATAGCACATCACAAATTAAATCCGGAAAATCACATTGTGGAAAGTATATGAATTATTTGCATTCTGCAGAGGGAAATAAGTATTTGATCCCCCACCAACCAGTAAGAGATCTGGCCCCTACAGACCAGGTAGATGCTCCAAATCAACTCGTTACCTGCATGACAGACAGCTGTCGGCAATGGTCACCTGTATGAAAGACACCTGTCCACAGACTCAGTGAATCAGTCAGACTCTAACCTCTACAAAATGGCCAAGAGCAAGGAGCTGTCTAAGGATGTCAGGGACAAGATCATACACCTGCACAAGGCTGGAATGGGCTACAAAACCATCAGTAAGACGCTGGGCGAGAAGGAGACAACTGTTGGTGCCATAGTAAGAAAATGGAAGAGTACAAAATGACTGTCAATCGACAAAGATCTGGGGCTCCACGCAAAATCTCACCTCGTGGGGTATCCTTGATCATGAGGAAGGTTAGAAATCAGCCTACAACTACAAGGGGGGAACTTGTCAATGATCTCAAGGCAGCTGGGACCACTGTCACACGAAAACCATTGGTAACACATTACGACATAACGGATTGCAATCCTGCAGTGCCCGCAAGGTCCCCCTGCTCCGGAAGGCACATGTGACGGCCCGTCTGAAGTTTGCCAGTGAACACCTGGATGATGCCGAGAGTGATTGGGAGAAGGTGCTGTGGTCAGATGAGACAAAAATTGAGCTCTTTGGCATGAACTCAACTCGCCGTGTTTGGAGGAAGAGAAATGCTGCCTATGACCCAAAGAACACCGTCCCCACTGTCAAGCATGGAGGTGGAAATGTTATGTTTTGGGGGTGTTTCTCTGCTAAGGGCACAGGACTACTTCACCGCATCAATGGGAGAATGGATGGGGCCATGTACCGTACAATTCTGAGTGACAACCTCCTTCCCTCCGCCAGGGCCTTAAAAATGGGTCGTGGCTGGGTCTTCCAGCACGACAATGACCCAAAACATACAGCCAAGGCAACAAAGGAGTGGCTCAGGAAGAAGCACATTAGGGTCATGGAGTGGCCTAGCCAGTCACCAGACCTTAATCCCATTGAAAACTTATGGAGGGAGCTGAAGCTGCGAGTTGCCAAGCGACAGCCCAGAACTCTTAATGATTTAGAGATGATCTGCAAAGAGGAGTGGACCAAAATTCCTCCTGACATGTGTGCAAACCTCATCATCAACTACAGAAGACGTCTGACCGCTGTGCTTGCCAACAAGGGTTTTGCCACCAAGTATTAGGTCTTGTTTGCCAGAGGGATTAAATACTTATTTCCCTCTGCAGAATGCAAATAAATTCATATACTTTCCACAATGTGATTTTCCGGATTTAATTTGTGATGTGCTATCTCTCACTGTTACCAATAACCTACCCTTCAATTATGGGCTGCTCATGTCTTTGTCAGTGGGCAAACTTACAAAATCAGCAAGGGATCAAATACTTATTTCCCCCACTGTACCTGCTCTTCCCCGAAACACCCATGACCCTCCCATTTCCATGCCCCCTTTTCCACACATAATTTTTATGGGGCAGATCATACACCTAAAATTACACGTGTACATCTTAAATTAACACCAATAATCACATGTTAAAAAGTTAATTATTGGCACTAATTGGCTCATTATTCAATTAACATGTGTGCCCAAATTTGTGCACACATCTCGAGGCATGTTTTTGAGAATTAGAGATAGTGTACGTATGCACATACTTTATGCATATAGATTTGATACATGGTGCCTGAAAATTCCACGAGGAAAAAAAATAAGCCTAGTGGTATTCTCTTAAGTACACCTAAAATTTATAGACTAGGCTTAAATTTCCATGCAGTATATAGAATAATGCTGAGCACCTCTCCACGCGACCAAATGTAGTCACGGCCATTTATGCTAACTTTTACTTGGCGTAATTCCCGCACCTAAATTTAGGCATAGAATAGTGCATTGTATAACAACGCACATAGATTTTAGAAACACCCAGGCCCTGCCCCAGCCATGTCCCCTTTTCAACTCTGCGACTTAGAATTTACTCGCACCACATTACAGAATACACTTAGCGAGTTGTGCATGTAAATCTTAATGCCAATTAGTGTTGATAATCGCTTGTTAACATCCAAATAACAGAGCTGTTAGCTAGTTAAACAATTAAGTTACATGCATTGTTATAGAATATACTTCGATGTCCCTGCAGAAATGAAGGCACAATATATAGGATCCCGGGGATAACTGCCAAAATTCTGCCTAAGTACTTGTACTAGAAGTGAATTTTAAAAATTGTTTTTCAACTCTGCCTTGACCGACAAGTGCACTAGGGGTCTGTATTTGTGATTAGATGTAATTCTGTTTAAAAATGATTGTTTAACTTTGATTGTGTAAAAATAAGTTGGAATGTAGAAGATAAGACACAGCTCTACCTAATTTAGTATGTGAAGGGAGAGGTGGAGCCTGTTTTCGAGTTCAGATTGGCCACCTGGACTGGGAAACATGTGGCCACATTCCCACAGTATGGCTTGTTTACCTAACCAGAGAAATTCTCAAGCATTCTGTAATTTTCCTTAGCTCTGAACATAGGCGCCCCGTATAAGAGGCTTGGGGAGGCTAAGCCTCCCAGCCCAACTGTGACCTTCTTCGCCTGCTGCCCCCACCCCGCGACGAGCTGCAGGCTTCCCCGCTCCCCAGGTCGTCCATCCCGTCTGCCCTCAGCTCCCCCCTAGCCCTCGTTTGCTTCCTGCCGCTGCCCTACCTTTAAATATTGCATTTTTCTTCCAGTCGCGGCGCCATTATTAAAAGCAGAAGCAGGCTCGGCTCCAGCCTTCCCTCGCATGGCTCCGCCTTCGCGCAAACAGGAAATACGTCAGAAGAGGGCGGAGCCATGCGAGGGAAGGCTGGAGCCGAGCCTGCTTCTGCTTTTAATAATGGCGCCGCGACTGGAAGAAAAATGCAATATTTAAAGGTAGGGCAGCGGCAGGAAGCAAACGAGGGCTGGGGGGAGCTGAGGGCAGACGGGATGGACGAGCGGGGGATCGGGAATTGGGGGGGCTGGAAGTTAACATTGCTGGATGGAGGGGAGGGCAGGGGGGAGAGGAGGGTTGCTGGACATGGGAGGATGGAGGGGAGGGCAGGGGAGAGAAGAGTTATTGGCTCAACATGGGTGGATGGAGGGAAGGGAGAGGAGAGTTGCTGGCTGGACAAGGGTGGATGGAGGGGAGGGGAGAGGAGGGTTGCTGGACATGGGTGGATGGAGGGGAAGGGAGAGGAAGGTTGCTGGACATAGGTAGATGGAGGGGAGGGCAAGGGGGAGAGGAGGGTTGCTGGACATGGGTGGATGGAGGGGAGGGCAGTGTTTGGAACATGTCCACTTTGAGAATTAGGTGCTCAACATTAAAAGTTTAAATTTATTTACTTATTTATGGCATTTTATCCCACATTAAACATGAATTAGGGTGTTTTGTGGCTCTACATGAGAATTGTGATATTATGATCCCTTGTTTCATATTGTTGACGGTCTGCTTTTTCCGTGTGGGTGCTATATTGGTGTATTAGGTTCTGCCCAGTGTAATATTTATGGTACAGTAAGGTTCTGAGTGTGTTTTTGCACAAAGTTGTGCATAGTGTTTTGCAATTGAGCGATTGTGGTTAGTATATGCTTTGAGCAACCACTTTATTCTTTGTCATATGATACATATCTAATATCTAAATTTAATAAAAGGTACTGTGACTTTAATTTTTTTTGTCTGTGTTATCAGACAATTATGGATTTAAGCCCCACCCCTAACCCCGCCCCCTTTAGCCTCCCCAAACAGTTGGGCCACCGACCGCCTATGGCTCTGAACATGAATTCTAAGCCTAATAAAAAGGGGAGTTTCTGTCAGCGAAATTGGAAGCTCATCTATGGGTGGGCGCACTGCATAGAACCAGACTCCTGGTCAGACTCCAGCTTCGCTGAAAAAGGGGCTTCTCTCAGCTGATGTAAAAAGCCTGGATGTAGAGATTAAGGACCAGTGATGGATGGATGTATAATGATATAATGAAGTCCTTTGTTCAATTTACTCATCCGTTAACCCCACTAATATTACGTCTACTACAAATTATATATTCTTTTTACGACTTGTAATTCTTCTTATTGTTACTATGTAAGCCGCATTGAGCCTGCCATGTGTCAGAAAGCGCGGGGTACAAATGTAATTGCTTCTTTTCTTGGTCTAGGAACTCCTAGCATTGCTTGGATGTAGGGACCAGTGATGTAATGATTGTCTATAGATAGGTATTGTTTAATTATAGATAGATCTTTTCAGTTGTATAGCTAATCATTGTGTATATCATTGAGTATCTTAGATTTTAGAACCTCTAATAAAAGTCTCATTTACCTAATACGAATCCAAAAGAATCCACAGTAATTACTGAGTAGTCTGTGTCAGTGAAGCAGGCTGTAAAACCAGGGCAGAACAGTACCGTTCTATAAATATGCATTTAGCTTACACAGCACATATGTGCAAGGGGAGCATATACATAGCCGGAGCTTGGGCAGGTCAAGGGCGTTATATGTTACATATTTATCTGTGGCAGTTCCATCGCTTTACCCCCTATTACTAAGATTTACTATTTACCATTTTCTTCAAAAAGTATCCAGGGGGAAGTTGGAGATTAAGGACAGGTTTTGGCGTGGCTACTAATAATATCTCATCTACTTTGGAAGCTTCCTTGTCTGAAACTCGGAAACAGCTATCCTAGTGGTGTCTTTAGTCATTGAGCAAGATGTAAACTCTAACGAAGTTATATCTTAAACATTCTCAAGAGCTATCCTATGGTCAGAAGCTGTGGACATATCCGAATGTTTCAAAAATTACTCAGGAGAGGCGAAAGGCCTTTCTCTCTATGAATCAAGAAGTGAAGGACTTGGGAGCAACTTTTCTTCTTGCTCATCTGTGTAAATGTAGAATCCGATTGGGGTGAACAAAGTATGCTTTCTTTGTACCTGAACAGCTGTGTTTGTTTTTGGATCTAAAGAAGATTGTTTGAACTTGTTTTGAACAACCAGTTTGCAATTATAGTTTGTTTCCGAAGGGTGGTAAGTGGTCTTTCTTTAATTATGTGTATTATTTTCCTAATTTTTTTATTAGGTCTCTCCTCTGTTAGATTGTTGTGGTCTAAGAAAGATTGAAAAATTGTTCTTTTTTCTTTTTCGTGAAAATATTTCTTGTTTTTTCTAATCAATCTTGTAAAATTATTGTAAATTCATTTTTAAAAAAGAATAGGTTCCACTGACACCTCATTATAAAACTGCTTTCCATCTATACACACAAACCCTCATATCTATCTATCTATCTATCTATCTATCTATCTATCTATCTATCTATCTATCTAATATATATTAGGGCTGTACATCTATTAAAATATTTACTTGCAGGATTAATCATGATTATAGTTTGTAATCGCATAAAGGGTCCCCCTCGCATTTCCTCCTGTACAGTGCAAAATGTAGACAGCAGATGTAAATTCTCAAAACTGACATATTTCAATTATGTAATTGAAAATAAAATCATTTTTCTTACCTTTGCTGTCTGGTGATTTTATTTTTCTAATCAGTTCTTCCCTGCTTCTGGTTCTGCTTCCCTCTGTCTGTGCTCTGAACTCTGTTTCCAGGGAATCCTATCCATTCATTATTTCTTTTCTCTTTTCTTCACTTCCTGCCCTATATTCATCTTTCAGGTTCAACTTTCTTTCATTTTTCTTCCTCCTGAAATCTGTCTAGTTTTCATCTATTCTTTCCCCTTCACCTCCCCTCCATCGGCACCATCTCCTCTCTTCTCCCTTCCCCTCCCCTTCATGGGCACCATCTCCTTTCCTTTCCTTTCCTCTTCCTTCCTCTTATGGGCACAATCTTCTCTCTTCTTTCTTCCCTTCTGCTCCACTCCCCAGGCACCATCTCCTCTCTTCTCCTCTCCCCTCCCCTTCATGGGCACCATCTCCTTTCCTTTCCTTTCCTCTTCCTTCCTCTTATGGGCACAATCTCTCTCTTCTTTCTTCCCTTCTGCTCCACTCCCCAGGCACCATCTCCTCTCTTCTCCTCTCCCCTCCCCTTCATGGGCACCATCTCCTTTCCTTTCTTCTCCTTTCCTTTCCTCTTCCTTCCTCTTATGGGCACAATCTTCTCTCTTCTTTCTTCCCTTCTGCTCCACTCCCCAGGCACCATCTCCTCTCTTCTCCTCTCCCCTCCCCTTCATGGGCACCATCTCCTTTCCTTTCTTCTCCTTTCCTTCCTCTTCCTTCCTCTTATGGGCACAATCTTCTCTCTTCTTTCTTCCCTTCTGCTCCACTCCCCAGGCACCATCTCCTCTCTTCTCCTCTCCCCTCCCCTTCATGGGCACCATCTCCTTTCCTTTCTTCTCCTTTCCTTTCCTCTTCCTTCCTCTTATGGGCACAATCTTCTCTCTTCTTTCTTCCCTTCTGCTCCACTCCCCAGGCACCATCTCCTCTCTTCTCCTCTCCCCTCCCCTTCATGGGCACCATCTCCTTTCCTTTCCTTTCCTCTTCCTTCCTCCTATGGGCACAATCTTCTCTCTTCTTTCTTCCCTTCTGCTCCACTCCCCAGGCACCATCTCCTCCCTTCTTTTTTCTCTTTCCTTCCCCTCTCATCTCTCCCCTCCACTCTATAGCTATCTCCTTCCCCCCTCCAAAGGCACCATCCCTTCTCTCTTCCCTTACCCTCCCATCCCTTTCCCTCTGTGGGCACTATGTCCCGTGTTTTTTAATCTATTTCAGGTCCTGGCTTCTTTACCTGGCCTGGCTGCATCTCACCTCCCTTCTGCCTGCACTCTCCTTCCATCCACCACCCACCCCACAGTCTCTCAGTTTTTTTCGCACTGGTTCCAGCATCTTTCTATGCCTTTCCTCTCCCCCTGTATTCAGGCATCTGACTCTCCCCAACCCTCCCTGGTTGCCTTTACTGTCTGCAGCACTAGGCACACACTGCTTCTCTCAAGCTGAGAGCAGTGTTTTGCCAGATGGAAAAACTTTTCCACGCCCAAAACCAGCCCCAAAACCGCACAAAGCCATTTGCATACGAATTACATCATTAATAAATATTAATTATGTCAGTTTGTATATGAATGACATCATTAATAAATATTGAGTCCATTTGCGTACAATGACGTCATTAAGCCCGGCTCCGTGGGGCTTCTATTGGCTGCGGGAAAACCAGCCAACCCGTGGCCGTGAGAAAAAAACGCAGCCAGCGAAAAAATCACGGTGGGGCAAAAAAAAGCCACCCAAAATCCCGCAACCCGCACACGGCATGAAAAAGCCGCAGCGGGTCGCGGAAAGGAGCCCAATTGGGTGGGAAAACCGCTCATCTGGCAACACTGGCTGAGAGCTCTCCCTCTGTAGTGTCCTGCCGACAGGAAGAGGAAGTTCTGTCAGGGGAGGCGGGAGCTACAGAGGGAAGGCTTCCGGCTTGAGAGAAGCAGCGTGTGCAAACCTCTTTGGTGCATCTAGTGCTCCACACACTTCCTTGGTGCTGCAGACAGTAAAGGCAAGTTGGGAAGGGGAAGAAAAGGAAGATACCAGAACGTGTGCATGTGGGAGGGGGAAGGCCATAGCGTGGCAATGAGGTGGAACAAATATTATGATACAAATTGAGGAATCTTCATATTTATAAAATATATTGCATATAAGAAAAGTACAAAAAGAAGTTTGTTGTAAGATTCATTGATTGAAAATTAAAGATTATTGGCGTTTGTTAGAAGGTTTTTTGGCCGACGATAGAAAAAAATGCTGGATGTAGTTGGGATATGGAATGAGTTTCCAAATCTAAAAAAAAAAAAAAGCATTTCCAGCTGGAACTGAGGCCTTTTTCCTCCAACAAAGCAGAAATGCTTATTGAAATTGAATACATTGATTCTTCACGGTGAAGAATTATAGGGGCCCTTTTACGAAGCCATGTAATCGTCTACTCGCACCCAACACGTGCCAAACTGGAGTTACCGCCCAGCTACCGCGTGGCTGTTGTGGTAATTTCATTTTTGGTGCACGTCCGATACGCGCGTCTGAAAAATATTTTTTCTTTTCAGACGCATGTATTGGACGCATGCCAAGTGGCATTTGGCGAACGTAGGTCATTATCGCCTGGTTACCGATTTAGACTTTACCACTAGGTCGATGGCTGGAGGTAAGGTCTCAGACCCAAAATTGACGCGCGGCAATTTTCATTTTGCCGCATGTCCATTTTCGGCGTTTTTTACAGGTGCGCTGAAAAATGATTCTGTGCGCGCCCAAAACACACGTCTACACTACCACAGGCCATTTTTCAGCACGCCTTAGTTATTCCACTGTTGTGCAAGTTGAGTGAGTACTACCTGTTTCAGCGGAAGTAATTCTCCAATTGTGAATTGTATTTAACAATACGTACAGCAACTAGTAAGAAATCTGCATGATTCTGGCTTCACAATATTTATTTAGTTATTTCCTACTTGCTATACTGCCTTTAATTGACAGAGCAGGTCAAAGCGGTTTACAATCTAAATCACACGAAGAAATATGAGAAAAGAGCTACAATTCATGAAAGGAAAGGGATTCATAAACATCGTAGACAGGACCTAGTAGGTTGCAACCCCTAGGAACCCCCCCCCCCCCCCCCCCACCACCACCACCACCAAATCAGGTCGAATAGGCAGTTTTGAAATTTTTGATACAGAACTCACTCTGTACTATTAAATAGAACAAATTCCAAAGCGTTGGAGCAACGAAGAAAGAATTGCCACCACCAAACCACCACCCCCCCCCCCCCCCCCACCACCACCACCACCACCAAATCAGGTCGAATAGGCCTGGTTAAAAAAGGCAAGTTTTAATGGCAGTTTTGAAATTTTTGATACAGAACGCACTCTGTACTATTTGATAGAACAAATTCCAAAGCGTTGGAACAACGAAGAAAGAATTGGCACCACCAAACCACCCCCCCCCCAAAAAAAAAAAAACAGCTTATTTATTCACACACGCATATGCGTGAGAGAGAAAGACTGGGAAAGTAGAGAACTAGGGCGAGGTAATTTGTAATGTGTAATTCCCAAACTACCGTTTCACTGATTTAAAAAAATAATCTAATCTTATACAGTAGATGTAGGCTGAGGTAATTATGCCAGCTATGATTCTCTCGGTCACTTGGCTTTGGAACATGAAGTTTCTTTCTCTTTTTTTTTCTGTTCTGGTAGTAAATTTAGAGAGACATTTTCAATACGATACCTAAATCTGATTTTGGACGTTTCGTTGAAAACGTCCAATAATCTAGTGGCGAACATAGCGATTTTCAAACCATTTCAAAAATGGCCATTTGCTAGATGTTCTTATGCTCAGTGCATCTATCTTTTTGGACCATTTTCAGAGGAAAAAAAGTCCGAGGCAAAAATGTACAAAAACAAGCCATTGGGATGTATTGGGAGCCAGCATCCTTAGTAGACTGGCCACACAGACATACCAGCAGAGCAGTGGAGCAGGCTAGGGGGCGCTGCATGGACTTCACATAAAAGGTCCCAGGTAAACATCTCACTGTTATCCCCTTATATTGTATGAGAAGCCCTCAAGAAACAGAAAAAAATATCTACTGTACCTTACTGTACACCACTACAATAGCTCTCAAGCTTGTAGGTGCCACCTATATTTATTTATTTATTAGGATTTATTTACCGCCTTTTTGAAGGAATTCACTCAAGACGGTGTACAGTAAGAATAGATGAAACATGAGAAATAGGCAATTACAGCAGTAAAAATATTCAAAAACAATACAAAGTATGGCATAGTATACTAGCAATGTCAACACAATACGTAATAGAACATTATAATTGACAGTGAAGGGTAAAGCAAAGATGGAACATATAAATAGGTAAGAGACTAAGAAGAGTTAGAAAGTAAGGTGACTGATTTAAAGAAAGTTGCACACGAGGTCAGAGAGATGGTTAAATGTTATCCAGGGCTTTTTTGAGGGGGTACTTGGGGGTACTGAGTACCGGCACCTTTTCATTGTCTGCTAAAATTGACTCATGGTCCCCAAGTTATAGCAAAAGAGCTCAGGCTCGACACACCAATTCTGCCTTTTCATAGATTCTGTGACTGGTTGCAGGGGGCCTGGCTATTGTGGGGTGAATCCCTCAGTGATCACCCCACCCCTGAAGGGTGGTCTGGCATTTGAGTACCAGCACCTTTTTTGCTAGAAAACACACACTGATGTTATCTCAGCTGGGGTAGGAGTGGATAAACATGTCTTGCTGCACTATGTGCAACCCATGTCACTCCTTGTGTGTGTGAGTGAGACTAACAAGTTTGTTACTTCTTCTATTAAAGGCCTGGTTGAAGAGCCAAGCTTTGACCTGCTTCCTGAAGTAGAGATAGTCTTCTGTTAAGCAGAGCCTTTCAGGGAGTGCATTCCAGAGTGTGAGGGCTTCTCTGGAGAAGGCTCGCTTGCGGGTATCACATCGTGTAATGTCTTTTGGAGAGGGTGTGGTTAGTGATAGTCCTTGGGAGGACCTTAGTGTCCTTGGTGGTGAGTGGAGGATCATCCTATATGTAGGTACGAAACTTCCGTTCACAGGACAAATCCCTCCTCTCATTACCCTTCTCCACCACCGCCAACTCCAGGCTCCGCTCATTCTGCCTCGCCTCACCCTATGCTTGGAACAACCTCCCCGAGTCCTTACGCCAAGCCCCCTCCTTGCCCATCTTCAAGTCTTTGCTTAAAGCCCACCTCTTCAATGCTGCGTTCGGCACCTAACTCTTACCTTTCAGGAAATCCAGACTGCCCCAATTTGACTGCCTCTATCAGACTGACTGTTCACGTGTCCTTTAGATTGTAAGCTCTTTGAGCAGGGACTGTCCTTCTATGTTAAATTATACAGCGCTGCATAACCCTAGTAGCGCTTTAGAAATGTTAAGTGGTAGTAGTAGTATTTAGTGTTTTGTGGAGGGTTCACACCTTCCACCACAAGTGTACCAGTCAGAGTGGGATGTGGGCCTGGGTTTCCTTCTTTACAGTGCACTGAACTGACCTCTAGGCTAGTCCTGGAACCACTGCTCTAATAGTAATGGCCATTATCTCTAAAGCTGTAATACAGTCTGGTATGTACCATCACCATCACCTCTTAGGGGGCTGGGAGGGGGTCAGAGACCACTGGGGAGTATGGGGGGAGGCTTATGCCTTAATCTCTCCAGTGGTCATTTAGTCATGATTGAAACAGGTCTAGCCAAAAACATCTTAATTTTGGCCCTAGAAGTTTTCATTTTGTTCCGTTATCGCAGAAAAGCATCTATCATTTGGTGAAGCCATTGTCCTGCCCAAAACAAACCCCCAACATGCCGCCTTGAAATTTGGATGAACTGTAGAGCGAAACATCTAAAATCAGTGTCGAAAATCTCGACTTGGACGTTTTTGAGAGAAAAACATCCTTTTGCCTCCTTATGATGCTTTTTGGACCTTTTGTTGCTTTGAAAATGAAAATGAGCCCCTTAGTTTTTAGTGGTTGATGGTTGTTATTGTAGTCCTTTGGGTACTTACTTTGGTTTCAGCTTTCAGGCTTATTTTTGAAAGAGAAGGATGCCCATCTTTCGACACAAATCGAAAGGTGGGCGTCCTCACCGGGTCGTCCAAATTGGTATAATCGAAAGCCGATTTTGGACATCCCCAACTGCTTTCCATCGCAGGGACGGCCAAAGTTCACGGGGGCATGTCGGAAGTGTAGCGAAGGCGGGACTTGGGCGTGCCTAACACTTGAACGTCCTCGACCCATAATGGAAAAAACAAGGACATCCCTGACGAACACTTGGACGACTTTACCTGGTCCTGTTTTTCTTACGACCAAGCCACAAAAAGGTGCCCAAACCGACCAGATGACCACCGGAGGGAATCGAGGATGACCTCCCCTTACCCCCCAATGGTCACTAACCCCATCCCACCTTCAAAAAACATCTTTCAAAATATTGATTGCCAGCCTCTATGCCAGCCGCAGATGTTATACGCGGATAATACTTGACCCATATGTGAGAATTATAGGCCTGCTTGTCCTCGGAGAACATGCCATGTTAAAGGACTAGCATGAATAGCGTCCCTTTGCGCAGCCGTTTTTCACACAGGAGTAACTGGAGGACGGTCTGTGATACGTGCTGATATAATTTGCAGCCTGGTGAATTGCACGGTTTTTTTGTCACATTTTCTGTATATTTTATCCTTATTATTTGGAACGTAGAGAACTGAAGCCATCCACCTGTTCTAAGACGTATCCATCAATTCGGCTAATAGTAGTAATTACGGGTAGATGATATCTGCCATCCCTGATAGTATGAATTGTGGGGCTGGAGGTGCTCAGACCAAAGCCAAAGCAGCTGCAATTTCTAATTAAGCCTCTTGGATGATTCTAAGAGAGATCCCTGTTCTTGCTGTAAAAAAAAAAATCTCCTTTCTGAAGAATGGAGCTTTGGTCATGGAAGCCTTTCGCTTTTAATGAATCTCATTTTTAATAGTATTTTTTTTTTTTTTACTCACTGCTAAATTTTTTTACATCATTCTTTTGGTTTATTTAGTCATGAAACACTGCAAGCTCATGAAGCGTAGCTTACGGTGTGTGTTTTAATGAATGTCTGTTGTCTTTGTGCACTGGGCGTTATTAATACAATGAAAGGATTCATTATGGGAGCTGGAACGTATACTCTGCCAGACAAGCTAATACTTGCAGTTAGTACTCAGAAGTGAAGGGGGAAAAAAATCTTTATATTTCAAACAGAGGTATTCTGTGGTAAAGGTCAGTCGCATCCTTTTATTCTGTTAAACATGATTTTATCAGCGCTAAGAAAAGCAATTTATTCTCACGCTGGTGACAAACAAGGGCAGTGGGATCCATTGTCCAAATTTGCCATCATCTACTGCTTTACAGTATATGCCTACTATGTTACTGTGTTCATTTGTGACATCTGTTTTATGCTTCTTGTCACGGTCAAACAGCTTTTCCTCCCATTCAGTGGCGTAGCTATGTGGGGCCACGGGGGCCTGGGCCCCCTCAAAATTCTTCCAGGCCCCTGGTTTTCCTGGGGGGGTCTCCAGCCCCCTCTAGCTGAAGTCTTGCTCAGTGCCTGTCTCCGGCGCTGCCGCGTTGCCTGCCCTACTTTCTTCCCCCACACGTCATGCATGCTTCTTTTAGTGAAATTGAGCATGCTCAGTTTCTCTAAAAGGAGAGTGCAGGACGTGAGGGGGAAGAGAGAGCAGGGCAGGCAACGTGGTTGCGGCAGCGCTGGAGACTGGTGCTGGAGAGGGCTTCAGCTGGCGGGGGTTGGGGACCCCTACCAGCCAAGATATTTGCTGCAGCAGTGGGTGGGGAGCAGCAGGGTTAGGGTTACCATATGTCCGGATTTACCCGGACATGTCCTCTTTTTGAAGGCATGTCTGGGCAACCGGGCGGGTTTTGCCAATCTGCCCGTTTGTCCGGATTTCTGGACAAACGGGCAGGCTGGTGGGCAGATGGCCCACCCGCCAGCCTGCCCGTTTGTCCAGAAATCCGGACAAACGGGCAGATTGCTAGCCTCCCCTCCCCTTACTTACTAGTGCCCTGGTGATCTAGTGACCTCTTCCGCCTTCGGGGCAGGATAGAGCCCCCTCTTTCCTGCCCGGAGCGCTGCCCAGCATGCATCCTTCCTGTTGGTGATCCTCAGCGCCAATTAAAAATGGCCACTGAGGGCTGAAGTGACCTCGTGAGACTTCAACTCTTGGCGGCCATTTTGAATCGGCACCGAGGATCACCAACAGGCAGGGTGCATGCAGGGCAGCGCTCCGGGCAGGAAGAGGGGGCTCTTTCCTGCCCCGAAGAGGTCACTAGACCACCAGGGCAATAGTAAGGTAAGGGAAGGGGATGACAGGGTATGTGACAGGGGGGAGGGGAAAATGTGACAGGGGGCGAAGCGAGGTTGTGACAGGGGCAGGGTGAGGTGTGAAAGGGGGAGAGGCGGGTGTTCATGGGGCGAGGCATGTGTCCTCCTTTTTGGGGGACAAAATACGGTAACCCTAAGCAGGGTGGGCGGCGAGGCGGCGGGGGGAGTGGCAGAGCGGGCGGTGAGGTGACAGGTGGCAGCGGCAGTGCAGCAGACCAAAATCCCCCCCCCCCCACCTTGGGCTCTGGCCCCTTCCCACCATGAGGTCTGGCTACACCCCTGCTCCCATTCAGCAACTTCCACCATTGTTGATAGGTACAGTGGAGCCATTGAAATCACTAGGACACACTGCCTCTGGTTGTATCATTCAGGTGAGGTTTGTGCCTCAGTAAATCAGGACCCTGGAATCATTGGAGGCTGCAGTACCTTTTAAAGGGCCAGCAGAAAAATCATTGTCATTCATAAGCTTTACGAAACTTGAGAAAGAGGATGTGAATTCAAAAATGTTAAAACACAATCAAACTTTTGAATGCATTAAAATAGATTGAGCCAGAATGAATTCATAGGCCAATGTATGTTAGACTGATTTTGCACAAACTGACCAGCTGATTTCTGCCTATAGCGGCCAATGGTTTTAAAGCCGCAGGTTGATTTAGACCTGGATGTTCAAAGCTGGACATTTGCAATGACACGGGAAGTGTCAGCAACATATCCTCTGCTGTTACGTGTTGTTAACAAACAAAACAAGCAGAAAAAACCCCCCTACATTTTCCCCCAATGCTATAAAAGTCACCAAAAATTGCATGGACAAATTTAGGTGCAGCCCTGATTTGAGCGCGCAGTGCAATAGAATAAAAAGCCAATTAGTGCCATGGACAATATTTCGCTGCTTCGTAGAATTTTCACTCATATAGATTTTAAGAGGGAATTCAATAAACAGCATTTAAAAAAGGGGGCACAAGCCTTGTATAGAATAGCATTTAGTGTGGATCTCGTGCCTAACTTTTGGGCGCTGGGTTTATGCCTGCTGTAAATGCCTGCACCCAAGATAGGTGCTGTTGGTCAGTGGTCTGGGTTTCTGCATGCAACTTTTTATAACACTCCCGACATGCCCGTGGCCATGCCCTCTTTTCAGATATGCGCCATGGGTGTTAGGCACCGCACCTTATAGAACGGCGTACATCCAGATGCATGCACAAATTTTCTAACTTCTCTTACCTATCTATATCTTCCATCTTTGCTTATACCCTTCACTATTGATTATAATGTTCTATTAGGTATTGTGTTGACATTGTAAATAGTCTACTATGCCATACTTTGTATTGTTATTTTAATATTTTTATTGCTGTAATTGTCTATTGCTCATGTTTGATTTATTCTTACTGTACACCGCCTTGAGTGAATTCCTTCAAAAAGGCGTTAAATAAATCCTAATAAATAAATTGATTGATTGTTACCGCCCAATTATTGATACTTCAGAGCTCACTATCCATTTTATTTGCGTGTGTATCTCGGAAGCGCACCCAAACTGGGTTACGCAACTTTGGGCGCCATACATCGAATCTTGCCTGCCTGGATGAGGTTGTAAGGGCCCATGAGGAGGGACTGTCCATTATGGGCCTGATTTTACAACAGAATGCTTATACGAGAAGTCCAAAATGATGCCTTCTATAAGCCCATTCTATAAAGACCCTATATAGGTGCCTCACGTGCTTTTAGAAAACAGGATCCCAAAACCAGACCCAATAATGGGACAATGCCAGCGCACACACTTATACTTATTTGTAAAATACACAAGAAGGAAGGAATGGTTCAGTGGAATCTTAGCGGAGTTTGGGTGGCGACGCCGGTAATTGGAAACAAAACGGGAGCTGGGCAGACTTCTACGGTCTACGCCCTGATCGTGACTGAATAGATAGGGATGGGCTGGAGTGTAAATTTTAAGGGGCCTCGACATTAGCTTCAGAACTTTTAGTACAAGAAGAGTGCTGGGCAGACTTCTACGGTCTGTGCCCTGAGAAAGGCAAGGACAAATCAAACTTGGGTATACATATAAAGTATCACATACCATGTAAAATGAGTTTATCTTGTTGGGCAGACTGGATGGACCATACAGGTCTTTATCTGCCTTCATTTACTGTGTTAGTAAGTTACTCTTTGGGGTTCTTCATGGAATGTTGCTACTAATTGGGATTCCGGAATCTTGTAACTCTTTAGGATTCCAGAATCTTCAGAACTTTTAGTACAAGAACAGTGCTGGGCAGACTTCTACGGTCTGTGCCCTGAGAAAGGCAAGGACAAATCAAACTTGGGTATACATATAAAGTATCACATACCATGTAAAATGAGTTTATCTTGTTGGGCAGACTGGATGGACCATACAGGTCTTTATCTGCCTTCATTTACTGTGTTAGTAAGTTACTCTTTGGGGTTCTTCATGGAATGTTGCTACTAATTGGGATTCCGGAATCTTCAGAACTTTTAGTGCAAGAACAGTGCTGGGCAGACTTCTACGGTCTGTGCCCTGAGAACGGCAAGGACGAATCAAACTCGGGAATACTTATAAAGCATCACATGCCATGGGAAATGAGTTTATCTTGTTGGGCTGATTGGATGGACCGTTCAGGTCTTTATCTGCCCTCATTTACTGTGTTACTATGTAAAATGCACAGCTGCATCACAATACTGTCCATGATCCTCTCAAACTATATCCCTGGGAACGGCTACCACTGTCATGAATGTTAGCATGTGCCATCTTGTCAGAGTCCATACCTTGATGCAAGTAGACCATGGAGCAAGTTTAGAAAAGACCTTTTACTCGTGTATTAAAGCCACTTCATGTGGACCAAATGATACAAACCTAAACGTGTACCGGTACTTTACGAACAGTATCCAGATAAGGCCCAATATTTAGCCGGTGGTGAGCAGGGTTTTCTGATCACTGCCGGCGATAAACCTGGAAATTAAATGCCGGGCCACATCTGGGCACCGGCATTAAATATCTGGGTTTGTGAAGCCGGTTTAACGTATAACCGGTTAAGTGTAGTATTCAGCAATTAGCCGGCTATGGGTTACAGCATAAAGATAGGACTGACTTTTATGCGGACCTATTTATGCGGTTAATCTGGCCAGTTAAATACTGAAAAGCAGTACTTAAACCAGCCAAGTGCTGACTCCGACCCTGGAATTTCCCCCCCAAATGACCAGTTTGAGTTCAGCACAGAAACGTAGCCAGGTTGAGGGCAAGGGGGAGCGAGAGCGGACTGCCAACGGCACTGGCGCTTAATTTAAACATGACACTTAAATGCTTTTTTCCTGGGTTCAAAAGTACAGATGTTTCCTGATTTTTCACGTGATACTCAAAAGAGAAGAAAAGAGTTCTTGGCCTTAAAACCAAGAATTCTTAGTCTAGGAGGGATTTTCCTCCTTAAATTTCTTTGTAGATGTATTATTTCATTGAATGCCACTAATTATATATTTTTACTCCTGGGAAATTATTGGAATTTATAAGTAGTGAAGAATAATTTGGAGTAATAACAGATTGAATAACACTACTCGGCTGTGTATTCCTGTATATCTTCTATTCCTAGATTAACGAATTATTCGGTTCTGATTTATATTTTGTACGGTCTGTGCCAGAGCCAGTGGCTGGACAGACTTGTATGGTCTGTGCCAGAGCCGGTGGTTGGGAGGCAGGGCTGGTGGTTGGGAGGCGAGGATAGTGCTGGGCAGACTTATACGGTCTGTGCCAGAGCCGGTGGTGGGAAGCAGGACTGGTGGTTGGGAGGCGAGGATAATGCTGGACAGACTTATACGGTCTGTACCCTGAAGAGCACAGGTACAAATCAAAGTAGGGTATACACAAAAAGCAGCAAATATGAGTTATCTTGTTGGGCAGACTGGATGGACCGTGCAGGTCTTTTTCTGCCGTCATCTACTATGTTACTATTTCCTAGTACTTGGATTACTTTATTGTGGAAAAATAATTGATAGTTTAATTTCCTTATTTATTTACTTTGTATTTGCAAATCTTGGTAAAGTTTCCTGAATTCTATATATTTATGTTTTTGCATAAATGTAAATTAAAAATTCATAAATAAAAGATTAAAAAAAAAATAATTTAAACATGACAGATCACATCAAAAATAGGCACCGTCAAAAGGCCATTTGGGGGAGCGGCCGCTCCCCTGGTGACCCACCTAGCTACACCTCTGGTTTAGCACTAACCGGTTAAGTGCCACTGAAAATGACTGGTTAGCCCCGAACGGGTGACTTAGCAGGAGCCATTTCTGGCCAGTTAAATTGTGTTGAAGGTCGATCCTATAGTTTATATAATAAGATTTTCTCCCTCTCTCCTTCCTGAGCCCCACTCCTTCTGAAGTATCGATGGATTTTCCAGAAGCTCATGTATAGAAATGTATACATGTATGTTTGTGCATATATCTTTTAGAAATGATCGTTCCAGTATGAATTACAAACTGTATAGCACCAGGCTTAGCCATAATGCAACTTCAGTGTTCTCCGACCATACAGCCGTGGCTCAGTAGTCAAGCAGCAGTAAACCATTCCTTCCTCCGCAAACCACTCAAAATCCTTTGGAAAACAGACGGAAGACAGATGAAGTACAAGTATTGCACAAGAATGCGAAAAACAGCCAGCTGTTCCTTTCACCTCTGTCCACTTCTTTGGTCTGAAGAAAGCCAAACCTTTTTTTCCTGAACAGGACCTGATACTATTGTGAAAACACATTCTGAATTCTTGTCTCTCTATTGGCAGGCCACGTGTCACAGTTGCTGCTCAGAGCAACCAGTCCTTGCAAACAACAGGCTCAAGCCAACATTAAAACAATCAGGTCCGCAGGCTATATGTCGAGCAGACACATGGCCAAAAGCAAGCCCAGCTGCCTGTGGCATCAGACAGCAAACAGCTTACAGGACACGGATACAAGTCAGTGTGCCACCCTCTAGACTAGGGGTAGGCAACCACGGACTTCGAGGACCAAAGCCTTGTCCAGAGTTTCAAGATTGCCACGATGACTATGCATGAGATTGATTTGCATGTACCGCTTCCACTGTAATCCTTAAATAGACCAGAACAGACGAAAATATTAAAGCGACACAATATATTTATTAACACAGATGCCCGATGCGATTTTTTTGTCGAGCAAACCACCAGCAGAATAGAATGTGATCATTAAAGGAATGACACCATCCTTTCTTGTTGTAAATGTCGATGCACAACCCCTGAAGAAGCCGACAGAGTGAAACGGGTCTGTCTGCCGTCGGGTGTCAGTTAAGTACTCGACTTCTTCTACTTTATAAATTGCATTAAGAATTTTTGAGCAAATCTTTCCTGACTTAGCTAAGGAAACTCAGACCAGGAGAAGGGAAGTTTTGGTATATAAACCAAGAATCCTTTCCCTGGGAGGTACTTTTATTCTTCAATACCCATGCAGATGTATGATTTCTTTAAATGATGTTAAATACCTTTTTTTTCTGTCCTATGAAACTACGTGATTTCATTATAGCTAAGGAGAGTAAGCAAGATGTCCCTGAGATGGCATCTCCCAGTTAATTGCACTGTCTAGGCTGCAGGTTCCCGACATCCTTCCAGTCCAGTGATAAAATTGTTAAATTCTTGTAGTAATTTGTTTCCTATTCTTGGATCTTCCCATTGTGGGCAAAATAATAAGGAATATTTCATTGTATTAGAATGCTTCAAAATTTATGTTTCAAATTCTTTTACATTTTGATGTATTGTTATCATGATGTAAACTACTGAAAAGTCATAAATAAAAAAAAATAATTTTTGAGCAAAACTATCCTTAATATATGGTGAAAAAGGTTTGACCTTTTTTTTCAGAAATAAAAAAAAATTTAAATTAAATGAATAAAGTATGACAAAATATAGGAATTTAAAATAAAGGTAAAGTTACGAGGTTTTTCTGACCGATGACGAATACCACAACCCCAGCTAAAGACGCCAAAGTCAAAGTAGGCGTTTGGGTGCTTTGAGGTCTTTTCCTCGTTTTTAAAAGATATTTTTTGTATTATCGCAAGAGAACTACTAGACTCTTCATTATATTGTTTAATATTTAAAGCAAACAGCAGCAAAGTCTGAAAGTCGGTAATAGCAAGTACTCTGACAAACAAAACTCCTCTTCCTCATGTCTCACGGTTTTCATGCTGCTGTTTGCTTTAAATATTACCTACTATTAAGGAAAGGGAATGAGACTTATATACTGCCTTTCTGTGGTTTTTCCAACTACATTCAAAGCGGTCTACATATTATATACAGGTACTTATTTGTACCTGGGACAATGGAGGGTTAAGTGACTTGCCCATAGTCACAAGGAGCTGCAGTGGGAACTGAACCCAGTTCCCCAGAATGAGAGTCTGCTGTACTAACCACTAGGCTACTCCTCCACTAGCAACATTCCATGTAGAAGCCTGCCCTTGCAGATCAGCAACGCGGCCGCGCAGGCTTCTGTTTCTGTGAGCCTGACGTCCTGCACATACATGCAGGACGTCAGACTCACAGAAACAGAAGCCTGCGTGGCCGCGTTGCTGATCTGCAAGGGCAGGTTTCTACATGGAATGTTGCTAGTGGAATAGCAACATTAACATTCATAGTAACATAGTAACATAGTAGATGACGGCAGATAAAGACCTGCATGGTCCATCCAGTCTGCCCATGACAAACTCATATGTGTATACCTTACCTTGAATTTGTACCTGTCCTTTTCAGGGCACAGACCATATAAGTCTGCCCAGCAGTATTTGCCGCCTCCCATCACCGGCTCTGGTACAGACCGTATAAGTCTGCCCTCCCCTATCCTCGCCTCCCAACCACCACCCCCTCTTCCCCTCAACTGCTCCGCCACCCAATTTCAGCTACCAATTCCATGTAGAATCTGAAATAGTAGCAACAGAATCTCAATAGTAGCAACATTCCACCTAGAATCTCCAATAGTAGCAACATTCCATGTAGAATCTCAAATAGGGAAAGGGAACTGGGACTTGATATACCACCTTTCTGAGGTTTTTGCAACTGCATTCAAAGCAGTTTACATATATTCAGGTACTTATTTTGTACCAGGGGCAATGGATGGTTAAGTGACTTGCCCATAGTCACAAGGAGCTGCAGTGGGAATTGAACCCAGTTCCCCAGGATCAGAGTCCACTGCACTAACCACTAGGCTACTCCTATTAGACAGTACAGCCCCTGACGCAAACTCTAAGAAGGCGAAATGTGGCCACGTCGGGCAACAGTGTTACTAAATATTGTGTTGCTTTAGTATTTTGTCTGTTTCTGGTCTATTTAAGGATTGCAATGGAAGCAGTATATGCAAATCAATCGCATGCAAAGGTAGCTTTAATTTTTTGGTCTGCTTTGGTCTGTTTGAGGATCATGTACATGCAGATTTTTGCCTCTACTGATTGTGTTACTTCCAGATAGATCCCACACATATGGTTGCCCACCCCTGCTCTAGACACATGGGAGGAGGGCAATTCTACGTGGAGGGGCATAATCGAACGAAAACGTCTATCTCCATGGGCGTTTATCTCCGAGAACGGGTCCGTGAAGGGGCGGACCGAACCGTATTTTCGAAAAAAATAGACGTCCATGTTTTATTCGACAATTTGTGAGCTGGGCGTTTTTGTTTTTCAGCGATAATGGAAAATGAAAGCGCCCAGCTCAAAAACGAATAAATCCAAGGCATTTGTTTGTGGGAGGGGCCAGGATTCGTAGTGCACTGGTCCCCCTCACATGCCAGGACACCAACCGGGCACACTAGGGGGCACTTTTACAAAAACAAAAAAAAGGTAAAAGAGCTCCCAGGTGCATAGCACCCTTCCCTTGTGTGTTGAGCCCCCCAAATCCCCCTCAAAACCCACCACCCACAAGTCTACACCATTACTATAGCCCTAAGGGGTGAAGGGGGGCACCTACATGTGAGTACAGTGGGTTTGGGGGGCGGTTTGGAGGGCTCCCATTTACCAGCACAAGTGTAACAGGTGGGGGGGGGGTGGGCCTGGGTCCACCTGCCTGACGTCCACTATACCCCCTAATAACTGCTCCAGTGACCTGCATACTGCTGCCAGGGAGGTGGGTATGACATTTGAGGGTGAAAATAAAAAGTTGTGAAATGGCATATTTTGTGGTGGGAGGGGGTTAGTGACCACTGGGGGAGTCAGGGGAGGTCATCCCCGATTCCCTCCAGTGGTCATCTGGTCATTTAGGGCACTTTTTGGGGCCTTATTCGTGGAAAAACAGGGTCCAGGAAAAGTGCCCTAAATTCTCGCTAAAAACGCATATTTTTCTTCCATTATCGGCGAAAGGCGCCCATCTCTGATCGCCCGATAACCACGCCCCAGTTCCGCCTTCACCATGCCTTCGACACGCCCCCATCAACTTTGTCCGCATCCGCGACGGAGTGCAGTTGAAAACGTCCAAATTCGGCTTTCGATTATACCGCTTTATTCGTTTTTGTGAGATAAACGTCTATCTCCCGATTTGGGTCGCAATATAGGCGTTTTTCTTTTTCAATTATAAGCTGGATAGGGTACCACAATTCTGGCATCCAAAAAGAGAATAGTAAGCTAGTATTTTGTAAAGGCCAAACTGCTTGCTAAAGCCTATTGTATTCAGGTATTTTATTTATTTATTTATTTGTTTGTTTGTTACATTTGTATCCCACATTTTCCCACCTATTTGCAGGCTCAATGTGGCTTACATAGTACCGTAAAGGCGTTCGCCAATTCCGGTATGAACTAATACAGTAATGTTGTGCTAGAATGAGGTTCATGTGTAACAGAGACATTAGGGAATCGTAGAGAGGACGAGTTATTATATGTCCATTACGAGCTTTGATTTCGTTGTGTTGCAAGGTACAGGCATTTAAGTTAAGTCAGTGGGGTATGCCTTTTTGAACAGGTTGTTTTTTAATGATTTCCGGAAGTTTATAAGGTATAACTGCTCGCACCTAAATGCGGAAGTTGCATGAGTAATTTCTGCTGGAATAACTGACACGACCCTGATCCACTCATACCCTGCCCGCATTGCATACTATGGTGGTCATTTTAAAAGCATTATTAGTACTTTATATGTGGATGCAGTGGCATAGCCAAGGGTGGGCCTGGGTGGGCCTAGCAGCACACCTATGATGTGGTTGGCAGGGATCTCCAAGCCCCACCAGCTGAAATCTCCCAACAACTGTCCCTCCTGCATATCTTGTAAATAGCAAATCTTCACCTGCAGTGAGCAGCGACTGATACATACTGCTCGCACCGTCCCCATAGCCTTTCCTCTGATGTATTCCCGCCTATGCGGAAACAGGAAGTTGCATCAGAGGGAAGACTGTGGGGCCAACATGAGCAGTGTATGTTAGTTGCTGTTCACTGCCGGTGAAAATCTGATATTTAAAAGGTATGCAGGGGAGGGGGGATGTTTGAGAGACAATATGGCATGCAGGTGAGAGAGGGAGAGACCAAATCACTTGTGGGACAAGGCGGAGTTCTTCTGCCCACCCATCTTGGACCCAGGCCCACCCAAAATTGGGTGTCTGGCTACACCTCTGTGTGGATGTCCCACCACATTCACATCTAAGGGATCCTTTTACTAAGCAGCGGTAAGCCTAATGCGGGCTTACCGCTTTATTTTTGTAGCACCAGACTGTACCCAGCGCTGCACTGCCTGGTTATCGCCGGGTTAGCACGGGAGCCCTCACCGCCACCTCAATGGGTGGTGGTAAGGGCTCCCCCCTGAAATGGCCACGCGGCAAGTGTTTTACTTGCTGCCCAGCCATTACCTGCAGGAAAGCCAGACCTTCCCCTTTATCAGCTGCGGTAAAAGGGGTCTCAGTGCGCTTGTATAACATGCTCCGATGCCAGCGTCGGCCCACTTTTTGCCACATCTTGGTAAAAGGGGACCTAAATGTCTAAACCGTATAAAGTGTTATTTTACAACACCTCCAGCAAGAAACGTGTTTGTAGCGAAAAGGTTGAAAAAGGCGGGAGGTGTGTGTGAGGTCGCGGCAGCCATTATATAGAGGTGCGGCAAGGGGCGGGAGCGACGGGACTGCACTCCTTCCCCCAACAACCCCACAGGACCAACAGGGATGTAGGTAATCTTTATGTTTGTGGGGAGTGGGGGGGGGGGGGTCTGGCAGGGGGTGAGGTCTTAATGCAGGCTGGGGGAGGGAAGGAGGGAAAGAGGGGACATTGATGTAGGGTGGGGCGGGAAGGGGATCTGGGACATTTTTTAAAAAAATTATGCAAGTGTCAGCCTAATATTCAGAGCCAGCACCCGCATAGCTGTGTGGCTTTATTTTGGACAGCTCTTGGGCAGTCCTAAAATTAAGCCACTTACTGTGTGGGTACCAGCACCCTCATAACCTGGGACTCCTCCCCAGCGCCGCCCCTGACTTGCCCACTTTTTTGGGGCGGTCTCAGGGGATATTCAGCGGTACTGTCTAATTAAGTGCCACTGAATATCCCAGCTTAGGCCGTGGGAAGCTATTTAAGCGGGCAAGAGAGGCTCCTGCCCACTTAAATCACTTTGAATATTGCCCTCATAAGGTATTTGTCAGTGCTCCAGAGCTTGCTTTGTTATTTGCAATGCTGTATTGTGAATTTCAGCACTGCGCTATCCTGGAGATTCTATATAAGCGTGCCTAAAGATTTGCGCCGAAATCCAGGCGCATTCTATAACTAGGTGCGTAACTTAATTGGTTTAACAAGCCAATCAGTGTTTTTAACAGCACTTAACAAGCAATAATGAGCACTAATTGGCAATAATTACAATTTACACACACAACTCGCTAAGTGCAATCTCTAACGAACTGTGACTAAATTCTAAAGACCATAGCAAACAATTATGACTGCCTATGTGTGTGGTTTTTTGGTTTTTTTTTAATTAATTTTTAAATAATTTAACAGAATATACTGTCAAATGAAATACAGCCATCAAATTCATTTGAAGATTACATATTTTAAATCACAAATATAGAGAAAAGAAAAAAATAAAAATACAAAATATAATTCTTCAGTATAATCATTTAAGGCAATATATATTTATGGCTTTCTTAGACCACAATCTAGTGGGGGGGAGAAAAGAATTAGAGAAGATTATTAGGAATAATAATTATAGTAACATAACATAGTAGATGACGGCAGAAAAAGACCTGCACGGTCCATCCAGTCTGCCCAAGAAGATAAATTCATATGTGCTACTTTTTTTTTATTTGTACTGTCCTCTTCAGTGCACAGATCGTATAAGTCTGGCAGGCCCTATCCCTGCCTCCCAACCACCAACCCCGCCTCCCAACCACCAGCTCTGGCACAGACCGTATAAGTCTGCCCAGCACTATCCCTGCCACCCACCACCGGCTCTAGCACAGACCGTATAAGTCTGCCCAGCACTATCCCCGCCGCCCAACCACCAGCCCCGGCACAGACCGTATAAGTCTGCCCAGCACTAGTCCCGCCTCCCAACCACCAGCCCCAGTACAGACCGTATATGTCTGCCCACACTAGCCCCGCCTCCCAACCACCAGCTCTGCCACCCATTCTAGGCTAAGCTCCTAAGGATCCCTTTCTTCTGCAAAGGATTCCTTTATGTTTATCCCACGCATGTTTGAATTCCGTTACCGTTTTCATCTCCACCACCTCCCGCGGGAAGGCATTCCAAGCATCCACCACTCTCTCCGTGAAAAAATACTTCCTGACATTCTTCTTGAGTCTGCCCCCCTTCAATCTCATTTCATGCCCTCTCGTTCTACCGCCTTCCCATCTCCGGAAAAGGTTCTTTTGCGGATTAATACCTTTCAAATATTTGAACGTCTGTATCATATCACCCCTGTTCCTCCTTTCCTCCAGGGTATACATGTTCAGGTCCGCAAGTCTCTCCTCATACATCTTGTAACGCAAATCCCATACCAACCTCGTAGCTTTTCTTTGCACCGCTTCAATTCTTTTTACATCCTTAGCAAGATACGGCCTCCAAAACTGAACACAATACTCCAGGTGGGGCCTCACCAACGACTTGTACAGGGGCATCAACACCTCTTTTCTTCTGCTGGTCACACCTCTCTCTATACAGCCTAGTAACCTTCTAGCTATGGCCACCGCCTTGTCACACTGTTTCATCGCTTCAGATCCTCAGATACTATCACCCCAAGATCCCTCTCCCCATCCGTACCTAGCAGACTCTCACCGCCTAACACATACGCCTCTCTTGGATTTCTACTCCCTAAGTGCATCACTTTGCATTTCTTCGCATTGAATTTTAATTTCCAAACCTTAGACCATTCTTCTAGCTTTTTCAGATCCTTTTTCATGTTTTCCACTCCCTCCGGTGTGTCCACAGTGTTACAAATCTTAGTATCATCCGCAAATAGGCAAACTTTAATTTCTAACCCTTCGGCAATGTCACTCACAAATATATTGAACAGAATCGGCCCCAGCACCGATCCCTGAGGCACTCCATTACTCACCTTTCCCTCCTCCGAGCGAACTCCATTCACCACCACCCTCTGGCGCCTGTCCGTCAACCAGTTCCTAATCCAGTTCACCACTTTGGGTCCTATCTTCAGCCCATCCAGTTTATTTAAGAGCCTCCTGTGGGGAACCGTGTCATAAGCCTTGCTGATATCTAAGTAGATTACGTCTATAGCACGTCCACGGTTCAATTCTCCGGTCACCCAATCAAAGAATTCAATGAGATTCGTTTGGCACGATTTCCCTTTTGGTAAAACCATGTTGTCTCGGATCTTGCAACTCATTTTCTTCCAGGAAATTCACTATCCTTTCCTTCAGCATTGCTTCCATTACTTTTCCAATAATCGAAGTGAGGCTTATATTTCGTAAAGCGTCGTATTCCCCTGTGTGTGTTTTTTAATTTGAACGTTTCCCATATATAGATATATCATGAAATAAAATTGAAAATCACTAAAACAACATTACAAATTCTTGTAGCTGGTAGAAACAGCAGTAATACATTCTCTGTATTCTGTGCTCATTTTTCTACACTGTTCTATAGAATACAGTAATACATTGTCAAATCTCAGTGAGGATATCTTGTTTCCTGATGGCTTCATCGTAATTGTTGTAATCTGCCTTGGGACGCCTGGTGTTATAAAGATGAAATATATTGAAATTAAAAGGAAGTAGAATTAAACTCTCCTTTCATTGGGGCATATGGAATCACATCTTCACTTCATCTGTTTTGTAGACGTTTACGTTTTAGATACACAAATGGATTATTCTGCTTTGAGTATATTTCAGGGACAAGTAATTTTGTAAATCAAAATAATAAAAATAAATATTTTGTTTCAAGCAGATCTCATTTGTTTAAACACAACTAAATGGACTATAAGCCCTTAATCCACTTCATTGGTTTTCGTATGGTTTGTTCTTGTGATGGCTTATACTGTAGATGTACAAGGAGACATTTGCTGACCTGAGCATGTATACCCTGGAGGAAAGGAGAAACAGGGGGTGATATGATACAGACGTTCAAATATTTGAAAGGTATTAATCCACAAACAAACATTTGCCGGAGACGGGAAGGTGATAGAACTAGAGGACGTTAATTGAGGTCGAAGGAGGGCCGACTCAGGAATAATGTCAGGAGTGCGGCTGATTTGCACACACAATTTAGTAGAATAACAAGCCAATTAGTGCTAATAATTCAATTTTTAACAAGCAATTGTTAGCACTAATTAGATGTAATTGGAATATATATGCATAAAGTTAGGCACTGGATCCATGTCTAATATTTTTGCATGGAAAAGTACGGATCCAAATACTATATAAAATTTGAACACTTCTAAGTACAAAAAATGGTAAGCATATACGAAATACAGGAAGTAAACTAATTTATTTTCAAAAATAGGGAGGAAAAGACCTCATCAAGACCCAGATCACCTAGTATTGAAGCTCAAACCTTCTTACGGCTACCTTTTAATGTGATCAGTCAAAAAGCCATCGCCGGTCTAGAAAAACCTCCCTAAAAAAGGTTGGTTAGCTATAATGAACATCAAAACTTTTAATTACTCTTTATAACATCTACCAATCCAACAAATTTAAATAGAATAATAAAGAATGAAAAATAGCACTTAGCTTAGAGCTCACAGCTGAATCGCATCATAATCTGTTGACCTGTTATGTCCATTCTACCGGTTCACTCTTCCTACGGAACTGGATCAGCAGGTGTTCCCTACAAAAAAATCTGTCCCTTCACATAAGCAAAGGTCCCGACGGGGACCTGTTTTGCAAAGGCTTCTTCCAGAGACCTTGCCGACACTTTATGCTGTGCACTAAATCTGTTTCTAATGACAGATTTTCTAGACCAATGATGATTTGTTGACTGATCACATTGTGAGGTAGCTGTAAGAAGTTTTGATCTCCGATACTAGTGATCTGGATCTTGATGAGGTCTTTTCCTCCCTATTTTTGAGAATAAATTAATTTACTTCCTGTATTTCCTATATACATACCATTTTTTTCTATTTAGATGTTACGCATAGCCCAAAAAAGGGGGCATAGAAATGGGAGGGTCATGGGAATTTTGGAACGGTGTCATTTAGCTCCAATTTTGTAGGATCCATTTATAGAATCTAGCCATATATGGGCGCCTTTTACTAAGGTGCGCTCACGTTTTTAGTGCGTGCTACAATTGGGCACATGCTAAACGTTAGATATGCCAATAGGAATGCATTGGCATCTCTAATGTTCAGTGTGCGCCCAATTTTAGCGCATGCTCAAACGTGAGCATGCCTTACTAAAAGGGGTCTATATGCGCACCAAAATGGAGTTACTGCCCGACTACCATGTGGCTCTTGAGGTAATTTCATTTTGGGGGTGCGTCCGATACGTGGAGCCTAAAAATAATTTTTATTTTCGGACGCACGTATCGAAGGCACGCCAAGTGGCATTTGACACGCGTAGATCATTTTCAGCCCACCTTAGTAAAAGGACCCCGAAGAAAGAAAGTCAAGTCCTTCCTTAACTTTCTTCATTTACGTTACCCATAAATATTTTGCAGATCAGGTTTTCTATGCCCATCCCCCAATGCATATATATAAAATCCCTCTCATATATGTGTGTATGTGTGTGTCTACGTATGCATTCACGCAAGCATACATGTTTTCTTAATGCTATTGTTAATGTGACATCTGTTTTCTTCCTTCCTTCTCTTTCAACAGAATCCAACATTCCCAAAATATTAAGAAAAAATAAATTATTACTTCCTACTAAACTATAAGTTTCTGATCTATATTTTTTTTATTTTATTGTTTTATTTTTGTTACATTTGTACTCCGCGCTTTCCCACTCATGGCAGGCTCAATGCAGCTATATGATAGACGAAAACCTGTTTGACCTCTCCCATGCAGCCAAAGTGCAGAATGTATCTGTCACTCACTTTGTGTTTAATTTTGTATATTTTTCTGAGGCCAAATCATGGCAACCAAACATGCTCTTAAATCTTTTGATCCCAATGTCTTTGATCCTTGGTATCTGAGACACAACCATCAGTCCTGGGTTTATTGGAATGCCAATGACTTTTTTTTTTTACATCGCTATGCTTTCATTCCAAATAGAATGCATGATTAAAGCTTCCCAACTCCCTCTCATGAATGTGTGAGTGCTATGGTGTGTACTATTTGAAGTACTGGAGCTTTTGACAACACACATTCTTCATTCAAGAAGCTGTACCCAACAGATAGGCTCATAAAAGTCCACAAAAGGTAAAGCAACGTGTAGAATAATTTGTTTCATGCTATAAGGACATTGATTAGCATTGCCCTCTAACAGTAATCAATACTATGCTTCCCCGGCAACTCTATTGGCACCTAGAAAGCTCGGCAATGCCACACAGATTTCTGATGTCCCTCTGCTACTGATACCCAGCTGGAAGCAAGGTTGAGATAAGATACCTCCTTGGATGCAGGGCTGGGATTGGGAGCACCAGGGGCAGAGAATAGCAGCATGAGAAGCAGAGGCAGGTCAGGATGTGAAAGTCCAGGTAGAAATATACATGAGCTAGAATTGCATACAATAGCTGCCCGCTATACTGTATTCAAGCATATTCATTGTGCTAATCCTGCAAACCCGAGTGGGTAGGTGTCCCTCCAGGAGAGGGGCGAGAAGCACTGCCATAGTCCACAGTAGCTGAAAATGCCTGTTATACACTTAAGTACATAACTATTGCCATACTGGGACAGACTGTAGGTCCATCAAGCTGAGCATCCTGTTTCTAACAGTGGCCAATCCAGGTCACACGTACCTGGCAAGATCCCTAAAAAGTACAGTGCATTTTATGCAGCTTATCCTAGAAATAAGCAATGGATTTTCCCCAAGTCCGTTTTAATAATGGTCTATTGACTTTTCCTTTAGGAAACCAGCCAAACCTTTTTTTAAACCCCGCTAATCTAACTGCTTTTACTACATTCCTTGGCAACAAATTCCAGAGTTTAATTACACATTGAGTGAAGAAACATTTTCTCTGATTCAATTTAAATTTACTTCTTTGTAGCTTCATCGCATGCCCCCTAGTCCTAGTATTTTTGGGAAGAGTAAACAAAACGATTCAGGTCTACTCGTTCCACTTCACTCATTATTTTATAGACCTCTATCATATCTCCCGTCAGCCGTCTCTTCTCCAAGCTGAAGAGCCCTAGATGCTTCAGCCTTTCCTCATAGGGAAGCCGTCCCATCCCCTTTATCATTTTTGTCGCCCTTCTCTGTACCTTCCCTCTAATTCTTTATTCTTAGTGACTAAATGTAAACTCTATTTGATACTAAGATATAAAATACTAGCACTTATGTGCGTGAATGTAACATTTACGCACTTAAGTGTCAAATGCATGCTAAGTGGTATTCTACAAGTAAAGGCCCATTTACTAAAGCTTAGCGCTCGCTAATGGAATAAGTGCACACTAACCCCCAGGATTCTGTATATCGCTCTGAGGTTTCTGTGCAGATATCGAAGTGTATTCCATAACAGTGCACTAATCGGTTAACAAGCTACTCAGCACTGATAATTGGATGTTAACAACCAATTATCAACACTAATTGACATGAATTTGAATGTACGCGCAGAACTGTCTCGGGGTCCCTTTGACTAAGCCACGTAGGCGCCTACGTGTGCTCAGTGCGTGCCAGTTTGGAACTACTGCCCGGCTACTGCGTGGCCCGGGTGATAATTTCAGTTTTTACGTGTGTCCAGTATGCGCACCGGGCAGTAATTGGATTTGTACGCATGCTGATGATTACCGCCCAGTAAATGGGAGGCATTAAGGTCTCAGGCCCAAAATGAACGTGCACCAATTTTCATTTTGCCACATGTCCATTTTTGGTCCCCCAAAAAACAGGGCATTTTTTGCAGGCGCACTGAAAAGTGGACCTGCGTGCATCTAATGCTCATGTCTACAATAGCACAGCCCATTTTTTGCTGCAACTTAGTAAAAGGACCACTAAAGTGTATTATGTATCGTGATGCGCATAAATTCAAAGTCACGTAGTTGAAAAGTGGGCATGGCCATGGGTCCTCTTCTTCCAGCGCAAGGCTTCGTTCTGTTTCTGTGAGTCTGACTTCCTGCACGTACATGTGCAGGACGTCAGACTCACAGAAACAGAACAAAGCCTTGCAGATCAGCCAGCGAGGTCCTCTTCTTCCGGCGCAAAGCTTCGTTCTGTTTCTGTGAGTCTGACGTCCTGTATATATGTGCAGGACGTCAGATTCACAGAAACAGAACGAAGCCTAGCAGATCAGCCAGCGAGGTCCTCTTCTTCCGACGCAAGGCTGTTTCTGTGAGTCAGACGTCCGTGGATTCATTCCTTTTAAACAGGATTCCTTTTTGTTTATCCCACGCACATTTGAATTCCATTACTGTTTTCAGCTCCACCACCTCCCACGGGAGGGCATTCCACATATCCATCACCCTCTCTGTGAAAAAATACTTCCTGACATTACTCCTGAATCTGCCCCCCTTCAACCTCAATTCATGTCCTCTAGTTCTACCGCCTTCTCATCTCCGGAAAAGATTTGTTTGCGGATTAATATCTTTCAAATATTTGAACGTCTGTATCACGTCACCCCTGTCTCTCCTTCCCTCCATCTCTCTCTCTCTCTCTCTGTCTTTCTATCTCTATATATGGATGAATCAGAGCTTTAAGTGTGAAAATGGTTTAGAAAATTATCCTCCCCTGTCCAACAGACATTTTGGATTGCTCTCAATATTCTGTTACAGAAGAAACTCTCAACTCCCACCCGCTTCAAGGTATGTGGTAGCCATTTACTTAGACGTGTAGCAAGCATTGGCAGTCTGGTTGCACATGTCACTGTGGTGAGGTAGGACATCTCTAAGTGCATTTTATTTACACGTTTCTCTCTTTTGTGAAGGACTAAAATATAAATCCACATATGCGACCAGTTTCTCATACACCTGCACGCAGCTATGGAACGCACTACCGAAGGCCATAAAAACAACGCAGGACCTAACCATCTTCCGAAGGCTACTGAAAACAGATCTTTTCAAGAAGGGATACCATAAACATCCATCTTAAATAACAACACTATACATGATCTATACATAACTGATCTTTTACCTCATGACTGATTAACTTCTCTGATATTCATGATCAAGCATTACCACTTTTTTTTTTTTAATTTGTACCCCGCACTTTTTCCCACTCATGGCAGGCTCAATGCGGCAGGCAATGGAGGGTTAAGTGACTTGCCCAAAGTCACAAGGAGCTGCCTGGGCCAGGAATCGAACTCAGTTCCCCACGTCTACCACCCTAACCACTAGGCCACTCCTCCACTGTTGCTACTATTTGAAATTCTACATGGAATGTTGCTATTCCACTAGCAACATTCCATGTAGAAGTCGGCCCTTGCAGATCAACAATGTGGCCGCGCAGGCTTCTGCTTCTGTGAGTCTGACGTCCTGCACGTACGTGCAGGACGTCAGACTCACAGAAACAGAAGCCTGCGCAGCCTTCTACATGGAATGTTGCTAGTGGAATAGCAACATTCCATGTAGAATCTCCAATGGTAGCAACATTCCATGTAGAATCTCTAATAGTATCCATTTTATTTTTATTACATTTGTACCCTGCGCTTTCCCACTCATGGCAGGCTCAATGCAGCAGGCAATGGAGGGTTAAGTGACTTGCCCAAGTCACAAGGAGCTGCCTGGGCCAGGAATCGAACTCAGTTCCTCAGGACCAAAGTCCACCACCCTAACCACTAGGCCACTCCTCCACCTTATGCTGAATAGGGACTCTCTATAATCAATGACCTAATGTATGTTACAATCCAACCTATTCTCAGAAATTTTATTTTTCTTTACCACGTATGTATGCACATGATATATATATATACCATGTTCTGTTCCTTATATGCCATGTTCCATGTATGTTGCCATATATGTATGCACCTTAATGCAATACCATTTGTAATTCTGTTACCCGGAAATGGCAACCGCCATTACGGCAAATGTAAGACACATTGAGCCTGCAAAGTTGGTGGGAAAATGTGGGATACAAATGCTACAAATAAATAAACAAATAAAAACTCACAGATATGGCTTCAACGTTTCACTCTAAGCCTTCCCAAGCCCTTGAAATTATACCGCTTGATTTCCCTGGAACAGGCAATTTGACAATTAGCCGTGGTGGAAGTCACTAATAATGATAATGTATCATAATGCGACGGTGCTCTTTTAAGCTGGCTTTGGGTATTATTCTGCCAATCAACAATGAATTATTTGACAAGGGACACATCACTTGCCCCCGACTTCCATGGGAAACCATCTGTTCACTTTGTTGCATCCCTCTCTGAGCCCGGGGTGACATGCAGGCCTGGCTTGAAGGGCTGTGATTAAAATCTACTTTGTTTGTGGCGCTGCCCAAGCAAAGAGGGAAGGTCAAACCAATGCAGAATGTTAACAGATAATTCCTACATCTAGCCAAGAATGTTATAGCTGTAGGGCAGGATTACACAGCTGTGACTCTAGTATAAGCCAGATTTAAGGAAAAAAACAGCTGGGAGCTGAAAGCAACAGTCTCCCTGGAAAACAAAGAGAAGATAACAGCGACAAGAGGAGAGAAAATATAGACTAGGATAATGCGATTGAATATTAAAATATCTATGTTTTTCTGTACCATCTTGGCTTTTATTTAGTGCCTAAGGAGAATGGTTTTTTTTTTTTGTCAGCTGTCCCTGCTTCAACTTTCAGCGTCAACACATCTAAGTACATTGGGGAAATACTTGTCGATCTTTTCCAAAGCCTGGGATAGACTTTATACCAGTGGTTCTCAACACATCCAACCAGTCAGGTTTTCTGGATATCCGCAATGAATATACATGAGGTAGATTTGCTTACAGGTAAGTGCATGCAAATTTATCTCATACTAGTAAAAAAAGCCTCGTTTCTGATGCAAATGAAACGGGGGCTAGCAAGGTTTTCTTCTGTGTGCATGTGGGAGTGTGTGTGTCCCTGCCCTCTGCCCTCTCTCCCTTCCCCTGTGCTGTCTGTCCCCTCCCCCCTCGGAGTCGAGTCCTTCAGTGTTAAGTTTCCTGCTGTGCTGTGTTTGTGTTACAGAGATAGTGAGGGCTTCTGCCCTCTCTCCCCTCTGAGTCCTTCACTGTTACAGAGAGAGCGATTTGATTTTGTGCTTTGCTGTGTTTTCCTTCACTGTTTGTGTTACAGAGAGAGCGAGGGCGGGGCAGACACTCATGGGGAAACCGGATATCTCTCCCCATTCACACTTCTGGCTGGAGGCTTCATTTAGAACGTTGGTGGTGCCTTTTATATATAGAGATATATTCATTGTGGTTAACTTGAAAACCTGACCGGCATGGCGTGTCACAAAGATTGGGTGGAGAGCCCCTGCTTTAAAGTTTTAATCGAGCTTTGAATTAGAAGGGGGGAGAGTTTGAATTCTGGTTTCCCCCAATCGCCCCACTCTCCTCACAGGAACACAGCGTGATGGATTCAGAGCTGTTGATGGGGTGAGCCATACTTGCTTCTGACTTCACCATAGTGATTTTTTATAGAGTGTCACTCCATATCTGAAACAAAATGAAAAGCTCATGAAATGTAGTTTATGTTGTGAAGCCTTTTCTTATCTTCTCTTTTTTGGTGTGTGTGTTGAGCCAGCCAGCAAGCGGGGAGGGGGGTGGGAGGGACAGGCAGAACCATAGAAACAGAAAATTAAGGGCAGATAAAGACCACGTGGCCTGTCCAGTCTGCCCATCCATGCCATCTGCTATCCTTTCCTCTCTCTCACAGATCCTGTGTACTTGCCCCAAGCTTGCTTGAATTCTGATACAGTCTTCGTCTCTACCACCTCCACTGGAGAGGCCATTCCACGAATTCATCGCCCTTTCCATGAAGAAGTATTTCTTTAGGTTACTCCTCTGTCTGTCCTTTTTCACCTTCTCCCTATGCCCCCTCATTCCAGAGACGCCTTTCAATTGAAAGAGATTCGCCTCCTATGCATTTATGCCATGGAGGTATTTAAACATCTCTATCATATCTCCCCCCTCTCCTGTCTTTCTTCCAAAATATACATTTTGAGATCTTTAAGTCTGTGATGAAGGCCACTGACCATTTTAGTAGCTGCCCTCTGGACTGATACTTACACAGAGACGGAAGGCAGTTGATTATGCTGATTTGGGCGACCCTGAGAGAAGGACGCCCATCTCCCAATTTGTGTCAAATGATGGGCGCCCTTCTCTTTCGAAAATGCCCCTGTTAGCGTGCGCTCTAATCATGTCGACACCTGTAGGGATACTGTAGGCAGGTGCATGGTTAATGGGCGTACATGGCTAATGCGCGTTAAAAACATTAATGCGCCTATAATGCTGTTTAGTAATCAGGGCTCTAAACCTGTGCCAATTGTTTAAAAAATGTTTTTTGCTTGTCTGGAGTTTAAGGGGTTCTTTTACAACACAACAGTAGAGCTACCATGGCATTGTCACACGTCAAATCAGGAATTTTTATTTTTGTAACCCTGGGGCTTACCTTAATCGGGTTACCACCGATTTAGTGTGGGAGCCCTTACCGTCATGGAAATGTGATTAGCGCAGGGCCATTTCTCTTTTGTGGGGGGGGGGGGGGCAGAAAAAGCCTTTACCTGCTGCGGTAAAAGGAGGCCTTGGTGTACGGCAAATTCATGCACTGATGCCACCACAGGCCCCCTTTTGCATTAGCTTGGTAAACGGGGGCCCATAATGTTTATTTTATTTTGATACAATTGGAGGGGCATTTTCGAAAGAAACATCCAAGTTGGGATTTGGACATCTTTGCAAAACGTTGAAATCCAGGGGCGGGAAACCCGTATTTTCAAAACAAGATGGATGTTCATCTTTCATTTCGAAAATACCGTCAGAGATGTCCAGATCCCAGGATGTCCTTAAATTTCAATGTCATGGACGTTTCTGACTTTCGGCGATTTTCAAAACCAAAGACGTCCATGTCAAAAACGTCCAAATGCAAGCCATTTGGACGTGGGAGGAGCCAGCATTTGTAGTGCACTGGTCCCCCTGACATGCCAGGACATCAGCCGGGCACCCTAGGAGGCACTGCAGTGGACTTCATAAAATGCTCCCAGGAACATAGCTCTCTTACCTTGTATGCTGAGCCCCCCAAAACCCACTCCCCACAACTGTACACCACTACCATAGCCCTTACGGGTGAAGGGGAGCACTTATATATGGGTACAGTGGGTTTGTGGTGGGTTTTGGAGAGCTCACTGTTTCCTCCACAAATGTAACAGGTAGGGGGGTATGGGCCTGGGTCCGCCTGTCTGAAGTGCACTGCAGTACCCACTAAAACTGCTCCAGAGACCTGCATGAGCTGTCATGGACCTGAGTATGAAATCTGAGGCTGGCACAAAATATTTTTAAAGATGTTTTTGAGGTTGGGAGGGGGGTTAGTGACCACTGGGGGAGTAACGGGAGGTCATCCCCAATTCCTTCCTGTGGTCATCTGGTCATTTCAGGCACCTTTTTGTGACTTATTCATTAAAAAATCACGTCCGGGTGAAAACGTCCAAGTGTTCATCAGGGATGTCCTTGCTTTTTTCGATTATGGGTCAAAGACGTCCAAGTGTTTGGCAAACCCAAGTCCTGCCTTCGCTACTCCTCCGACATGCCCCCTTGAAATTTGGACGTCCTTGTGACAGACTGCAGTTGGAGACGTCCAAAATCGGGTTTCCATTATACCGATTTGGACGTCTCTCGGAGAAGGACGTCCATCTTGTGATTTATGTCGAAAGATGGGCATCCTTCTCTTTCAAAAATGAGCCTGTTGATAGCACAAATAGATGCAATTCATAGAGTGGTTGTTTCAAGGTTTTTTGCCCATGATTGATATTTTGCAAGACAAATTTTAAATGTCTGCCCTATATCTGAAAATAGGACACAATTCTTTATTAGCAACTGTTGATATTCCAAGATAAACCCAACATAGGCCGTGTTTCGGCACCTAGCGCCTGCATCAGGGGTCCGTACAGATTCAAAGCAAGTTCTGCTCGATGTGACAGGAAAGGCGAGTCCCTTCGTGTTTAGTTCAGAGATTCATTATGGTTATTCCCAAAAAAGCCAGCTCTTTCTCCCTTCCTTTCTTCCTCCATATTAGCATATTCATCTGCATATATATATATATATATATATATATATATATGCAAATAAATATGCTAATATGCCCCGCCCCATCCTTCCCCCCCCCCCCCCCCAAATGAAACAAACTACGCCCATGGCCTATTGAATTGTGGTAATTTCAATTTTGGCGTGTATCGGATGTGCCAAAATGTTTATTTTTGGATGTGCGTATCGGACACGTGCCAAGAGGAATTTGATGCATGTAGGTCATTACCACACGGTTACCGCGCGAGACTTTACCGCTAAGTCAATGGCTGGCGGTAAGGTCTCAGACCCAAAATGGGCCCGCGCCAATTTTGATTTTGCCACACGTCCATGTTCGGCAAAAATAATAAAAAGGCCTTTCTTACAGGTACGCTGAAAAATGGACCTGTACGCACCCAAAACCCGCACCTACACTACCGCAGGCCGTTTTTCCAGCGCAGCTTAGTAAAAGGAGACCTGAATCCAGCCCTGCATGTCTGAAAGAATATCATGAGGTTCATACATATTGTAATTTATTTATTTATTTGCTGCATTTGTATCCCACATTTTCCCACCTATTTGCAGGCTCAATGTGGCTTACATTATGCCGCAATGGTAGTCACCATTAACGGAATGATAAATACAAAAAAGGTATTACAATCAAAGGTACATGAAAATATCGCATGGATTAAATATGATAATAAACAATGAATGAATTATGAGAAATAAGTAAATGATTCATAACAGGTACATAAGAATTGAACAGGAGATGTTAAAAACATTCAATATTATTAAAGTAAATGAAAGTATCCAGATTGGCGAAGTCAATGTTGGGTTGATCTGATACATATTAGATTTTAATGAGGCTAACAGTGCAATCAGCCCTAAATACTTCATTATGGCCAGATGTTGATTAGCGATGAAAGTGATGGAATCCAACCTCTCCTCAAGGAATGAATCTCATAGGTTATAGGTAGTAGGTCTTTCCAAATAAATATTTGCCATGGCCTGGCTTCAGGTAAGTTGAACTGACCCCCCTGTGTCTTTTGACTTCCAGAAGTTCAGACTGCATGGCTGATTTTAAAACAATTTCCCATTGGACCCACATGGACCTTAGTAAACAATAGTCCCCAGTATATCCCCTCGTTGTCTTTCCTGTGTTATTATTTATTTATTTATTTGTTTGTTTGTTTGTTTGTTGCATTTGTATCCCACATTTTCTCACCTATTTGCAGGCTCAATGTGGCTTACAATATTCCATCATGGCATTTGCCATTCAAGAGTAAAGAGACTATTGGTATTACATAAAGGGCTGGGATAGTGTGTTTTATTTTGTCCGTGTTATCAGGTGCTTGCAGACATGGTAGGCAGCGCCAATACCCGGCAGGTCTCCATTGAGGCGGACGTGAACGATAACAACACGGAGGTGCAGGGCACCAGGTTGTCTGATAATGTGATTATCCATATGAAGGAGCCTAGTCAGGGATGTGCTGGTAAATTTTTAACAACAGGCTCTTTCTCTGGACGTAGCCACCTCTGCAGTTGGAAGGGCCAGGGGTAGCCAGGTGGAGGGGGGGGGGGGGGGCAAAACTTGCCTCTCTCTCCTCCCTCCCTTCGTGCGGGCACGCTAGGCATACCTTTGCTGGCAACCAATAAATGGACTGCCACCACTCCCAATGTCTTGCTCTGAGCAGCATGCTGAAACTTCTCACGCATGCTGGAGAAGTCCCAGCCTGCTGCTCAGAGCTGGAAACAAGGATCTGGGAGCAGCAGCAGTCTATTTACTTGGCTGGCAGGGCTCAGCATCCCCACCAGCAAAGTAAAAGAGAATTCAGCAGGGGGCCCAAGCCCACATTTTGGGAGCCAGTTGTTAAAGTAGCCATGGAGGGCCCTACTTTAACAACCGGCTCCCAAACTTCTTAAAAACTTAACAACCGGCTCTTGCGAGCCTGTGAGAGCCTGCTCCAGCACACCACTGAGCCTAGTGCACCTGCTGCAAGACCACAGCCACCATCGTCTGATTCCTTTGGCTTAACAGTGTATGAGGCAGCGCTGAAACGGACATTAGCTGCAGATCTAGCACTGGAGCAAGATGGAAGTGCATCTGAAACACAGAAGAGTGCCCCGACGGTTGGAGCTGCGGAGGAGGACCGTTTGAACCACCATCTTGGATCCTGCGCCGTTGACCCCGTTGCAGGTGTTGCCTGGCTCCAGCTTTCGTCAGCCGCTGGTGATCGTTGCTTCTCTCCTGGACGCATGCTGCTGCTGTTTTTCTCAGTGCTCGTTCGAGGATCGTTCGAGGATCGCCTTGCCTGGACCTGTTCGAGCCCTCTGACTTGCCTGGATCGCCATCATCCCTCTTGGCTCGCCTGGATTTCTGCCGACCATCTTAGTCTCTCTTCCCTTTTCCTTCTTACCCTGTTTTACGTCCCCAACTATTCTAATGTAACTGTATTTATTTCAATAGTTCATTGTAAGGCGCTTTGAGGCTGCACAACTGCAGCAAAAGGCGGGGTATAAATGATCTAAATAAATAACATAATAGAGTTAAGCAATCCAGTATAAAAAGAAAACAGTCAGAGTATCAGGTAAGTAGAGATGATGCGATAGAATTCCTATTATTGATCATTGTGGTATGCCTTGTTGAAAAGATAAGTCGTTAAGTAATTTTCGAAAGTTGATTAGGTCGTAAATAGTTTTCAGATCAAGTGCAAGAGTGTGTTAGAATTAAAGAAAAGAAGGTTTTGCCCAAAATCTCATTTTATGCAGAGTTTTGTGTTCATTAGAACTGTCTTCTTTATCTGAAAACATTCCAGACTGACCTTTGGTTACCGCATGCAGCTAAATTAAGAAATTCTGTAAGTCGTGCTTTTAATTACACAGTCGATACACCTTATACACTGAAGGTTCTGTTGAAGTCATTAATTTGACCAGACTTACAGTTCTGCTAATTGGGCTCGTCTGACACTACAGTAAGGGTAACCACGTAATATCAGGATATTTGTGAGGAGCTGATGCGGAAGCTTCTATAAGCTTCTCCTTCTTACCTACAAATGCATTGTCTGCTGCCCCTCACTATCTCTCTACCCTCATCTCCCCTTATGTTCCCGCCCGTAACCTCCATTCACAGGACAAATCCCTCCTTTCTGTACCCTTCTCCACCACCGCCAACTCCAGGCTCCGCTCATTCTGCCTCGCCTCACCCTATGCTTGGAACAACCTTCCTGAGCCCTTATGCCAAGCCCCCTCCCTGCCCATCTTCAAGTCTTTGCTTAAAACCCACCTCTTCAATGCTGCATTCGGCACCTAACTCTTACCGTTCAGTAAATCCAGACTGCCCCAATTTGACCGCCCCTATCGGACTGTCCGTTCACTTGTCTCTTAGATTGTAAGCTCCTTGAGCAGGGACCGTCCCTCTATGTTAAATTGTACAGCGCTGTGTAACCCTAGTAGCGCTTTAGAAATGTTAAGTAGTAGTAGTAGTAGTAGTGAAAGTACCTGGGTTACGAGGGTTGAAGGTTATTTGCTACCCCCAGAAAGGGAAGGGCCAGTGTTTAAGCAAAATAAAATAATTAAGAAAAAGAGGAGGACCCAAAAAGCATTTTTGTAAATCATCTGAAGAACAGAGTTGTAAGAACTGCATAATTACACTGCTTTTCCTGAGGAGACGGCTTTGACAATGAGTCTTCCTATCTAAGTACTTTTGAACAAAAGCCTCCGGAGCGTGCTATAATGAACAGTTTGATAGAATGACATGAAATCCTTGTGTGAACCAGATCACCAAAGCAAATTTCCGCATGGATCCTGTGAAATTATTTTGGGGAGTTTCAGAGGCGTAGTCAGACTCGGTATTTTGGATGCTATTTTTTTTTTAAGACCAAAAAAAGGGGTTTCTTCCTCTACCCTAATCTTCTCCCTCTCTTCTGCAGCATTCCGGTGTCTGCGCTCCTGTCTCTAAACTTCGTCCCTCCCCTATGTCGGTACAGCAGTCCTCGGCGCCTGCAGCGATTCATTCTCGCTGCTTGCACTGGCCCCGCTGACATCATGCCATGCCCCACCCTCGCTGACATCATTGCTGTTTCCTGTCTGGTGGAACGCAGTAGATGGAAGCCTGCGGGGCCAGCGCAAGCAGCGAGAATTAATCGCTGCAGGTGTTGAGGACACCTGTACCGACACCGGGAAGGAAAAAGGTTCAGAGAACAGATTGCAGATGCCGGCATGCCACAGAGGAGAGGGAGGAAGTACATAAATAATGCCATACTGGGAAAAGACCAAGGGTCCATCGAGCCCAGCATCCTGTCCACGACAGCGGCCAATCCAGGCCAAGGGCACCTGGCAAGCTTCCAACGTACAAACATTCTATACATGTTATTCCCGGAATTGTGGATTTTTCCCAAGTCCATTTAGTAGCGGTTTATGGATTTGTCCTTTAGGAAACCGTCCAACCCCTTTTTAAACTCTGCTAAGCTAACCGCCTTCACCGCTTTCTCCGGCAACGAATTCCAGAGTTTAATTATACGTTGGGTGAAGAAACATTTTCTCTGATTTGTTTTAAATTTACTACACTGTAGTTTCATCGCATGCCCCCTAGTCCTAGTATTTTTGGAAAGCGTGAACAGACGCTTCACATCCACCTGTTCCACTCCACTCATTATTTTATATACCTCTATCATGTCTCCCCTCAGCTGTCTCTTCTCCAAGCTGAATAGCCCTAACCTCCTTAATCTTTCTTCATAGGGAAGTCGTCCCATCCCCGCTATCATTTTAGTCGCCCTTCGCTGCACCTTTTCCAATTCTACTATATCTTTCTTGAGATGCGGCGACCAGAATTGAACACAATACTCAAGGTGCGGTCACACCATGGAGCAATACAACGGCATTATAACATCCTCACACCTGTTTTCCATACCTTTCCTAATAATACCCAACATTCTATTCGTTTTCCTAGCCGCAGCAGCACACTGAGAAAAGGTTTCAGTGTATTATCGACGACGACACCCAGATCCCTTTCTTGGTCCGTAACTCCTAACGTGGAACCTTGCATGACGTAGCTATAATTCGGGTTCTTTTTTCCCACATGCATCACCTTGCACTTGCTCACATTAAACGTCATCTACCACTTAGCCGCCCAGTCTCGTAAGGTCCTCTTGTAATTTTTCACAATCCTTTCGCGATTTAACAACTTTGAATAACTTTGTGTCATCAGCAAATTTAATTACCTTGCTAGTTACTCCCATCTCTAAATCATTTATAAATATATTAAAAAGCAGCGGTCCTAGCACAGACCCCTGAGGAACCCCACTAACTACCCTTCTCCATTGTGAATACTGCCCATTTAACCCCACTCTCTGTTTTCTATCCTTCAACCAGTTTTTAATCCACAATAGGACATTTCCTCCTATCCCATGACCCTCCAATTTCCTCTGTAGCCTTTCATGAGGTACCTTGTCAAACGCCTTTTGAAAATCCAGATACACAATATCAACCAGCTCCCCTTTGTCCACATGTTTGTTTACTCCTTCAAAGAATTGAAGTAAATTGGTCAGGAAAGATTTCCCCACACAAAAGACATGCTGACCTGGTCTCAGTAATCCATGTCCTCGGATGTGTTCTGTAATTTTGTTTTTAATAATAGCCTCTACCATTTTCCCCGGCACCGACGTCAGACTCACCGGTCTATAATTTCCCGGATCTCCCCTGGAGCCTTTTTTAAAAATGGGCGTTACATTGGCCACCCTCCAATCTTCCAGTACCACGCTCGATTTTAAGGATAAATTGCATATCACTAGCAGTAGCTCCGCAAGCTCATTTTTCAGTTCTATCAGTACTCTTGGTGGGCCTGAGCCAAGATTGGGTGGGCTTGTCCCCACCCATAGCTACACCACTGTTCAGAAAATATACTGGTAAGGGAGGAGCATGATGGCATCCTGAAGGAAGTAACCAGCATCCTCTCCCTAAACTCTGACGTTGGGATTAACAGACTATTGGAAATACTATGGCGAAAATAGTCGATAAGAAGTTAGAACGAGAGGAAAAATATGACAGCTAGCCAGTCAAGTTTTCAGGACACCCAAAATGAATAGATTTGCCTTCTTTCGCCTTTCCTTCTCTTTCCCTCTTTTTGAATGAAATGACTCAAGGTCCTTGTGATCCATTCATATTTAAAAATGGAAAGGAGGTAGCAGAGGTTCAAAAGAGGTTTGGACAAGTTCCTGGAGGAAAAGTCCATAAAAATATCAACAAGGTAGATTGTGAAAGCCATAGGGGGTCTTTTATATAGGTGTGCTTGCGTTTTTAGCACAGTTTAAAAACAGGTGCATGATAAACGCTAAAGACGCCCCTAGGAATACTTAGGCATCTTTAGCATTTTGTGCGCACCTATTTTTAACACACGCTAAAAACACCAGTGCGCCTATGTAAAACACCCCCATAGGAAATTACTCTCATGCATATTCGCTGTTTCCTGAAAACCTGACTGCTTAGTGAGAGTGTTGTAAAAGGGAAAGCCTTGAGACTAAATATTTAGGCCCGTTTTTTTTTTTTAGAGAGAGAGCTGGTTGCTCTATCCCATAAGAACATAAGGTAAATCATGGTGAACCAGCACAAGGTCCATTGGGCCCAACCTGTTATTTCTGACCACGGCCAATTCAGGTCATTCGTGCCGACAGATCCCAGAAAATCAGAGTAGTTAAGGTCATATGCTAACGGCCATTATTGCAAAAATGGAAAATGCAGCCATTTTACAGCCACACTAAAAATGACCTCAGCAAGTGGGAAACCCAAAACTAAAAACCAACCTCTTCATTAAAAACCAACCTCTTCAAAAAGGCCTACCCCAATGACCCCAAGTAACCCTCTTCACCTACCAACACAGCATGACTATGATCGAACAGGACAACACGCAATCTTCATCCCTTCCAACCCTCCACTTATACCTCATACGATCACTATACAACCTTGTATCTGTTATCAACCGACTAGGCAAATGCCTTGACGGTACTATGTAAGCCACATTGAGCCTGCAAATAGGTGGGAAAATGCGGGGTACAAATGCAACAAATAAACAAATACTCTAGTCATAGCACCGGACACTTAAGTGCAGATTAGTAAAAGGGCTCCTTTAGGTGTGAAAGTTAACCGGGAACCGATCTGAATATTGGCTGGTGCCCGGTTATCTTCCAGGCGGCCGCTACGCAGCTTATGTAGACCGCCATGGGATGAATACAGGGTAATTAGAATTTAAGAAAAGGGTTTTTTTCCTACATTTTTCCAGATATACAAACGCCAAAGCCAGAGCAACCACTGGGCAAACTAGGTCATTTCCTAGAGTGCCATAATTGTAGGGGTCTGCAGGACAAAAATATTCATTTTGTTTAGCTTCCTATGGGCTCCTTTTACTAAGTAGTTTTAAGCCCAACCTGGGCTTACAACTCACTATACAGGAAGTACCGCTGGGCTACCATAACAACCCGGTGGTACTTCCTACACTTAGGGCACCATTATTTCCGGCGGTACAAAGATTTATTTATGTTTGCAGTGCCAGAGTGTACCCAGCGGTAATTGGGCAGTGCCGTGCGCTGCCCGGTTACAGCCCACGTGAGCCTTTACCGCCACCTCAATGGGTGGCGAGAAGGGCTCCCCCCCCTTTAATGGCCGTGCGGCAAGTGCTTTACTTGCCGCCATGGCCATTTCCTGCAGAAAAGTGAGCCTTCCCTTTTACCAGCTGTGGTAAAAGGAGGCCTCGGCACGTGTACAAGAGATATGCCAATGCCAGCGCCTGCTCCCTTTTGCCGCAGCTTGGTAAAAAGGGGCCCCGTGTCATTTACAATGCATTTCTTTAAAAAAGTTATTTTGTTTTGGAGCTAATGTCATTAACAGTTCACATTGTTCGGAAACAGCGTACCCTTCAGCGCATGCATGAATAGTGAGCATCCACAGCAGAAGCTGCCAAGAGTTGACGAGAGAGCTGGACAGTTGCCCAACAGCTTGCTCTGTCTAGCCAGTGTCCTGTTTACTCATTGCCCATAGAGCGTATATGACCCTGCTTGCTGATCTTTTATGGACATACAGTAGCTGGACACAGTTTATGACCTATAGATATGGGCACTTGAGATGACGCTGCGGGTGATGGAGCACCTTCAATATTGACAAAATTTCTTGTACGTATCCGGAGAGGAATTATTTCCATTGAACTTAGTATTTATGAAAATTTGGCTCCTATGGATATGGGAGGAATTTTATTTGCTTTTTCTCCATGTGGAAAGTATCTTCTACATTAAGAAAAGGGTCTCTATCAGGCTTATTTTCGAAAGAGAAGGGCGTCCATCTTCCAACACAAATCGGGAAATGGGCGTCCTTCTCTCAGGGTCGCCCAAATCGGCATAATCGAAAGCCGATTTTGGGCGCCCTCAACTGCTTTCCGTCGCGGGGACGACCAAAGTTCACGGGGGGGTGTCGGCAGCGTAGCGAAGGCGGGAAGGCGGGACTGGGGCATGCTTAACACATGGGCATCCTCGGCCAATAATGGAAAAAGAAGGGCGTCCCTGACGAGCACTTGGCCGACTTTACTTGGTCCATTTTTTCTTGCAACCAAGCTGTGAAAAGGTGCCTGAACTGACCAGATGAGCACCGGAGGGAATCAGAGATGACCTCCCCTTACTCCCCCAGTGGTCATCAACCCCCTCCCACCCAAAAACAAAAATAAAAAGAAAATTTTTTCAGCCTCTATACCAGCCTCAAATGTCATACCCAGCTCCATGACAGCAGTATGCAGGTCCCTGGAGCAGTTTTAGTGGGTCAGTGCACTTCAGGCAAGCGGACCCAGGCCCATCCCCCCACCTGTTACACTTGTGCTGGTAAATGTGAGCCCTTCAAAACCCACCACAAACCCACTGTACCCACATCTAGGTGCCCCCTTCACCCCTTAAGGCTATGGTAGTGGTGTACAGTTGTGGGGAGTGGGTTTTTTGGGGGGGGGGCTCAGCACACAAGGTAAGGGAGCTATGCACCTGGGAGCAATTTCTGACGTCCACTGCAGTGCCCCCTAGTGTGCTCGGTTGGTGTCCTGGCATGTGAGGGGGACCAGTGCACTACGAACGCTGGCTCCTCCCATGACCAAATGGCTTGGATTTAGCCGTTTCTGAGATGGGCGTCCTCAGTTTCCATTATCGCTGAAAACCGGGGACGACCATCTCTAAGGTCAACCTAAATGTTGAGATGTGGGCGTCCCTGAGCGTATTATCGAAAAGAAAGATGGACACCCATCTTGCTTCGATAATACGGGTTTCCCCACTCCTTCGCAGGGACGTCTTGCGAGGACGGCCCCGGGAAAACTTGGGCGCCCCGTTCGATTATGCCCCTCTATGTAAGCATATGGCTGCATACATACATGTAAATGCCCCACTGCTCTGGTGCCCCTCCCCCCACACATCCATTGGCTTGTTTTTGTGAGTTCTTCCCTTGGATGTTTTTTCCCCCCTAAAATTATCCTAAAAGATAGACGCACTGAGCACAAAACTGTCTAGCACATGGCCATTTTTGAAACAAAAAGTTGGACGTTTTTCTGGTATGAAAATGGCCATGTTTGCTTCTGGATTTTTGTGAATTTTTTAAAAATAAGGGCCCTGTTTACTAAGCCACACTATAGGCGCGCTAGTGTTTTTTTAGCTCATGCTAAAAATTAACGTCTCTTAAATGCTAAAGACACTCATAGGAATATGAGTGTCTCTAGCATTTAGCGTACGCTCAAAATGCTAGCGCACCTTAGTAAACAGAGCCTTAATAGGTTAATATATCACCTTTCAATAATTATCAAAGTTGTTTACAATAACAATAAAAAAAATGTAAAAAAATAAAAAACAGAAACAGAAAAGAACTAAATTTAAAATAAGAAAGAATTCAATCAATCAAACAAACAAGTGATAAATGCAACCTCTAACCTAAATGCAACGGCTAACCTGCCGTCGCCTACCTTTGCTGGCGGGGGACCCCAACCCCCGCCAACTGAAGCCGTCGTCCTTCGTTCGTTTGTTTTCTTCTTTCTGAGTCTGACTCGTCTCTGACGTCCTGCACGTTGTCAGAGTCAGACTGAGAAAGAAGAAAACAAAAGAAGGACGATGGCTTCGACTGGCGGGGGTTGGGGTCCCCCGCCAGCACAGGTAAGCGACAGCGGGCGAGGGGTCGAGAGCGTCGGCGGGCGGGCGACAGTTGTTGGAGGTGGTTCTGGCGGTGGCGGCGGTGGCGGGGGGTGTGGTGGCGACAATGGCGGCGGTGCCGGGGGGGGTCACCGGGGGGGGGGCTAAAATGTGCCCCCTCACCTCGGCTCTGGACCCCCCTACCGGCGAAGTCCAGATATGCCCCCGCCATCAATACAGCTAAGGACAGTCATTTCAGGTAGCAGGTAGGGATGTGCATTTGGACAAATGGTAAAGCGCAATAAATGCACTCATTTTTTCAGTACATGTCATTTTAGACTAACAGAATTGGCACGTGCCAGCCATGGGTAACTCCTTGTCCTTGGGGTTCATTTTGAGCAGCAAACTGTGCCCCTGAGCGGAGAAACTAGTCAAACTAGAGCTACTTTCTGCCTCGCCGCACCCCATGCTTGGAATAAACTCCCTGAGCCCATACGCCAAGCCCCCTCCCTACCCATCTTCAAATCCTTGCTCAAAGCCCACCTCTTCAATGTCGCTTTCGGCACCTAACCATTATTCATCTATTCAGGAAATCTAGACTGCCCCCAATTTGATTGACTGCACTTTTTTGTCCTTTAGATTGTAAGCAGAGTGGATGAGGCAGAGTGGAGGAGTGGCCTAGTGGTTAGGGTGGTGGACTTTGGTCCTGGGGAACTGAGGAAGTGAGTTTGATTCCTGGCACAGGCAGCTCCTTGTGACTCCGGGCAAATCACTTAACCCTCCATTGCTCCATGTAAGCCGCATTGAGCCTGCCATGAGTGGGAAAGCGCAGGGTACAAATGTAACAAAAATAAAATAGATACTATTGGAGATTCTACATGGAATGTTGCTACTATTGGAGATTCTACATGGAGATTCTACATGGAATGTTGCTATTCCACTAGCAACATTCCATGTAGAAGGCTGCGCAGGCTTCTGTTTCTGTGAGTCTGACGTCAGACTCACAGAAGCAGAAGCCTGCGCGGCCACATTGGTGATCTGCAAGGGCCGACTTCTACATGGAATGTTGCTAGTGGATTGGAACATTCCATGAAGAATCTCAAATAGTAGCAACAGTGGAGGAGTGGCCTAGTGGTTAGGGTGGTGGACTTTGGTCCCGGGGAACTGAGTTTGATTCCCACTTCAGGCACAGGCAGCTCCTTGTGACTCTGGGCAAGTCACTTAACCCTCCATTGCCCCATGTAAGCCGCATTGAGCCTGCCATGAGTGGGAAAGCGCAGGGTACAAATGTAACAAAAAGAAAATAAGCTCCTTTGAGCAGGGACTGTCCTTCTTTGTTAGATTGTACAGCACTGCGTAACCCTGGTAGCGCTTTAGAAATGTTAAATAGTAGTAGTAGTAGTAGGAAGAGAAGACAGAAAAATTAGGCACTTCATCAATCATGTTGAAAGCTTTCAACAACCACCCAAAAAACGCTTATCTCCGCCACCCTTCCCCGAAATCCCACTGGGGAGGAAAAACCCCAGGAACAGTGAACAGGTGAGGTCCATGGCATGTGCTCCACAAGATATGGCACCCCATGTCCAGAGGAAGATAGGGTGGGGGTTTCTGCCTGCAGCAACCACTTTCCTTTTGGGTTCAGGGAAATAATAATTATTTTCCCTGAAATGTTTAAGCAAAATGTGGAAGACAAGCCCATACGCCATGCGCCCTCCCTGCCCATCTTTAAGTCCTTACTCAAAACCCATCTCTTCTCCCTTGCTTTTGGCGCCTAACCACCTTCCCCATTCATGATACACTGACTACACTGACTACATAGTTTGTTACCTTTAGATTGTAAGCTCTCTTGAGCAGGGACTGTCCTTCCCCATGTTTTAACTTGTACAGCGCTGCGTAACCCTAGTAGCGCTATAGAAATGCTAAGTAGTAGTAGTAGTAGTAGTAGTACTTGATCAAGAATTAGGCACTGATCACCTTCAGGTAACTAATGGAAAGCCAATGAAAGAGACAATTACAACGGGGAATCATTTTGCTTGCGGACTATGGATTCTGATAACAAACAGTTTATATATCTCTGTGATTAATTAAGCATGCTGTGTCTCCTTACTGAGATATTTGTTAATCCGTTCTAAAGGTCAGTGCCAGATGAGGCAGCCTCTGCTGTTCTAGTGAATCATTCCCACAGCAATACGGTCCCTGGGTGGCTCATTTTTCAACGTTAAAAGTTAACAGCGCATTATTCCTCCAGACACTTTTTCACCGCGGCAACTTCCATTGGGGCCCTTTTACTAAGACGCGGAGGCGCCAATGCGCCTATAACCCTTGCCAAATTAGAACTACCATCCGGCTACCGCATGCCCCTGGCGGCAATTCTAATTTCTACGCGTGTTCAAAATGCGTGGCAGAAAAATAATTTCTATTTTCTACTGCGTGGCGCTAAACGGGTGGTGATCAGCAGTGTACGTGCGCTGACGATTACTGCCCAGTTAACGCCTGAGACCTTTCTGCTAAGTCAATGGGTGGCGGTACGGTCTCAGGTCAAAATGGACGCACGCTGATTTTTATTTTGCCGCACACCCGTTTTCGGCAAAAGAAGGCCTTTTTTTGCAGGTGCGCTGGTAAATGGACCTGCGCGCGTCCAATACACGCGTCTACACCAGCGCGGGCCATTTTTCAGCGCACCTTCGTAAAAGGACCCCATTATATTTGTAAAACTAAATTTAGCTAACATCCCAGAAGAACTACTACTACTACTACTTAAAATTTCTAAAACGCTACCAGGGTTACGCAGTGCTGTACAATTTAACAAAAAGGACAGTCCCTGCTCTAAGGAGCTTACAATCTAATGGACAAAATGTGCAGACAATCAAATTGGGGCAGTCTAGATTTCCTGAATAGATGAATAATGGTTAGGTGCCGAAGGCGACATTGAAGAGGTGGGCTTTGAGCAAGGATTTGAAGATGGGCAGGGAGGGGGCCTGGTGTATGGGCTCAGGGAGTTTATTCCAAGCATAGGGTGAGGCGAGGTAGAAAGGGCGGAGCCTGGAGTTGGCGGTGGTGGAGAAGGGTACTGAGAGGAGGGATTTGTCCTTTGAGCGGAGGTTACGGGTAGGGGCATAGGGGGAGATGAGGGTAGAGAAGTGGTGGAAGCAAAAGATGCAGGAATTAAAAAAAGGAGTGATATATACACAGTGGATCCCAAATGGGCAAGAAAGAAGAGAAAAAAAAAACTCTTCAAGGAACTGGATCAGAAAGGAAGAAACGTACTTATAAAGAACATGTGTCAAATGCATAAGTACAGCGGGAAATACAAAATGATATTCCAGGAATGGTTCATGGATCAATATCGGACACATGAATGGTGAAAGGAGACCTAAGGGTGAGTGATTGATAGTTGCAGCCCAGGACAGTGGAATATGGACGAGATGGTTCACAGCAAGCCTAGAAAAAACTGCTGCAACAGGCATCTGTACAATGTGCAAGAAAGATCTAGAAATGGTTACTCTTCTCATGGCTGGCTGCCAGGGGCGTAGCCAGACTTCAACGGGAGGGGGGTCCAGAGCCTGAGGTGAGGGGACACATTTTAGCCCCCCCCCCCCCCGGCGCCGCCGACCCCCCCCCCCTCCATTACCGACCCCGCCGCACCACCACCACCAACTTTGCCCCCCCCTGCCAACGACCCTCTCGATCCCCCTTCCGCCGCCAACCCGCCATCGCCTACCTTTGCTGGCGGGGGACCCCAATCCCCTCCAGCCGAGGTCCTCTTCTTCCCGCTCAAGACTTCATTCTGTGAGTCTGACGTCCTGCATATAAGGGGGTTTTGGGGGGGCTGGAGACCCACTAGATCTCCAGCCCTCCCTGAACCTGTGGGGGGGATCGTCGGGGGGACCAGAAGTCCGCCAGACCTCCAGCCCCCGTTGCTCGGGGGAGGGGTAGTCAGGGCCTGGTGGTCCCATGGACCTCCAGCCCCTGTGTTTGACAGGTTTCTTTTGACAGCCCAGACCCGTCAAACAAGTGCGGGAGAATTGTGCTGAGCACATGCTCAGGCACAATTCTCCCGCACTTCTACCCCATGATTAGAGATAATTGCGCTGCTTAAATTTGCATGCATTATCTCTGATCATAGGTCTAGTAGCGCCCCGCGCTGTTCCAGTGCTATTTTAGAGCGCTGTTTGGAACAGGGCGGGGCTTTTGATCATCTGCCTGCTAGTGAGCAATACAGAGTAGGATAAGGGTATAAATACACCTAATTATAACGGGAGTGGTACAATTCGTACAGTTTGAAGTAATAGGATTATGTGGAAGGGGTATTGTTCATTTCTTAGATCGAAAGATGTGATGCATTGTTCATGAATTAGTTCGGGTCTGCTGGGTAGGCTTTCCGGAAGAGGTGAGTCTTGAGGTCTTTTCGAAATTTTAGATGGGTGTTCGCAGTTCTAATGTTTCTAGGTAAAGAGTTCCAAAGCTGGGTGCAAATGTAGGAAAAGCTGGATGCATATGTTGATTTGTATTTTAGTCCTTTAGAGTTTGGGTAATGCAGATTTAGAAACGTTCTTGATGATTTGATGTATTCATCCACATGTGGGTGAAAAGACAACTACAGTGTCAGAACAGGTGGATATTTGGAATTCAGACTTGGCTAAGACCTTAGAGAAAACGGCACCACTAAAAAAGGTCTTATGCCTCACTCACAAATGCTCATCTTGGTTTTCTCCAGAACTTTGGACCCTTAAGCGTGAAGGATGGAAACTGGAAAGAAGATGGCGTAAATGTTGTCTGGATGAGGAAACACATGACAAAGTACCACCAAGCTTTAACAGCAACAACCCCCCCCTCCCCCAATATTTCTCTGAATGCATTGAACAGGCTCCTGCCCGTTGAAATCACTTTGAATATCAGCCCGTTGATCTCGAATATCACATTGTTAGAGCTTAAGTTGGTATTTGATATACTGTCGTTTCTTTGAGGAAGTCAAAGCGGTTTACAGTTACAACAATATCATAATAAAAGAAAAGGAAATTCAGTATGTGATAGGAAAGGCAAACTCAACAACATTCTCAATCACACAACTTAAATAAAATTAAAATCACAGTTAAAATCTGTGTTCGTACTGCATTACAGGATAAGAAGGCAGAGGTCAACACTTAGGAGGAATGTTGAAGGCTAACTGAAAAAAATTAGGTCTTCAGTAAAATATTATGTTAAAGCTCAAAGCTGTGAAAATAATCCACGACCACTTGAACTTCAGGAAATCACTAAAAACCAACCTCTTCAAAAAGGCCTACCCCAACGACCCCACCTAACCCTCTTCACCTACCAACACAGCATGACTATGATCGAACAGGACAACACGCAATCTTCATCCATTCCAACCCTCCACTTAGACCTCATACGATCACTATACAACTTTGTATTTGTTATCCACCGACTGGGCAAACGCCTTTGACGGTACTATGTAAGGCACATTGAGCCTGCAAATAGGTGGGAAAATGTGGGGTAGAAATGCAATAAATAAATAAAAATTATTCATATTTGACATATTGTGAAGGAGGTACAGATACATCAAAATTCTGAATGACCCCTATTTATCACTCCCTGTAGCTGTAAGCCGGTCATGTACTGTTCTGGCTGTACTTTGTATCTGAGATTTTGAAAGCCTTGGTTTTCAGGATATCCTTCATGAATATGCATGAGAGAAATTTGCATGCAATGGAGGCAGTAGGCGTACAAACCTCGCTCGTGGATATTGTCAGGATCACTCGCTGTGTCCTCAACACTCCTTCACAGTCTCTGCCTCATCAGCATTGCACACCATCCACTTCCAGGGTTAAAGGTCTGCAATCAGTGTCTCAGGAAAAGAGAAGATGCACTGGAAGTGCTCTATTATCCCCTTAATGCAGTGATTCTTCTTTAAGTCTTCTCAGACCTTCTACTCCGCCAGGTAAAATCTTACTTTCAACACCGTTCAATATAGCACTGCTTTCCAACACAGTTCACTTCCACAGCTATATGGTCTAAATCACTTTCTCACTCTTAGACCTAATGACCCACCTCCCTCATTTGTCAGCACAAATTCACCTGACATCCACCCACCGGGTCAATCCACCAAGTCTTCATTCACGCTCTCATGTTCAGTTCATAACTCACTTTAAGAGCCCTCCAGCAGTACTTCCATTTCCTCCTCATTCTCTCCTTCTTTCACCTCCTCCAGTTCCATTCTCTCCTCCCCTTCCTCTCGATCTAGGGGCTCCTCCCCTCCCCCATCTGATTCCATTTCCCAATCAACCCCCGGCTCCTCCCTTTCTTGCAGAGAATCCTCTCCCTTCACCTGATCCCTCTGCTGTTGCTGCACTGCCTTCTGGACCTTGTAGTTTCTTAGTTCCCGGTTTCTTTGATGTTGCCCTGCCTTCTGGGTTTTGTAGTTTCTTAGTTCCGATTTTCTCTGGTGCTGCACTGCTTTCTGGGCTTTGTAGTTTCGTTGCTCCTCACAATATTCATGATGGATATCTTGAAAACCTAATCTATTGTAAACACTGCAGGACTAGGAATGAAGACCAAGGGGTTAAACAGAGGACTGTGTTTTGACTTGAAAGCCTTCACACTGTGTTACATACACTCTTAATATCTAGGCTGGATTTTTTGTATCCTCTTTAAGGTTTGATTTTGGCACATAGAGCTTTTCTCTCGGATGTTCCTTCATATCTTTCTGCTCTTAGAGTCCCTTATACTCCTTCTCAGTTGCTTCATTCATTGGATGACAATCGTATGGTCCTGCTTGAGCCAAGAGTGGCCCATTTGGAATCTACAAAACACACAGCTTTTTACTTTCTGGCTTCTTCTCTGTGGAATTCTTTATCGCCATATATTTGCGCTGAGCAGTCCTTTCCCCGTTTCAAGGTTCTTCTTAAGATTCATTATTTTACCACAGCATAATGATAGAGGGTGGTAAAATAATGAGTGGAATGGCAGACACGAATCTCTTTCTAAAAATACTAGGACTAGGGGGCATGCAATAAAGCTACAAAGTAGTAAATTTAAAACAAATTGGAGAAAATATTTCTTCACTCAATGTGTAACTAAACTCTGGAATTCGTTGCCAGAAAATGTGGGGAAAGCAGTTAGCTTAGCGGGGTTAAAAAAAAAAAGGTTTGGCTAATTTCCTTAAAGTCCATAAGCCTCTATTAAGATAGACTTGGAGAAAATCCACTACTTATTTCTAGGATAAGCTGCATAAAATGTATTGTACTGTTTCGGGATCTTGCCAGGTACTTGTAACCTAGATTGACCACTGTTAGAAATAGGATACTGGGCTTGATGGACCTTTGGTCTGTCCCAGTATGACGATGCTTATGTTCTCAATAGTTCCCTCTGAGCTCTCTGTTGAGCAGTTTGACTTCGGACGCACAGCTAGATATTGAATGTTGAATTGTTTTATATGGGATTGGATGCTTTTTTTTTATATGTCTAGGCTGACTGATCTATCCTCAGATGGGTGCTCAGTATGAGTGTTGGTTGGATGTTATTCTGCCCTATTATGGCATTCTTTTCTCACTGATGTTTTTTAATTAGGATTGTAAACTATGTAGATTCACCTGTTTGGTATACTTGCAGTATAGTAAGGGATAGGAGAAGAGAAGAAAGAAGAAGGGGGAAGGGAGAGAATAGGAGAAAAAGGGGAAAGAAAGGTTGGAAAAAATGAGAGAATATACTTTTCTTTTTATTTCATTTCAGATTTTATTAAATGTTTTTACGATTATGATTATAGCTTAAGTAATTCATATGAACTGTTTAATGGACTGTGGTTTGCTGTGCTTTCCTATCATAAATGGATTTCAGAGTATATTTTATAGTATTTTAACGTTATATTTTAATGTTATATTACATTGTGAACCGTTCTGACTTACTTTTGTAATAGTAAATGAATAAACGATAAACGATTTTTATCAAACATGATAATAAAATAAATATACATCATTTTAGTTCTGAAAGATTGTGCTTTGGGGAACTGGAGGAAGATGTATTAATACGCCAGGCCCCCTCCCTGCACATCTTCAAAACCTTGCTCAAAGCCCACCTCTTCAATGTCGCCTTCGGCACCTAACCGCTACACCTCTATTCAGGAAATCTTGACTGCCCCAACTTGACATTTCGTCCTTTAGATTGTGAGCTCCTTCGAGCAGGGACTGTCCTTCTTTGAAACTGTACAGCGCTGCGTAACCCTAGTAGCGCTCTAGAAATGTTAAGTAGTAGTAAGTAGTAGTTGGGTCCACAAACAACTTAGATTGGTGAACACTCAAGACTAACGATGTCTCCAAGCCGGTGCGGTTCTTCGGCTGGTGAATTATTGATTTTCTTTTTAGCGAGATATGTGGCCTGAAATGTCCTTTAAAACAAGCTGCTTCATTTGTTTAAATAAAAGAAGAGCTAATTTTAGTTTGCTCAAACATAAAGTGCCTTTTCAATTTTACCACAGTTTGACATCAGTAATAACATTCCAAAGCTCCAAAAAAAAATGAACAGCGAAGCGTCATTACTGGCTCTGTGATTAATGAAACCCAGACAGAGTCAATGGCTTTGAAATTGTTTCTATCATTAAATCAAATTACACTTTTCTTTTCTTTGCGGTTGTTCAATAGTATGTCCAAGGAGGAAGTCTCACCCTACGTCAATTAAAATTGTTCTAAGATGACACTTTGGAAATTTGTTGAAGCAGGTGTAAGAGATGGTGAGGTTCAGGCTTACTAAGATGGCGCACATGACCTCAAACGAGCTGTGTAAACCATTCACTGCTTGCTTTACTGCATCAAGGGGCCCTTTTACTAAGCTGTGGTAGGACTACCACGCACCAAATCGACAGTACCGGCGGGGTAGCGAAGTGGTAATTTCGAAGTTGGCACACTCTGGGCCCCTTTTATTAAGCCGTGTAGGTGCCTATCCAGCTCATTTTCGAAAGAAAAGGGCGCCCATCTTACGACACAAATCAGGAGATGGGCGTCCTTCTCTCAGGGGCGCCAGAATCGGTATAATCGAAAGCCGATTTTGGGCGTCCCCAACTGCTTTCTGTCGCCGGGACGGCCGAAGTTCCCGGGGGCGTGTCGGAAGGGTAGCGAAGGCGGGACAGGGGCATGCCGGGGCGTTGTTAAGAGATGGGCGCCCTCAGCCGATAATGGAAAAAAGAAGGGTGTCCCTGGCGAGAATTTGGTCCGCTTTATTTGGTGCCTTTTTTTCAGGTCCAAGTGCCAGAAAAGTGCCCGAACTGACCAGATGACCACCGGAGGGAATCGGGGATCACCTCCCCTGACTCCCCCAGTGGTCACTAACCCCCTCCCACCCTAAAAAAAACACTTTAAAAACTTTTTCTGCCAGTCTCTATGCCAGCATCAAATGTCATACTCAGGTCCATTGCAGCAGTATACAGGTCCCTGGAGCAGTTTTAGTGGGTGCAGTGCACTTCAGGCAGGCGGAATCAAGCCCATCCCCTCCCCCACCTCTTGTGGTGGAAAATGGGAGCCTTTCAAAACCCACCCGAAACCCACTGTACCCACATCTAGGTGCCCCCCTTCATCCCTTCGGGCTATGGTAGTGGTGTATAGTTGTGGGGAGTGGGTTTTGGGGGGGGGGGGTTTGGGGGGGGAGCTCAGCACCCAAGGTAAGGGAGCTATGCAGCTGGGATCAATTTGCGAAGTCCACTGTAGTGCCCCTAGGGTGCCCGGTTGGCGCCCTGGCATGTGAGGGGTACCAGTGCACTACGTATCCTGGCCCCTCCCATGACCAAATGCCTTGGATTGGTTCGTTTTTGAGATGGGCACCATCGGTTTCCATTATGGCCGAAAACTGATGGTGCCCATCTCTAATGTTGACCTAAATGTTCAGATTTGGGTGCTCCCAACCGTATTCTTGAAACGAAAGATGGACGCCCATCCGTTCGAAAATATGGTTGGCCCTGCCCCTTCGCGCCGAAAATGCCCCTCCACGCGCGCCCAATGCACTCCAAAATAGACTTACCGCCCGACTACCGCATGGCTCTTGCTGTAGTTTCATTTTTGGTGCATTCCGCTATGTGCATCTGAAAAAGAATGTTTATTTTCACGTAGCGGATGCGTGCCAAGTGGCCTCTGAAGTGCATAGGTCCTTACCGCCCAAATTCTTTACCGCTAGGTCTATGGCTGGCGGTAAGGTCAGAGATCCAAAATGGACGAGTGGCAATTTTGATTTTACCGCACGTCCATGTTTGGGGGGGGGGAAAAAAGAGGCCTTTTTTTATAGGCGCGCTGAAAAGTGGCTTGCGGTAGTGTAGGCGCAGGTTTTGGGTGAACGCAGAATCATTTTTCAGCGTGCATTCATAAAAGGACCCCTCTATTTCCCGTGGTGGAAAATCATTTTCTATTTTTGACCGCGAGAGACATTTCCGGTGGTAATAGGCAGTGCGGCCACATTGCCACACGTTGTCTGACGACTGCACGAGTAGCACCTGAGTCATTACCGCCTTGACATCATAGGACCCCGCCCTTCCCTTCCAAAAATAATAATAATAATAATAATAGAGTGGAGAAGTGGCCTAGTGGTTAGGGTGGTGGACTTTTGTCCTGGGGAACTGAGGAACTGAGTTTGATTCCCACCTCAGGCACAGGCAGCTCCTTATGACTCTGGGCAAGTCACTTAACCCTCCATTGCCCCATGTAAGCCGCATTGAGCCTGCCATGAGTGGGAAAGCGCAGGGTACAAATGTAACAAAAAGAAAATAGATACTATTGGAGATTCTACGTGGAATGTTGCTACTATTGGAGATTCTACATGGAATGTTGCTATTCCACTAGCAACATTCCATGTAGAAGGCTGCGCAGGCTTCTGTTTCTGTGAGTCTGACATCAGACTCACAGAAGCAGAAGCCTGCGCGGCTACATTGGTGATCTGCAAGGGCCGACTTCTAGTGGAATAGCAACATTCCATGTAGAATCTCAAATAGTAGCAACAGTGGAGGAGTGGCCTAGTGGTTAGGGTGGTGGACTTTGGTCTTGAGGAACTGAGTTCGTCCCACTTCGGGCACAGGCAGCTCCTTGTGACTCTGGGCAAGTCACTTAACCCTCCATTGCCCCATGTAAGCCGCATTGAGCCTGCCATGAGTGGGAAAGCGCAGGGTACAAATGTAACAAAAAGAAAATAGATACTATTGGAGATTCTACATGGAATGTTGCTATTCCACTAGCAACATTCCATGTAGAAGGCTGCGCAGGCTTCTGTTTCTGTGAGTCTGACGTCCTGCACGTACGTACGTGCAGGACGTCAGACTCACAGAAGCAGAAGCCTGCGCGGCCACATTGGTGATCTGCAAGGGCCGACTTCCACATGGAATGTTTCTAGTGGAATAGCAACATTCCATGTAGAATCTCAAATAGTAGCAACAGTGGAGGAGTGGCCTAGTGGTTAGGGTGGTGGACTTTGGTCTTGAGGAACTGAGTTCGTCCCACTTCGGGCACAGGCAGCTCCTTGTGACTCTGGGCAAGTCACTTAACCCTCTATTGCCACATTGAGCCTGCCATGAGTGGGAAAAATGCAGCGTACAAATGTAACAAAAAAAAAGAATACATATTTCTTATCTTTGAAAGACAACCAACATTTAGAAGGAGATCTTAATTGAAATCTAGCCTTAATATTTAGGGAGTCTTGCTTCATATCCAGGAATTTTTTCCGTCTCTGCTGAGTCCATCGGGAAATGTCTGGAAATATTGAAACCTTGCTACCTTTGAACTCTGGACAAATATTTCTAAAGTCTTATCAAAGTTTCTTTATCTTGTAAAAATACAAATGAGACAATTAAAGTTGCTCTGGTTTCAGTATTATCCTTCAATTGTTCCAGAAAGTCTGTTAAATCAAGTGATTTATCCTGTGATATGGGAACATTTTGTTGTTGATTGGCTCTCTTATCCAAGTAGTATGTTTTCTGAATCGGAGGAAGGGATTGTTCTGAATATTTATATATTTCTTGCAAAAAGTTTGCAAGCATATCTCTTGGAGCAATAAATTGAGATTTCGGAAAATTTAATAACCGTAAATTTAAATTTCTTGACAAATTTTCCAGATTTTCAGTCTTTCGATGTAATAGTATACGGTCCCCAGATATTTGACCTTGTTGCTCAGTTATTTTAATAATTTCTATTTCCAGAGTAGTCTGTTTCGTCAAAACCCCTTCCATCTTTTCTTTTAAGGAATTTATTTGAGTAGCGTTCTTCAAAGATACAGAAATAAAAGATGTACAGACCATATGGAGAGATTCTAGGGCAGTCCAGATAGATTCCAACGACACCTCTTGAGGTTTAACCAAGGGCTGTATCGCCAGCGCACAACGAGATATTTCTTCTTGTGAAGTAGTAGAAGGCCGAGCCTCCGTGGTTTCAATCCCGCCTCCAACCCACATATCTTATCAGGTGTCGCTTCCTCCGATGGAGTACGCCACCCCTTCGAATCCGTTCCACTATAGGGCGAACTCTTGGGCCACAGTTGCATTGACACTGCCTACCCAACCGAAGGGCAGGGTAGGCCCTGACTGGCGGCAGACGAGTTAATCTAAACTAGGAGCAGTGGTGACCCTTGGGAGTTGCGAAAGACAGGAGAGTAGCCCTGAAAAGGACCCTAGGGGCTGCCCAAGGCAGGCTAGAGCAACTGAAGACAAGGCTGGAAGAAAGGCAGGAGCAACTGAAGACAAGACTGGGACAAACTGGAAGCAAGGCTGGGGCAACTGAAGTCAAGGCTGGGATGTACTGGAAGCAAAGTCGGAGCGACTGAAGAAAAGGCTGGGACTCACTGAAGCAAGAGGTGAGTCCAGACGTCAAGCACAGCCCCCATGGCCATGACAATACCCCCTTCCCAAAGGCCCTCCTTCCCTCAGTCCAGGTCTGGGTTTATGAGGGAACAGATGATGGAATCATCTGACAAGCACTGGAGCATGGATCAGGCTTGCTAGTTCCCAGGAATTTCTTCGGGACTGAATCTCTTCCACACTATAAGGTACTGGAGGCGGCCTCACTCCTTTCTGGAGTCAAGGACATCCTGGACTTCATATTTAGAATCTGAGTTAGTAACTATGGGAACCAGTGCAGGAGGAGAACCATTCTCCCGTTTAAGCACGAGGGGCTTGAGGAGAGATTTGTGGAAGTCATCATAGATTCGCAGGGTGGCAGGTAACTTCAATTGATACGAGACTGGTCCAACTCACCAGACAATAGGATAGGGTCCAATGAATTTGAGAGCAAACTTGATGGGTGGGGTCTTGAGAATAAGATTCTGTCTCCCCCGCCAGAGCTAGGCCCGATACTTTCCCTACTTGTTGGGACACCTGAAAGCATAGTGCCCTTTTTCACTACAAATATAGGCACAGATTAAAGGGAAAGGGAAATGGGACTTGATATACCACCTTTCTGATGTTTTTGCAACTACATTCAAAGTGGTTTACATATATTCAGGTATTTATTTTGTACCAGGGGCAATGGAGGGTTAAGTGACTTGCCCAGAGTCACAAGGAGCTGCAGTGGGAATTGAGCTCAGTTCCCCAGGATCAAAGTCCACTACACTAACCACTAGGCTACTCCTCCACTAGCAACATTCCATCTAGAATCTCAAATAGTAGCAACCACTAGGCTACTCTTCCACTCCTTGGGATTCCGGAATGTTGCTACTCTTTGAGATTGTGCATGGAATCTTGTTAATGGCACTTGATATACTGCCTTTCTGTGGTTTTTGCAACTACATTCAAAGCAGTTTACATAGTATATACAGGTACTTATTTGTACTTGGGGGAGGGGGGAACAATGGAGGGTTTAGTGAGTTGCCCAGAGTCACAAGGAGCTGCAGTGGGAATCAAACCCAGTTCCCCTGGATCAAAGTCTACTGCACTAACCACTAGGCTACTCCTCCACTTGCAACATTCCATGTAGAATCTGAAATAGGGAAATGGGACTTGATATACTGCCTTTCTGTAGTTTTTGTAACTACACTCAAAGCAGTTTACATAGTATATACAGGTACTTATTAGTACCTGGGGTAATGGAGGGTTAAGTGACTTGCCCAAGGAGCTGCAGTGGGAATTGAACTCAGTTCCCCAGGATCAAAGTCCACTGCACTAACCACTTGGTTACTCCTCCACTCCAAAACAACTGGTGCCTCAGTTTTTCCTGCTCTGAGAGGGTGGAGTGGTCCAGTTGCATAGACTCCCCTGGGTTGAAAGGTGCAGACTCTTTGGTAGGGGTGCGCAAGGGCCACTGAAAGTTGGGCACCAGGCGGACTGCCCTGCAGGAGGATTGCATTCTCAGACCATTCATACTTGGTTGCAAAAGCGGATGAGGTCTTCCAGTGACAGGGAAAGACCCTGTCCCACCAGTTCGTCTTTTTTTTGGGGGGGGGGGGGCACCAATCCCTGCCAAAAAATGACACTATGGATTGCATAGTTTCTCAGGGTCTCTGCCCCTTTTAGACCACAGATTCAGCACGGGATTCATGCCTTGTTCTTTAAATTACATCTTTTGAGTCGGTTACGCTGTTTGCTTCCAGCAGTTGACTTCGTAAGGATGGTGGAAGCTATGGTGTTAACGGGCCTGGATTATTGGTACATTTTGTACTTGGGGTTGCCAGCGATTTGTGTTTCATTCTTTACAAATTGTTCAGAATTCAGCGGCACGCCTTGTTTTTTGATTTGCCAAAATATGATCATATTTCGGCTTACTTAAAGCAGTTGAGATGGCTGCCAATTGGATTTAGGATAAAATTTAAACTGTTACGTTGGCTCATCACGCTTTGAAGAATATTATTCATCGTTATATTCCGCAGAAACATTTGCCGTCATTGAATGCTGGAAATGTAGTTGTTCCTGCAATGAATCAATTTCATCTGGCTGTGACTAGAAAAAGCACCTTTTCAATTGCTGGTCCTCTTAAATGGAGCCGGCTGCCAGCTGGATTAAAATATGAGTCCTGTTTGTTGACATTCAAGCATCATTTGAAGGCACATTTGCTGTATCTGACTTGCTATACTACTGTTGATCAAGTATAAGGCTGTGCTTTGTATTTTTTTTTTTTTTAATGACTTTCTGAACTGTGGCTTGGGTTCAATTGGAGAAGCTTGGATGCTGCAGAGGAGACTTTTTCTGGGTCCTCAAAGGTCTATAAAATAATGAGTGGAGTTGAACGGGTAGATGTGAAGCATCTGTTCACACTTTCCAAAAATACTAGGACTAGGGGGCATGCGATGAAGCTACAATGTAGTAAATTTAAAACGAATCGGAGAAACTTTTTCTTCACTCAAAGTGTAATTAAACTCTGGAATTCGTTGCCAGAGAATGTGGTAGCTTAGCGGAGTTTAAAAAAGGTTTGGACGGCTTCCTAAAGGAAAAGTCCATAGACCATTATTAAATGGGGAAAATCCACTATTTCTGGGATAAGCAGTATAAAATGTTTTGTACATTTTGGGATCTTGCAGGGTATTTGTGACCTAGATTGGTCACTGTTGGAAACAGGATGCTGGGCTGGATGGACCTTTGGTCTTTCCCAGTATGGCAACACTTATGTACTTATGTACTCCAAAATTGTTCCAAGAAACCAGTCAAGCTGTAGAGTACAGGGTTGTTATGTTATCAAAGTGGCAATGCCCAAGCAAGGGCTTGTCCTGACAGCAGAGAAATGATATAGGGGGAAATGATATAAGCCAACTGAGCCCTGTTGGACACAAAGTTCTGGGCATGAAGCTCGAAAATGATCATGCATTGATTGATAAACCCCCTACAGGCCTTTGGATTCCCATCATAGTGTGGGGGAGCCACAAGTTTGACCCCTGGAGCAGTGGAGGCCATTGCTAGGACTGAGCTGGAGGCCAATGGGGGGGGGGGGCACAGAGACTGAAGGTGTTGTAGGCATCTGTTGGTGGTCCATGTGGGTAGTCAAGTCCTGGACAGAACCCAAGAGTTGTTGGAGCTGGAGGGCCAACTGCTGTAGCAGTTGCAAGGCCAGTGACTCATCTCCAAGCTCATGGCCTTTGCAATCTGTCATTTACCCAGTAGGGTGAGCCCTTGGACCATAGTCTCATTGACGCTACCTATCCAACCAAATGGTGAGGTAGGTCATGACTGGCGGCGGGCGAGTCACTCTAAACTAGAAGCAGTGAAGTAGCCCTGAAAAGGACCCTTAGGGGGCTGCACAAGGCAGGAGGGTGGCCCTGAAAAGGACCCTTTGGGGCTGCCCAAGGCAGGAGACAAGGCTAGAGCAACTGAAGACAAGGCTGGAACAAACTGGAGCAACTGAAGACAAGGCTGGGAGGAACTGGAAACAAGGCTACAGCAACTGAAGACAAGACTGGGACAAACTGCAAGCACACTTGACCAAAGCAAGAGACCTGTTACGAAGGCAACGAAGAGAAGCAGGAGGCTCCCTCAAATACTCCCAGAGCAGAAAGAAGCTATCACTGGCGTCCCTGAACTCCTGGCTGCTGTTCCTTTAAGAGCAGGTCTTCAGAGCATACATGCCCTAGAACGCTGTCAGTGGGTGCAGTGAGGCCCAGGAGGGGGCAGGACACCCTGCCCAAGGAACACCACGGGATGTCAGGAATGGCCGTGCCAGTGGCTCTCTAGTACCGATTGTTTGCTGCAGGCCCCACGTGCACCGCAGGGTTCAGTCCCTGGGAACAAGAAGTGAGTCTGGACGCCTGGCACGGCCCCCATGGTAATGGCAGCACATCCCCACTTCCATAGTATCTCTAGCATTTGCATCAGTTTGCATGAATCACCTTATCCAGATAATTTGGAGGAGATTTCTCTGGCATGAACTACTTGTCTGCAATTCTGCACTGTCCTCCAATTAACAGTTTTCTCTCTCACCAGATGGTCTGCCTCAGAATGTCAATGGCAGTATCAGAGAGCATGGGTTCATGTTTAACAGATGGCTCTAGTAAAGGGAAGCAAACTTGACAACTTGCATGCAGAACAGTGTAGAACGGTTTTCTCTTTTTCTATCTATCTGTTCTGTGTGTTTCCATCCTCTACGTTTTATATGCAAAAGAAGTAAGAATTTCTTTTGAAGGGAGACTCACCAGTTGATTCCAGAAATCCCCCAAACCCTCTACTAGAATTCAACTGACTGGCTTTGGATTTTAGGCAGCTCCACTTTAGGATTCAGATAGATCTGATTATTTATTTATTTATTTTACAGCTTTGATACCCCACAATTTCCCACCACTGGCAGGCTCAATGTGGCTTACAACATTTATTAAAAATAGATGAGTACAATAGACGGAAAAGGGATAGTCAGGGTGGAGGACAAGGATAAAGAAATGGGTCAGTCCATAAGGGCCGTGCCCCGAGGTCAGTGTGGCTGGACAGGTGCGTTGAGGTACGCTTGCTCAAATAGGTAGGTCTTGAGTGACTTCCTGAAAGGTTTTTCAAGCTATGGCAATGGCCTGCTGACTGGTATGTCAAGAATAAAATGCATCAGTGACCATCTCTAGGGAAAGGTTATTAAAGTAGTGGATTTAAATGATGATTATGGCTGATTTTTCACATCATAGGTCCATAAGCTGTTTGAAAAAGTAACGTTTGAACTTCTGTAAGTTTTTGTTTTTAATTTTTTTCACATAATAGGACGGGGTTTGGACCACTGTCCCCTCTAAACTGAGCTGGAGTCCTCTATCTACAGTCCTGCCAGTATGGGGGGGGGGGGGGGTGCTGCTTCACTATCACATTCTCAATAGTGAGGGACAGGTAAGTTCTGCAGGACTACAGGGAACCTAGGCAGGGTTGCCAAATTAAAAAAAAAAATTCCCACACAAAACAGCCCAAACCCCGCCCAAAAACCGCACACACCCCACCCCCGCCGTCATCAACCCCGCCCCTTCCGTCATCACCCCCACCCCGCCATCATCAACCCCCCGCCCCTTCTGTCATCACCCCCGCCCCCGCCGTCATCAGCCCAACCCCTTCCGTCATCACCCCGCCCCCGCCGTCATCAGCCCCGCCCCCACTGTCATCGCCCCGCCCAATACGTCACCAAACCCCGCCCAAAACGTCATAAACCCTGCCTCTGTCGCCATTAGCCCCACTCCCGCCGGCCGAAAAACCGCCCCAAAATCCGCACAAAAAAATCAAAAGGAGCCCAAAAAAACGCAACCCGCCGCGGGCAAAAGTTTCCCGCGGGGGGTTGCAGAAAACTGCCCAATTGGGCGGGAAAACCGCCCATCTGGCAACCGTGAACCTAGGACATGACAGGAGCGTGCTTAAAAACATTATCTGGGCTGAAGCCAGTAGGTGGAGCTTGTTGCCCTAAAAACAATGTAATTGATAGGGCAACAATCTCCACCTACTGGCTTGAGTGTACTAAGATGGTGACAGCTACATTGGGGAGAATGAAAACCTCCTTGGGTGGGCTGGCTTCAACTTCTTGATGTCATACCATCTCCTTTTCTTTCTCCAACCTCCTTGGAGCCTGTTTGACTGTAGAGATTGAAAACACAAGACTGAAGCACCACCCCCTACTGGTAGCAATGCAGTTGGAGGAGCCATGCTCAGCTTAGAGGTAACAGTGGTTTGGACTGTTATATTACAAATTGCTCTAACAGAATTCATTAAAACCTAATTTTTTTTGTTTCTGGTGACTTTACTCACCTTTTCCCAGAGATGGTCAAATATTAGATGTTGCTGTATTTCAATAGGCCTCTTATTGTTTATAACAGGCTTACCCAAGTCTTGCAAGCAGACCAGGTTTTCAGGCTATTCTTAATGAATATTTATGTACTAGGATTTATTTACCACCTTTTTGAAGGAATCCACTCAAGGCAGTGTACAGTAAGAATAAATCAAACATAAGCAATAGACAATTAAAGCAGTAAAATATTCAAAAAATAATACAAAGTATGGCGTGAAGGGGCATAATTGAACAAAAACGTCTATCTCCATGGGCGTTTATCTCCGAGAATGGGTCCGTGAAGGGGCGGACCAAACCGTATTTTCGCAAAAAATAGACGTCCATGTTTTATTCTACAATTTGTGAGCTGGGCGTTTTTGTTTTTCAGCGATAATGGAAAATGAAAGCGCCCAGCTCAAAAACGAATAAATCCAAGGCATTTGTTCGTGGGAGGGGCCAGGATTCGTAGTGCACTGGTCCCCCTCACATGCCAGAACACCAACCGGGCACCCTAGGGGGCACTTTTACAAAAACAAAAAAAAAGGTAAAAGCTCCCAGGTGCATAGCACCCTTCCCTTGTGTGTTGAGCCCCCCAAATCTCCCTCCAAACCCACTGCCCACAAGTCTACACCATTATTATAGCCCTAAGGGGTGAAGGGGGGCACCTACATGTGGGTACAGTGGGTCTGGGGGGGGGGGGTTGGACAACTAAGCATTAAGCAGCACAATTGTAACATGTAGGGGGGGATGGGCCTGGGTCCACCTGCCTGAAGTCCACTGCACCCCCTAACAACTGCTCCAGGGTCCTGCATACTGCTGCCAGGGAGGTGGGTATGACATTTGAGGGTGAAAATAAAAAGTTGTCAAACATCATTTTTTTGTGGTGGGAGGGGGTTAGTGACCACTGGGGGAGTCAGGGGAGGTCATCCCCGATTCCCTCTGGTGGTAATCTGGTCATTTAGGGCACTTTTTGGAGCCTTATTTGTGAAAAAAACAGGGTCCAGGAAAAGTGCCCTAAATTCTAGCTACAAACGCATACTTTTTTTCCATTATCGGCGAAAGGCGCCCATCTCTCCTCGGCCGATAACCACGCCCCAGTTCCACCTTCGTCACGCCTCCGACACGCCCCCGTCAACTTTGTACGCTTCCGCGATGGAGTGCAGTTGAAAACGTCCAAGTTTGGCTTTCAATTATACTGCGTTATTCGTTTTTGTGAGATAAACGTCCATCTCCCGATTTAGGTCGGAACTTGGGCGTTTTTCTCGTTCGATTATAAGCAGGATAGTATACTACTTGTGTTACACCACAAAATATTCAACATAGGGACCACTGGTTTCCTATTGTAATCTTTCTAATATTTACCACGTCAACATAGCATTGTGAAGTTTGCTGAGTAAGCTTGGGAAGCACTTATGTAAGGTGGTCGTAGGACTACTTTTAGGGGTTCACTTTGCTTTTTACCCCTATTAGTTTTTTTACCCCTGACGCAGCCTGAGGGCGAAACGTGGCCACGTCGGGTAACTTGTAATAAACCACTTCTTCTGTTACCCTCCTGTTCTATTTTTTTGTCTTTTTTGATCTGCTTTTTTTTCTTTTGATTTACAATAGTATACTACTTACAATGTCAATGTCAATATGTAATAAAATATTAATGTGCATGAGATCTACATGCCCACTACATCTATTCTATGTAGATCCATCTCATGCATAATCATTAATCTAACCAATTTTATTGACGCTATTAATACCTTCTATAATAAAATATATAACGTATTCCTAAAGAACTTACTTTAAATATTATATTAAGATGCTCAGTACATCCCCATAATACCACTCTGGGAGATTATGATTATTTGATGAAAATCATTGCGCCAACAGTGATAAAACCATCTTAATCATAATTTATGAAAAACTGAAAAATTCACTTATCTTGATAAGGTGCACTGCAGGTGTCCTTTTCCACTTTACAAATGTGCAAAATGGGCCCCTTAGTTTCGCTTTGCTGCATCAGGAGGATACCAAAGTTTACTACTAGCTCGGATATCCTCCTGAAGCATCAGAGCGAAACTAGGGGGCCCTTGTCGTGGATTTAACTAACTGTAGCACGGTAGATTGAAAGAATTTGAAGCTGAAGAGCAGCAGACTTTTAGATTCATTGGAAATGGATATTGAGATAAGAATTTTTTGGATTTTTTTTTTTACTTTGTACAGTTTTAGAAACTCAGGTGTAAGACTTTGGGGTTTACCCTTTAATATATTATTGCTTGTAATTGAGACACTTAGCTGTTACACTTTTGATTCCCAGTTTTTTTAGGGAGTGATATTTTTTTCTCCATAAAGGAGTTGTTTTCTATTGCTCTGTATTGCAGCCTGCTCACTTGTTCACCACAGACTGCTCACAGAATAAAATACTACAGATTCTTTTAGATTCGTATTGGGTAAATGAAACTCTTTATTTGCACTTTAATTGGAGAGTGTATAACAGTGGCGTAGGAAGGGGGGGTGGTGGGGCGGTCCGCCCCGGGTGCACGCCGCTGGGGGGTGTCGGCGCCTCGCTGGTTGCTTGCTCTCTCTGCCCCGAAACAGGTTATTTCCTGTTCCGGGGCAAAGAGAGCAGGGAACCAGCGAGGCGCTGACACCCCCCAGCGGCGTGCACTCGGCGGATTGCCTCTCCCGCTCGCCCCTCACCACCTTCCAGGTATGTTCTCGGGGGGGGGGGGTGATGTGCTCTGGAGGGGGGAGGGTGCGCCGCGCTGCACCCGGGGGGGGGGGTGCACAGCGGCGACCCACCCCGGGTGTCAGCTGCCCTCGCGACGCCACTGGTGTATAAGTCACAATTGTTACTGCATCACAAGGATTAAGAAATACGCACACTAATTGAGTACATTACTAAAGGAAGGCTATAGAAAAGTAAATAAGAAAGATATTTATATATATATACATACATCATCATCACTGGTCAGGAATTACATCATTCAGGCCCTTATCTCATCAGCTGGGAGGCCCGTTGCAGCGAAAGCCTGAAGCGTCCAGACCAGGAACAAGTCTTTTCTGCACGATGCGTCCATCCACAGAATGAGCCCCCCAGCTGATGAGATAAGGGCCTGAATGATGTAATTCCTGACCAGTGATGATGTATGTATATATATCTTCTTTTACTTAAGCAATTATTTAACTAATTGGCATTAACAGCGGTGTACCAAAGGCGGAGCGGTCCGCCCTGGGTGCACGCCGCTGGAGGGGTGTAGAGAGCAGCCACGCTCTGCTGGTTCCCTGCTCCTTCTGCCCCGGAACAGGGAACTAGCGGAACCGAGAGCCGCGCGGCTGCTCCAATGCACCCAGGGAGGGGGGGGGGGGGGTTGAAGCGCCGGGGGGGGGGCTTGCGCTGGGGGGGGGTGTTCGTGCTGCACCCGGGGGGGGGGGGGCGCATTGGCGATCCGCCCCGGGTGGCAGCCGACCTAGGATCGTCACTGGGCATTAATTAGAATTTACATGTACAATTTGCTAGGCGTATTCTGTAAAGTGATGCATGTAAATTGTAATGCATGCTGCCAAAAAAGGGGAGTGGTCATGGGCATGGAATGGGAAGACCACGGGCATTCTGAAAATCTAGGCACATGGTTACAAAATACACCTACTGCACGCCTAACTTAGGCACTGATATTCACACCAAATTTTACTTGGCATAAATGGACGCGCATGGACGCGCCTAGCATTAGGCACAAACATGGCTACTAGGCGTATTCTATAAAGCAGCTAGGTGTGTTCTATGAACCGTGCCTAAATCTAGGCTCAGTGTACAGAATATGCGGAAATATTTTTTGTGTTGATTTTCAGGCGCCATATACTGAATATAGTAACATAGTAGATGATGGCAGAAAAAGACCTGCACAGTCCATCCAGTCTGCCCAACAAGATAAACTCATATGTGCTACTTTTGTGTATACCTTACTTTGATTTGTATCTGTCATTTTCATGGCACAGACCGTAGAAGTCTGCCCAGCACTATCCCCGCCTCCCACCCAATCTTAGCTAAGCTTCTGAGGATCCATTCCTTCTGAACAGGATTCCTTTATGTTTATCCCATGCATGTTTGAATTCCGTTACTGTTTTCATCTCTACCACCTCCCACGGGAGGGCATTCCACATATCCACCACTCTCTCCGTGAAAAAATACTTCCTGACATTTTTCTTGAGTCTGCCCCCCTTCAATCTCATTTCATGTCCTCTCGTTCTACCGCCTTCCCATCTCCGGAAAAGGTTAGTTTGTGGATTAATACCTTTCAAATATTTGAACGCCTGTATCATATCACCCCTGTTTCTCCTTTCCTCCAGGGTGTACATGTTCAGGTCAGCAAGTCTCTCCTCATACGTCTTGTAACGCAAATCCCAGAAAAGAGGTTTTAAGCCTCTGTATAAGTCGTTGGTGAGGCCCCACCTGGAGTAATGTGTTCAGTTTTGGAGGCCGTATCTTGCTAAGGATGTAAAAAGAATTGAAGCAGTGCAAAGAAAAGCTACTGCTGGTCGCACCTCTCTCTATACAGCCTAGCAACCTTCTAGCTACGGCCACCACCTTGTCACACTGTTTCGTCGCCTTCAAATCCTCAGATACTATCACCCCAAGATCCCTCTCCCCATCCGTACATATCAGACTGTTACCGCCTAACACATACGTCTCCCGTATCTAGTCCTTAGCGGCAATATTCAGTCCGCTAACCAGCTAGGTAAATGGATAATTTTAGAACGTTCTTCCTTCATCCTCCGGGCTAACCAGGCACTGGTCTGAATACCATTAGGTACCCGGTTAACTTCTGTGACTACATATCCAGATATTTATTGCCGCAGCCTGGACATAGCTCTGCATTGAGTATCCAGGCTCGGTGCTGCCCACAGCTGTCAGCGGCTTAAAAACCACCATCTACCACCAGCTGAATATTATCCCATAGTTTAGGCCTGCCATGCCTTTTTAGCCTGTGGGGTTACCTCATTCAAGCAAGCACTGTTCTTAAATAACAGTCCCCCTGCGCTAGCAGCTGCCACACGGCGTTGACAACACAGTCCATTCAAAGTGAAGGGGCTGTGTCAGCAGTACCGCACTGCCAGCCGCTAGCGCGGCTTGGTAAACAGGGGCCAATGTATATTCAATGCCTCTATTTGATTGAGTCGCAGACTGAATAGGGATAGGCAGCCAAACAAATTTTAGTTCATTTCATGCAGTGACGTAGCCAAGGATAGGCCCAGGTGGGCCCAGGCCCACCCACTTTGGGCTCAGGCCCATCCCTATGATGTGGCTGGCAGGCATTCTTCCCAAGCCCCACCAGCCGAAAACTCCCAACAACTGTCCCTCCCGCGTACCTTGTAAATAAATCTTCACCTGCAGCAAGTAGCGACTGATACATACTGTAGGGCCAACATGAGCAGTGCGTATTAGTCGCTGCTCGCTGCCGGTGAAAATCTATTTAAAAGGTATGCGCGGGGGGGGGGGGGATGTTTGAGAGACCATATGGTATGCAGGCGAGAGAGGGAGAGACCAAGTCCCTTGTGGGACAAGGCGGAGTTCTTTTGCCCACCCATCTTGGGCCCAGGCCCACCCAAACTTGGGTGTCTGGCTACGCCCCTGATTTCATGTACTGTGTTATTTGCAGAATTGTTTGTTTTGTATTTGGTATGGTTAATCTTCATTTTTCGTCTCAGGGGCAATGTGATTACCAGCGTGCATTCTTTCCCAATGTCTTGCGCAAGTGAATGAGTGCGCCCTCTTTGCAAATAGTGCCTAAGTGTTGGCAAGAACCAAAGTGCACGCCCAAATTGCGCAGATAATTGGACACTATCAATTATTGGCGCAAATTGGCAGTCATTCAAATTTACACGTGCATCTTTGTAGTTGTTATTCTATAAAGATGTATGGGTAAATTTTTACACGTGGATCTGAAAAAGGGGGTGTGGCCATGGAAGGATCAGAATTTCCGTGTAGTGTTACAGAATAAGGCAGTTGTGCCCCTAATTGAGGTGTGAGGATTTATACCAGGTTTGAGTTGGCGAAAAACCTCAAGCCCCAAATTGGACGTGAATCCTAGCACTTAGTACTATTCTGTGCATGCAATCACTGTGCAAACAAAAAAAGCAACACTGGGCTTTCAAGGCCGGGACAACAGGAGTATTTTATTGAAAAATGACCCGACACGGGCCGCGTTTCGGCATTAAGTAACGCCTGCCTCAGGGGTCAGAGTTTAGTTGTAAATTATACAAGATGTATAAATGTCCAATGCCTCTAAGAATAAATAAAAAAAACTTCTGAGCCAAGCTGTCCTGTCGAGAAGGACAGCCAAGGTCAACTCCTGTGTTAGCCATTCCTTTGATAAAAACAATTTGAATTGAATTTTGCAATGTTGCTTTTTTTCTTTGTATACTCTCTGTGTATGCTGGATACCCTCTCTGTTTGTTTCATGCAATCACTGTGTAAACATTATCACCCGCTTTGTAGAATTACCAGTTTTGTGTCTGTTGTGTTTACTAACAGCCCAACAAGACTCAGCCAGGTCTATTAGGTCATGGATTTTAAAGGGAGCCAGTATGTGGTCTCTAATGAAGAATTGTTGTTCTTTTGGTGATTGATGGCGTCATAATGCGACCATCTTTCCAAGCAATAAATACGTGTTTCGGCATATTATGTATCTTGCTATAATTTGAATCCACACCCACGGTGGTCTCCCTCTGCTTGGAGTGGGAAATCAGAAAGCCTAGCACTCCTGCAGTTTTGACCGATTAGGGCTGCATGCATCATTCTCCCGACTTTCATTTACAGAGATATTAAAGTCCATTTAATAGGGCTCCGGATGTCACAAGGCACACGCTATCTACTCCAGTTAATGTCTGCATTCATTATTCCTCTGAACCTCAGTGTCTAATGAGCGACGCTAACAAGTCAAGAATCCTTCAGTGTCTTAGATATAGCCAAAATGAGATATTCAAAAAGGGACATCGGGGATCCGTGCAGTGGTCCATGCACTGATTATCTGGTCAGAATGTAATGAACAGATGTTTATCAACCAGCGGAAAGACAAATATTCAAGGGAAATTAACCCACTACTTACATCATACAGCCCTTCAAAATGACTTAAAGTTATTCCTTGTGCATTCCACAGTAGCAACACGAACACAGAAATGATATAAAAAGATGGTGGAGGAGGTCTAATTGGAGGTGGCTGGACTTGTGCTTAGTATTTCATTCTATCTGGCCAATATTCAAAACAATTTAACCGACCAGGAACGGCTCCTGACAGGTTAAATAGCAGCTTAGCGCCTAAATGCATATACTCAGTGGGAAATCATCGGTTATCTCTCGCTGAATGTCCGCGGTTAGCCGCTAACTGGCTACATTGAGCAACACAGCCGGTTAAGTGCAGACATTCCACATCAAACCGGCTATGTTTAGCGGTTAAAATATGGCGCATAAATAGCAGGCCTATCATTAACGGCTAAGCAGTAGGGGTCCTTTTACTAAGCCGCGTAGGCACCTACATGGGCCAGGCGGTAATTCTGTTTTTTATCTGCGTTCACTATGTGTGTCTGAAAATATGTTTTATTTTCGGAGACGAGGCGCTAACCGGGCGGTAATTGGCAGTGTACGCGCATAGACGATTACTGCCCGGTTAACACATGAGACCCTACCGCTAAGTGAATGGGTGGCGGTAAGGTCTCAGACCCAAAATGGACGCACGCCAATTTTTATTTTGCCACACGTCCATGTTCGGCCCAAAAAAAAAAAGACGTTTTTTACAGATACACTGAAAAATGGATCTGCGCGGATCCAAAACATGCGCCTACATTAGCACAGGCCATTTTTCAGCGCACCATAGTAAAAGGACCCCTTAACCAGGGGCGTAGCCAGGTGGAGCCACGGGGGCATGGGACCCCACAGATTTAGCCCTGGCCCCCTTTATTTTTAACCCCCCCACCCGCTGCCGACCCTCCCCCACCGTTACTGCTGCATGGTATCTTTGTTGGCGGGGGTCCCCAACCCCCACACCAGCCGGTCTTCTTCAGCGCCGGTGTCCGGCGCCTTTTGCTGATATGTTTCTGTTAGTCTTTTTTTTTATTCATTTCAACTTTATTGTACAAGAAACATCTTGTGTGGGAAAAGCATCAATACATTTGAATAAAAATTAAAGGACGTCAGACTCAGAAGAACAGGAAGCTTTGCAACTTGCAGCCTGCAACGGAAGAGATGACCTCAGTTGGCGGGGGTTGGGGTCCCCCGCCAGCAAAGATCGGCCACTGGTTGGCGGCGGGAGGGGGGGTGGAGAGGGTCATCGGTAGGGGGGGGGGGTTCAGGCCAAAATCTGCGGGGGCCCAGGCCCCTGTGGCCCCCAAGCAGATACGCCCCTGGTTTGAAAGAGTTGGATTTCTACACTTCCACAGGCCATTTTTCAGCGCACCTTAGTAAAAGGACCCCAGAATTTGCGAAGGACTGCTCTTATCAGCTGGCTCCCTAATAATCAGAAAGAGGCTCGAAGTGATTTACAGATGATATGAAATTTGTGGCCTCCTGCGATGTATTCAGTAGACAGATTGTAGCAACTGGAGCCCATGTGGGTCTTGCATCTGCTTTTCCTTCCAGGTTCGCTGATGAGAATAGCTGTTTCCACAGCTCCATTGCTCTCGTAGCCTGTACCATCATGGGGGATGCTGCCAACACATGTTTTCTACCTCACAAAATGTTGTCAGTTCACATTCCCCAAGCTCTTTAGCAACACATGCTGCTGGGATGGGAAAATGAACTTTCCTGAGAAAGACCTAGGAGCCTCCATTCAGCCATAATTAAGCACAAATGAGTTGTTTTCAGTTGTGTAAGGGGAGTTTATTGACTCAGAAAATAAGAACATTCCTGATCCTGAATTATACTGTTGGCCTGATTTGAACCCATTTTCTTTATTAAAATAAAGGCCCTGATGCTTCCTGAGCCAGGGGAAAACATTAGGATATTATTAAAATCATTATCGGGAATATTATTGCGGGGGTTTTAGATGAATTCCTTGCATGATAAATCTTGAATTCTTTTCTGCAGGACAAGTTGTTGCCTTGGCTGGCTGCTTGCAACTGGCAAATTGGAATCCATCATCTCTCGGAGAAACATCATTGAATATATTAGACTGCATTCTAGTGTCTTTTAAGAACACCTGTTTCCCTTTCCTTCAGGTACAGGTGGGGCCTCTGCCAATTCTAGAGCACTGTTTCCTAAGTCAGTCCTGAAATAGAATGGAAAATAAAAACGAGGATGTTATAATGCCTTTGTATCGCTCCATGGTGCGACCACACCTTGAATACTGTGTGAAAGTCTGGTCAACGCATCTCAAAAAAGATATAGTGGAATTACAAAAGGTACAGAGAAGGGCAACAAAAATGGTAAAGGGGATGGGACGACTTCCCTATGAGGAAAGGCTGAAATGGTTTGGGCTCTTCGTCTTGGAGAAAAGACGGCTGAGAGGATATATGATTGAGGTCTATAAAATAATGAGTGGAGTGGAACAGGTAGATGTGAATTTATTGAATATTCTTTCCAAAAATATTAGGATTAGGGGGCATGCAATGAAGCTACAAAGTAGTAAATTTAAAACAAATTGAGAAAATATTTCTTCACTCAATGTGTAATTAAACTCTGGAATTTGTTGCCAGAGAATGTGGTAAAAGCAGTTAGCTTAGCAGAGTTTATAAACGGTTTGGGTAGCTTCCTAAAAAAAAGTCTATAAGCCATTATTAAAATGGAATTGGGAAAATCCACTGATTATTTCTGGGATAAGCAGCATAAAATGTATTGTACTGTTTTGGGATCTTTCCAAGTACTTATGACCTGGATTGGCCACTGTTAGAAACAGGGAAACTGGGCTTGATGGACCTTTCGTCTGTCCCAGTATGGCAATACTTATGTACTTATGTACCCCCTTGCCAGTCAGGATTTCAGGATATCCACAGTGAATATGCATGAAAGAGATCTGCATATTCATTGTGGAAATCCTGAAAATCTGACTGGCAAGGGGGTACTCCAGGACTGACATGGGAAACACTGCTCTAGAGCACACAGCACTAGATAGGTGCCAGCAGGTTGGCAGCAGTCAGGTACCATCCAGGAAGACTATGGAGGGAAAGGCAATTGGTTAGCTGTGGTAACTGTCTAGATCAGGGGTTCTCAACTCAGTCCTCGGGATACACCTAGCCAGTCAGGTTTTTAGGATATCCACAGTGAATATTGTCCTACCATATACCTTCTTTGTTGATTCTGATACTACAAATTGTATTCTCTTGTTACTATGTAAGCCGCCTTGAGCCTGTGATGAGCAGGAAAGCGCGAGGTACAAATGTAATAAATAAATAAATATGCATGAGATTAATTTGCATGCACTGCCTCCATTGTATGCAAATCTACCTCATGCATATTCATCTTGGGTATCCTAAAACCCTAACTGGAGTGGAGGAGAAGCCTAGTGGTTAGTGTAGTGGACTTTGATCCTGGGGAACTGAATTCAATTCCCACTGCAGCTCCTTGTGACTCTGGTCAAGTCACTTAACCCTCCATTGCCCCTGCTACAAAATAAGTACCTGAATATATGTAAAATGCTTTGAATGTAGTTGCAAAAACCTCAGAAAGGCGGTATATCAAGTCCCAGTTCCCTTTCCCTATTTGAGATTCTAAATGGAATGTTGCTACTATTGGAGATTCTAGATGGAATGTTGCTACTATTGAGATTCTGTTGCTACTATTTGAGATTCTACATGGAATGTTAATGTTGCTATTCCACTAGCAACACTCCATGTCGAAGCCTGCCCTTGCAGATCAGCAATGCGGCTGCGCAGGCTTCTGTTTCTGTGAGTCTGACGTCCTGCACCTGCGCGGCTGCATTGCTGATCTGCAAGCAGGGGCGTAGCCAGACACCCAAATTTGGGTGGGCCTGGGCCCAAGATGGGTGGGCAGAAGAACTCCGCCTTGTCCCACAAGTGATTTGGTCTCTCCCTCTCTTGCCTGCATCCATATGGTCTCTCAAACATTCACCCTTCCCTGAATACCTTTTAAATAGCAGATTTTCACCAACAGCGAGCAGCAACTAATACACACTGCTCATGTTGGCCCCACAGCCTTTCCTCTGATGCAACTTCCTGTTTCCGCATAGATGGGAATACATCAGAGGGAAGGCCTTGGGGCCAGTGAGAACAGTATGTATCAGTCGCTGCTTACTGCAGGCAGAGATCTGCTATTTAAAAGGTGTGCAGGAGGGACAGTTGGGAGTTTTTGGCTGGTGGGGCTTGAGAATCCCTGCCAGCCACATTAGAGATGTGCTGCTACTGGGTGGGCCTGAACCCAAAGTGGATGGGCCTGGGCCCACCCGAGCCCACCCTCGGCTACGTCACTGTCTGCAAGGGCAGGCTTCTATGTGGAATGTTTCTAGTGGAGGAGTAGCCTAATGGTTAGTGCAGCGGACTCTGATTCTGAGGAACTGGGTTCAATTCCCACTACAGCTCCCTGTGACTCAGGGGAAGTCACTTAACCCTCCGTTGCCCCTGGTACAAAATAAGTACCTGAATATATGTAAACCACTGTGAATGTAGTTGCAAACACCTCAGAAAGGCTGTATATCAAGTCCCATTTCCCTTTCCCTTCCCTAACTGGCTAGGTGTGTCCCCAGGACTGGGTTATGAACCCTTGATCTAGGTTATTAGAAACCTTGGCAGTATGACATCAAGGAATGGGTGAGCTTGGGAACCTGTATGTTATGTTCATGTACCCGAGATGGTAGAGAAGAAAATCACAGAAGAAGAGAACAAAAACTGACATGAAGGCACAACAATACAGTACGAGTGGTCAAGGTTCTATGGTTGGCATTGGGATATGAGCAAGAATAAGTGAATAGACTGGCTGGGGCAATTGATGCATGATATTAGTATTAGGTAGGGATGGGCTGTCATCTGCAATGACATTTACGGAGACGCCCCGACCTGCATGCTAGATCTTGTGGACCTACCTCCCAGAAACGCTAAAAGATCTGCCCGCACATTGCTTAATCTACACTTTCTCAACTGTAAAGGATTAAAATACAGACTAACACATGCGTCCAGCTTTTCCTACACGAGCACGCAGCTGTGGAATGCACCACCAACTAACTTGAAAACAATTAACGAAATTACTCACTTTCGCAAAGCTCTGAAAACCTCTCTCTTCACCACAAGAATCCATAGCTTAATTATAACACTTCACCACTCTTCCATTATTCTGAACGTCTTCCTTCTACACTGTCTGCCTAGTTCTTTTTTGTCATCCTCGATCTCTTTGTAACACCAATTTTTTTTTTTTGTTACATTTGTACCCCGCGCTTTCACTCATGGCAGGCTCAATGCGACAGGCAATGGAGGGTTAAGTGACTTGCCCAGAGTCACAAGGAGCTGCCTGTGCCTGAAGTGGGAATTGAACTCAGTTCCTCAAGACCAAAGTCCACCACCCTAACCACTAGGCCACTCCTCCACTCTATCATTGTTATTATTTTTGGAAGGGAAGGGCGGGGTCCTATGATGTCAAGGGGATTGTGTTTCATACAGTTTTTCGGTGTCTTTGGGCTTCATTTTGGGATATTGAGGACTTCACCGTGGACAGGTTTGCCCCTGAAAAAGAAGGTAATAAATGTGACTACATAAATAAATCTGAAAAATGCCATGACATATAAATTGAGCATAATGATGGTTCTTTTTTATATAAATCCATTTCTTAATAGCTATAGTGTTTTAGTCAGCAAGTCTGAGTGCATAATTAAAACTTGTCTAAATTCCTTAGAAGTTCTTTGCTTTCCCCTTGGGGTATTTAATTTTCGATACAGGTAATATCTGACAAGATAGCCTGATTCCCACTGGCTCCACTGCATAAGTACAGATTGACTCCTCAGCTCCATTCTTTATTTTCCCTTTACAGGTTCAAACTCTCATTTTTCTTTGGTATTCAAAATATTTCCCAAAAATCAATACAGGATAGGATGGTATTCATCCCAGAGTCTTGAAAGAGCTCAACTTGAAATTGCTAACCTGTTTCTAGTCTTCTGCTGCCTATTGTTCAAAATGGCCGTTGTTCCCGAGGATTGAAAGGTGGCCCATATAATGACATTTAAAAAATCTATATAATAATTTGCTCCTGCAATGTTTCAATGTGTCTACCTGCATTCGTAACCATCTCCTGACGTCAGCCAGCCTTCCATTCCCCCTCACTGCCCCGCCCTTGCGTCAAAACATAATGGCGTCAGAGGGCGGAACAGTGAGAGGGAAGAGAACGCTGGAGGCTGGCTGACGTGAGGAGATGTTACGAACGGAACGTTATGGAAGCCAGCCAGAGGGACTCTGAGGGAACGAACTCGAAGGGAAGGCTGGAGACAGGCAGGGCTTTCAATGATGTGGCTGCTTCGACGGAGGTAATCAGGGGAGCGAGGAGAATCGCTGGGTGACTGGAAGGGGGGGCAAGGGAGAGAGGAGAATCGCTGGGTGGCTGGAGGGGGGGCAGGGAAGAGAGGAGAATCGCTGGGTGGCTGGAGGGGGGCAGGGGAGGGAGGAGAATCACTGGGTAGCTGGAGGGGGAGCAGGGGACAGAGGAGAATCACTGGGTGGCTTGAGGGGGGGCAGGAGAGAAAGGAGAATCACTGGGTGGCTGGAGGGGGGCAGGGGAGAGAAGAAGAATCGCTGGGTGGCTGGAGGGGGGCAGGGGAGAGAGGAGAATCGCTGGGTGGCTGGAGGGGGGGGCAGGGGAGAGAGGAGAATCACTTGGTGGCTGGAGGGGGGCAGGGAGACAGGAGAATCGCTGGGTGGCTGGAGGGGGGCAGGGGAGAGAGGAGAATCGCTGGGTGGCTGGAGGGGGGCAGGGAGACAGGAGAATCACTGGGTGGCTGGAGGGGGGGCAGGGGAGAGAGGAGAATTGCTGGGTGGCTACAGGGGTGTCAGGGGAGAGAGGAGAATCACACACACATTCTCTCTCACAGACACACTCGCACCCAGTCTCACTCTCTCTCTGTCACACACTCACTCTCACACACACTCTCTCAAACATACACACTCCGAGGGAAAACCTTGCTAGCGCCCGTTTCATTTGTGTCAGAAACGGGCCTTTTTTACTAGTAAATAAATAAAGGGCTTCAGGAATGATCCGGGAAACTATGGAATTGAGAGACTGGTAAAAATGGTAGAAAATCTTATTTTTAAAAAACCCACAAGGACCCTTTTACTAAGCTATGGTTAAAAAGCGGCCTGCAGCAATGTGAACGCTTCTTTTGGACGCGCACCGGGCCATTTTTTACCGCGTCCTGGAAAAAGGGCCTTTTTTAAGGGCCGCAAAATGGACGTGCGGCAAAATGAGAACCAGCGTGCGTCCATTTTCGGCCTGAGACTTTACTGCCACCCAGTGACTTAGCGGTAAGGTCTCACGCGCTTCTCAGGCGGTAAGCAGGCAGCGCATGTCAACCGCCGTTTACCGCCAGGCATGTACCTCGTGGTAGAAAACAGAAAATATTTTCTACCACATGTTTTCAGTGCCTGCTAAATTCGGAATTACCGCCCAGGGCAGACGGTAGCCAGGCGATAACGCCAATTTGGCGTGAGCTGTATGTGCGCAGGCCCTTATGCACCTTTGTAAAAGGGCTCCACAGTTACGAAGCATAATGGGACAAAGTCAATATGGATTAAGCCAAGGAACGTCTCGGTAATATCAATTTTAGATTTTTTTTTTTAAAGGTGTAAACAAAAAATATTCCTCCAAGAAAAATCAAAGATGGGATTCCTGGAACCCTTGATCAAGAAAAATCTGAGGATCTGAAAGATATTTCGGTGATCCTGGAGGACTCATTGATTGAGGTAATAAATAGAGCAACCCTTCTAATTTCTTTTGTATTTGAGCAAGACTTTAACGCAGTTTTACAGTTATACTTTAAAAATACTCAGCAAAGGTTTTGTGGACAGAAACTATGGATCTTTCCAGATGTAACAAAGATAACACAGGAAAGAAGGAAACAATTTCTAGAGAGAAGAAACGAGGTCATTGGGTGCAACCTTTTTACTTGCGTACCCATGCAAGTGTATTGTTAAATACTTGGGCGTTAATATGTGGTTTTTTTTTTGTACCAAATCAATTAAGAGAGTTCATAAACCTGAAAAAAGATTGTTAAGACGTGATACCAGTATAATAATAAATGAAGATGGTGGATGCTTGGGCTTTAAGCCTTTCCTCTTTATTATATTTCCTAATTTGGATTCCCTGAATCTATGTAATTTCTCCCCCCCCCAGTTTTATATTGTGGTCTAAGGTGAGTTAATTTCGATTCCTTGATTTTTCTTTACAGAAAGTACAATTGTACTCTCCTGCTTATTTTCGAAAGGAGAAAAACGCCCATGTTGGGGAGATGGGCGTCCATTTCCCGTGGGCGGCCAAATCGGTATAATCGAAAGCCGATTTTGGTCGTCTTCAACTGCACTCCGTTGCGGGAACGAATAAAGTTGACGGGGGCATGTTGGAGGCATGGTGAAGGTGGGATGGGGCGTGGTTCTCGGCCGAGCAGAGATGGGCGCGCTCGGCCGATAATGGAAAAAAGAAAGGCGTTTTTAGCGAGAATTTAGGACACTTTTTTTGGACCCTTTTAGCTCACGAACAGGTCCCAAAAAAGTGCCCTAAATGACCAGATGACCACCGGAGGGAATTGGGAATCACCTCCCCTGACCCCCTCCCACCCAAAAAAACCCACTTGCAAAAACCTTATTTCCCAGCTTCTATGCCACCCTCAAATTCCGTACCCACCTCCATGACAGCAGAATGTGTTCAATCCTCTCACAGCCTTTCCCTGGGTCAGATGTGGCTCTCGGGTGCAGTACAGGGTCACATCAGCATTGCATTGTGGTGGGTGTAGGGTATTGGGCTCCGTGATTTCACTAGCTTGTGTTACAGTCTCACGATGTTGGTAGTTGGTAGGCTCTTCTCCCATGGTGCTTTTCCCTCTGCTTACTGGGTCAGAGTGTGCCCTGTTTTGTTTCCGGTAGTCCACAAGGTAGTGGCCATTTTTGTAAGTCCGTTTTAGATCCCTTTCGTGTGTAGCCACGTTACAGAACTTAGTTCTTACCTTGAATGTTGCTGAAAGAGGGCATTGTACATCATTCTGCCAGCTCTGAGCTACTGCTAATCTTAGTACCAGGGAGACTCGTTGCCAGTGGGGCACAACCTCTGATCTGAAGTTAACTGTGAGTAAACGCAGTTATTGAAATAAAGGACGTTTTCAGCGAGATTAGTCTTACGGTGTGAACTGCTGTGCCAAGGTTATACAGCAGCAACAAGTCCTGTCCTGGAGCAGTTTTAGTGGGTAATGCAGTGCACTTCAGGCACGCGGACCCAGGCCCATCCCCCCCTACCTGTACCACCTGTGGTGGTAAATGGGAGCCCTCTAACCCCCCCCCAAAACCCACTGTACCCACATGTAGGTGCCCCCTTTCACCATTAAGTGCTATGGTAATGCTGTAGAGTTGTGGGGAGTGGGTTTTGGGGGGGATTTGGGGGTCTCAGCACCCAAGGTAAAGGAGCTATGCACCTGGGAGGTAATTTAATGTTTTTTCCTATTTTTTAAAAGTGTCCCCTAGGGTGCCCGGTTGGCGTCCTGGCATGTGAGGGGGACCAGTGCACTATGAATCCTGGCCCCTCCCATGACCCAAAGCCTTGGATTTGGTCGTTTTTGAGCTGGGACTCTTCGGTTTCGATTATCGCTGAAAAACGAAAATGCCCAGCTCAAACGCCCACATCTCAAAAACGCCCACATCCAATGCATTTGCCTGGCACAAACCGTATTTGCGAAACTAAAGATAAACGTCCATCTTTTTCAAAAATACGATTCGGCCCACCCCTTCACAGACCTGTTCTCAGAGATGGACGTTCTTACACATATGGCGTTTGCGTTCGATTATGCCCCTCCAAATGTCTCACATATGTATCTAATGTTGCTTGTAACAAGATTAATGCTTGTGAAGTTTAAAAATTGCATAAATAAATATTTAAAAAAAATAAAGGTGTAAACAAACAAGTGATGAATGGTAAAGCAGTTGATATGGATCCCTTTTTACCTAGAATGCAGAAATTGAAATTGAGAAATCCAGGTCCGGACATGCTCAATTCTTATAGTATTTTAGAAAAAAGATCTAAAATACAGGCAGGAATGCAGGACTATATGCCAGCATTTGATTCAGGATCATCCGTTTTATAAATATACATGTTGAAAAAAATCAGCAGAAGAAAACTGGCAGCTTACGTGCAAAAATGCCAACACTTAAACATGTAAATTGTGTGCATCAGCCATTTGCAAACCTACATATGTGACACCTCTAAATTAACTATCAATTTGCCCCTTCACTGAGCCTTTTCAAACACACAGCACACAGAACCTATTCTGTTTGTCCTGTTTGTCTGTCTTAATTAGATTGTAAGCTCTGTGGAGCAGGGACTGTCTCTTCATGTTCAGGTGTACAGCGCTGCGTACGTCTAGTAGCACTTTAGAATTGATAAGCAGTAGTAGTAGTCTTTGGGATTCTGGAATCTTGCTACTCTTTGGGTTCCGGAATCTTGCTACTCTTTGGGATTCCGGAATCTTGCTGCCCTTTGTCCTTATCCCTTATTTGTCCTGTTTTTTCTGTCCTAATTAGATTGTAAGCTCTGTGGAGCAGGGGCTGTCTCTTCATGTTCAAGTGTACAGCGCTGCGTATGTCTAGTAGCGCTTTAGAATTGATAAGCAGTAGTAGTAATTCCATAGTCTTTATTTCTTCTAGTTGGAAGGGGACAAAAACAATAGGGGATTAAAAAGGATAACTCCCTTAACCCCTCCTATAAAGGCCTAGCTGAAACGAGCATCTTTTAAAAACCTGTTGTTGAGCGCAAGTACGAAGAAGTTGCTGCGGTCAAGCGAGGCTGCATTCCGGAAGGTTTGGGCTCCATTGGATGACTATTGTTCCTTGCATAAATTAGTCACTTTATTTTCTAACTCCTCTTACTCTCTTACCTACAGTATCTATATGTTCCATCTTTGCTAATACCCTACACTGTCAATTAAAATGTTCTATTACGTATTGTGTTGACATTGTAAATAGTATACTATCCACCTTATAATCGAAAGAGAAAAACGCCTCGATTTCGATCCAAATCGGGAGATAGACGTTTATCTCACAAAAACGAATAAATCGGTATAATCGAAAGCAGATTTTGGACGTTTTCAACTGCACTCCGTCGCGGATGCGGACAAAGTTGATGGGGGCGTGTCAGAGGTGTGGCAAATGTGGAACTGGGGCGTGGTTATCGGCCGAGGAGAGATGTACGCGTTAGGGCGATAATCGAAAAAATAAAGGCGTTTTTAGCGAACATTTAGGACACTTTTGTTTGACCCTTTTTTCACACAAACAGGTCCCAAAAAAGTGCTCTAAATGACCAGATGACCATTGGAGGGAATCGGGGATGACCTCCCCTGACTCCCCCAGTGGTCACTAACCCCCTCCCACCACAAAAAAATGATGTTTCACAACTTTTTATTTTCACCCTCAAATGTCATACCCACCTCCCTGGCAGCAGTATGCAGGTCCCTGGAGCAGTTGTTAGGGGGTGCAGTGGACTTCAGGCAGGTGGACCCAGGCCCATCCCCCCTACCTGTTACAATTGTGCTACTTAATGCTTATTAGTCGTCCAACCCCCCCAAACCCACTGTACCCACATGTAGGTGCCCCCCTTCACCCCTTAGGGCTATAATAATGGTGTAGACTTGTGGGCAGTGGGTTTTGAGGGGGATTTGGGGGGCTCAACACACAAGGGAAGGGTGCTATGCACCTGGGAGCTCTTTTACCTTTTTTTTTGTTTTTGTAAAAGTGCCCCCTAGGGTGCCCGGTTGGTGTCCTGGCATGTGAGGGGGACCAGTGCACTACGACTCCTGGCCCCTCCCACGAACAAATGCCTTGGATTTATTCGTTTTTGAGCTGGGCGCTTTCATTTTCCATTATCGCTGAAAAACAAAAACGCCCAGCTCACAAATTGTCGAATAAAACATGGACGTCTATTTTTTGCGAAAATACGGTTCGGTCCGCCCCTTCACGGACCCGTTCTTGGAGATAAATGCCCGTGGAGATGGACGTTTTCGTTCGATTATGCCCCTCCACGCCATAATTTGAATTGCTATTTGAATATTTTTACTGCTGTAATTGTCTATTTCTCATGTTTGTTTGTTTGAGTTATTCTTATTGTACACCGCCTTGAGTGAATTCCTTCAAAAAGGTGGTAAATAATTCATAATAAATAAATAATGTGTAGCCTGTGGGGTTTGCTCTGCAGGATGGGGTGGGAGGGTACGGGTTCCTTGGGTTTGCTCTTTTGTTGCTGCCTGTACCCAAACTGTGATGGGGAAGGGGGAACTGTGGGGTCTGCTTGACTAGGTTGTAAAGCTTTGTATGTTTGCTTGCCCTCCTTAGTGTCGGCAGCTCTTTCAGTTTTTGACAATAAAGGCTTTTGAAGTTAAAGAAAAAAATCTAAATATGCTTTTCTGCAAGTGTAAATCCTAATGTGTGAATTTTCCCACATGCATTTGTATTCCCTTTGTGAAACAGGGAATATCCCCTGGATTTTAGATTCAGTGCTCAAAATTGTGCATAAAAATTTGGGCATGCACCCAATTTGCATATTCATCTTAACTGAGTAACGAGCCAATTGGCACCAATAATTGGGTGATAAAAATCAATTATTGGCGTTAATTAGCAAAAATTTGGATTTACGCACACAGAGCGGGACTTGGGATTGATTGTGTCTGATGACCTTAAGGTGGCCAAACAGGTAGAAAAGGCGATGGTCAAAGCCAGAAGGAAGCTCGAGTGCATAAGGAGAGGGATGACCAGCAGGAAAAAAGAGGTGATAGTGCCCTTGTATAAGTCTCTGGTGAGGCCCCATTTAGAGTACTGTATGCAATTCTGGAGACTTACAGAAAGATATAAACAGATTGGAGTTGGTCCAGAGGGCGGCTACAAAATTGGTAAGTGGTCTCCATCATAAAACATATAATGACAGGCTTATGAACCTCAACATATATACGCTGGAAGAGAGGCGGGAGAGAGGGGATATGATAGAGACATTTAAATACCTCAGGGCATTTGTCACACAACCCTCAGACTTACCTTATTTCTGGGGGTCAGCATCTGTGCTGGCTTCTGTCTGTTTCTGTGTTAGTCTTGTCTCTGTGTGCTGATTGCTTCACTAGACCTCACCTGTGTGGGCTATGCCTCTCTGAGGAGCCAGCATCTGGCTTCCGCTTGCTCTGTTCCAGCTTCCAAGATGGCTCCTGCTTGTCCTTCCTGTGTGTTCATTCCTATGTGTTCCAAGCCTCTCCTTGGTGTGAGTGTGTTCCCTGCTCCTGTCCTGCAGTAGGTGACATCATCAGTGAGAGCCTTCATAAGGAAGCGCTGTGCTTGCATTCAGGGCCTTTACATAGTAAGAAAGTGTGTTATGCCAAAAGGTCGCCAGGTTAGTGAGTGCACTGCTGCGCTGCTTCTTAGCCTTTCTCTGGGGCTTTTGCCCATCTGCTATTTGTGTCTGTGGACTGCCAGTTAGGGTTACCATATGGCTCCAGAAAAAGGAGGACAGATTGAGTCAGTCTGTGTTTTACTTCCATTGCTTTCAATGGAAGCAAAACCTGGACTGGATCAATGTGTCCTCCTTTTTCTAGAGCCATATGGTAACCTAATGCCAGTCCTTCTGTGTGGGCGCTGCCCTTCTGCTTTGTGTCTGTGGACTGCTAGTCCTTCCATAAGGGCGTTTGCCTTTCTGCTTTGTGTCTGTGGACTGCTAGTCCTTCTCTTGCCTTGCTCTGCGTTTGGAGTCTGAAGCTTCAGCCATTTTCTCTCTGTCTATGTTTGGAGCTGCTGAAGCTTCAGTCCTGACTCTGTTATCCCTGGTTTATTCCTCTGCCTGCTGCCTGCCCAAAGACTCTGTTAGCTCCTGGTTTATTCCTCTGTCTGTTGCCTGCCCAAAGACTCTGTTTGCTCCTGGTTTATTCTATTGTCCGCTGCCTGCCCAAAGACTCTATTAGCTCCTGGTTTTTTCTATTGTCTGCCACCCACCCAAAGACTCTGCTAGTTCCTGGTTACTTCTTCTGTCTGTTTCTGACAAGCTTGCTTGTATACCCTGAGTCCTGTTTCTGCCAAGCTTGCTTGTATTTCCTGAGTCCTGCTTCTGCCTAGCTAATGTGTATATCCTGAGTATATATCCTGAATCCTGTCTCTGCCTAGCCTTTGTGTACATCTTGTCTCCTTAGTCTGTCTTGTGTTTCTGGCTTAGTGGCTGCGTGCAGCTTTCAGTCCTGGTCTAGTTCCATGTCCAGCCTCCCTCGTGTATCCCAGACCCAGGGTGGGTCCTCTGGATCTTCAGTTCATGCCTTATCCTGCAAGTCCTGCCGGCCACCCGCACTCCGGAGCTCAATTCCGGAGGAACGGTGGCCAAGCACAGGTGAAGCTGTTCCTGTTCTGCCTGTTCTAGTTGCCTGCCTCAGTTACTACTCCAGTCCAGAGTTCCAGTCTTGCTCTTCCATGTATCCAGTTCCAGGGTGGTCTTGCCTGTCGCTGCCGCTCCTCGGCAGTGGCCCAAGGGCTCACGAATTCCGTTTTTTTGTTTTGTTACATTTGTACTCCGCACTTTCCCACTCATGGCAGGCTCAATGCGGCTTACATGGGGCAATGGAGGGTTAAGTGACTTGCCCAGAGTCACAAGGAGCTGCCTGTGCCTGAAGTGGGAATCGAACTCAGTTCCTCAGTTCCCCAGGACCAAAGTCCACCACCCTAACCACTAGGCCATTCCTCCACTTTGGGTTCTGCCTCGAGAACCCGACAGCATTAATGTACAGGAGGTGACCCTTTTTTGTAGGGAAATTGTGGAATGAGGGGGCATAGGATGAAGTTAAGAGGAAATTAACTTAGGAGGAACCTAAGAAAATACTCTTTCATGGAAAGGGTGGTGGATGCGTGGAATGGCCTCCTGGTGGAAGTTGTGGAGACGAGGACTGTGTCAAAATTTAAGAAAGCGTGGGACAGGGGTGTAGGATCCCTTAGAAAAGAAAGAGTTAGAGGTTAGAGAAAGGGAACTGGGACTTGATACACCGCCTTTCTGAGGTTTTTGCAACTACATTCAAAGGGTTTATATATATACAGGTACTTATTTTGTACCTGGGGCAATGGAGGGTTAAGTGACTTCCCCAGAGTCACAAGGAGCTGCAGTGGGAATTGAACCCAGTTCCCCAAGATCAAAGTCTACTGCACTAACCTGTAGATTACTCCTCCGTTACTGAGGATGTGCAGACTGGATAGACCACTTGGCCCTTATCTGCCATCATATTTCTATGTTTCTATGTGTTTAAAGGGTTGGCTTGCAGTGCCAATCCAGAACCACCAACAGTTTGTCAACTTTGGATGAATAACTGACTTTATGATCTACTTGAGAATTGCGGTTGGTTTCTTCCACTCTTGTGTTATGCTGTTTGATATCCCTGTGGAAGACGATGTTTCCTGCTTGTACTGTTTAGAGAGTTAAACAGCCCAGTTTTATGCACAGAAGTGCTGAAAATGCATGCATAAGAGAGCTCCGTGTTTGCCACCTGAGTAAAAAAGCAGAACTAACATCAGACCCAAAATAAATAAATGGACTCCAGGGACATGTGAGAGGGGGGAGGGAGGGGGAGCCATATTGGAGAAGTCAGGAATGCACAGGGTTGTAGGTCTTTCACAGTAGAAGTATCATTATTTTGTGTTGGCTGCCTTTTGTAAAGAATGCAAGAATGATCGCTTATGTTGCCCATTATGTTTTTGGAAGACATCTGGGAATTTTGCCAATTTTACAGCCAGTGCTTCCAATCTTGGTAAGAGAAACTTTCTACTCTCCACTGTCATGCTTGAGGGCTCACTGTACACAGAGTAGGAAGGCACAAAAGTCAATGTAATCCGGTGGTCCTAATTGCTGTTTTCCAGCGATTTCATTACATCTGTGATTGTGCCTGCCCAGGCGTGGACATGTCCTCTTACAAGATTAACCTTTATGGAAGTTCTTCACATGACCAGACTGGCGGGGGTAGAGGGGGGAGGATATACATTGTATACTTGGCGAAATGCTCTGAGACCAGAGTGTGGGTTAAATAATAGACTGGGAACCAGGAAACCTTACCTCAAATTCGACTTCTGCTACTGAAGTCACTCTATTGCCAGTTGCCTCTGCTAACCAGATACATTGGGAAGGGATTCATTCCTCCAGATTCTAGAAATGATACCCAAATTTATGTGCACAAAATTGTACACTATTCTGAGATGCGCACATGAATAAATGGGTTTATGAGCTAATTAGTGCCAATAATTGGGCCATTAACAATAATTGGGCAATAATTAACCATAAAGGTTCATTTGGATTTGCCTGCGCGTCTTGCTAGGGGCTATTCTATAATGATCCTCAAAAGGGGGCATGGCCAGGGGGTGTTCAGTAACGATTCATACAGTATTAATGAATACTGGGGATGCGCGTGTAACTTATGTGACAGGATGCACACCAGGTTTCAGTTGGTGCAAATCTTTGTGCCCAAAATTTGGCGCAGAAATCAGCTCTAAGCACTTGTCTATAAACAGCGTTCAACTCGGGGGGTGCTCTTCATATAACAGAGTTCCATACAGATTTTTTGCGGCACCAAAATTTGATAGAGAAACCCACCCACCCTCTAGGAACAGCCTAAAACTTTGAGTGGACTGTCCGCTTGGTCGAGTCTTACCTCTGAGAATTTCTCCTTTCCACACAAAATATTTATATATAATTTATTCACTCTTGTGCATTAGAGATTGTATAAAGCTCCCTATCTATACCCTTTTACAGTTTTTTTAGTAAGTACTATAGAAACCTGGTTTGAACTTGTGTTATCTGCAAAATACTGGCACATTGTCCCATGCATGGACACCGTTGAAAAGCACTTTCTGTTTATGGTGACCTGGCCACAAGTGCCTTGTCAAGACTCTTAAGACTTGTTAACTTAAACTCTCAATATCTTGGAGTATAACCTTGGCACACCAGCGCACACCTGAAGTCTTAATTTTTCTGAAGTTTCCTTTATTGCATAAATACACAGAAAATTTACTCAAAGTCAGATGTTCAGAAGTATTGCCCCAGGGCACAGAGACTCCATAATTCTGAGAGCTGTAGCAGTGGTTGGAGGTAGAAATCTGAAGAGAAGCAGCTTTATTGCAGAGGTGAGAAATAGCTGAACAGATAGAAGTGGTTCAGAGCTGGGTGACTGGAGTGTGCGATATCTCATTAGGGAGATATTTTCAAGGTGAAAAACCAAGTTCGCTCCAGGGAGTTTGAAGCAGGACAGTGCTGCCTGAAGCAAGATGGAGAATGCCTCATGACGAGAGTGACAGGGAGGTCAAGAAGGCTCACACAGGCCCAGGGGGAAGGAGGAGGACCAATGGGGACAGAGCCTGCCATCGGGTAGCAAGGGGTGGTCCTAGAGGACAGCCCTCGATTGGAGGGAAAGGTCGTACCTGGCTGACCTCGCAGGACAGAGATAGTAAGAATGACCAGGAAATGACAGCAGGTGGACAAAGGAGCCAAGCTTGGCTGAGAAAGAGATGAAGTCTAGGCAGCAGCACAACCAACAGTACAGTTCTTACACAGATAGGCAAGTGTGGTTGCATCGCCTGTGAACTACATTGCACACAATGCATTGCTCACGTATCTTTGCGGTGAGAACTGCAGCAATGAAAGTCCTCAGAAATGAGAATAACAGTAAAGGCATTAAACACATTTTAGGCTGTCAGAGGACAGAACATGCCTAAACTGCAGCCATTTGCATTTGACATGTTGTAGGGGACAGAACTCTGTATAGTTGTGGAAGCCATAGCGGGTCTCTACCCCTGGTCTGATCATCACATGGCAAGATAAAGAGCTATGCCTGACTGAATCCTTTTCTCTTATCCCATAGATAGAGGAGAAAGTGTGACTAATTTCCTTATCTGCTCAGCTAGCCAGGCAGAAAACAGTTTTATTAAGATGCCTGAGAGAAGGAGATCCTCCTTACAGAAGGGTAATGCGGACCACCATGCTACAAGGGCCTTACTGTGACTACTTGTTTTCAATTTTACCAACACTGTGAATTTCCACTGCTTCTTCCAGTCCTCTTTCCTTTCTTTCAGACCCAGTAATCAGATTTTGTTAGATAGAAAAAAAAAAGTCTGTTGTCATACTGAAGCTTGATTTTCAGGCACACTTCATAAAGCAACAAAGCTGAGAAAAGAATTATCTCTTATTTGTCCTGTTTGTCTGTCCTGATTAGATTGTAAGCTCTGTCGAGCAGGGACTGTCTCTTCATGTTCAAGTCTACAGCGCGCAGGGACTGTCTCTTCATGTTCAAGTCTACAGCGCTGTGTACGTCTAGTAGCGCTATAGAAATGATAAGTAGTACTAGTAGTCTTTGAGATTCCGGAATTTTGCCACTCTTTGGGATTCCGGAATCTTGCTGCTCTTTGTCCTTATCCCTTATTTGTCCTGTTTGTCTATCCTAATTAGCTTGTAAGCTCTGTTGAGCAGGGACTGTCTCTTCATGTTCAAGTGTACAGCGCTGCGTACATCTTGTAGCGCTATAGAAATGATAAGTAGTAGTAGTAGTAATTAGGCATAAACTCCCAGATGCATCCTGAGATGCACGTGCAACTTAATTGGTTAATGAGCCAATTATCAGCAAAAATTGGGTGCTAACAATTATTGATTTTAATGGGAAAGGGAAATGGGACTTGATATACCGCCTTTCTGTGGTATTTTGCAACTACATTCCAGAGCTTTTTTTGAGAGGGTACTTGGGGGTACTGAGTACCGACACCTTTTCTATTGTCTGCTAAAATGTGACCCATTGTCCCCAAGTTTTAATGAAAGAGGTCAAGCTCTATACACCAATTCTGCCTTGTCATAGATTCTGTGACTAGTTGTAGGGAGCCTGGCTATTGTGGGATGTGTCCCTCAGTGATCACTCTACTCCTGAAGGGTGGCCTGGCATTTGAGTACCGGCACCTTTTTCACTAAAAACAATGCACTGCTACATTCAAAGTAGTTTACATATATACAGGTACTTATTTTGTACCTGGGGCAATGGAGGGTTAAGTGACTTGCCCACCGTCACAAGGAGCTGCAGTGGGAATCAAATCCAGTTCACCAGGATCAAAGTCCGCTGCACTAACCACTAGGCTACTCCTCCACTAGCAGCATTCCATGTAGAATCTCAAATAGTAACAACATTCCATGTAGAATCTCAAATAAGGAGCTGCAGTGGGAATTGAACCCAGTTCCCCAGAATCAACCTCCGCTGCACTAACCATTAGGCTACTCCTCCACTAGCAACATTCTATGTAGAAGCCTGCCCTTGCAGATCAGCAACACCGGCCGCATAGGCTTCTATTTCTGTGAGTCTGACGTCCTGCACATTCCATGTAGAATCTCAAATAGGGAAAGGGAAATGGGACTTCATATACTGCCTTTCTGTGGTATTTTGCAACTACATTCAAAGCGGTTTACATATATTCAGGTACTTATTTTGTACCAGGGGCAATGGAGGGTTAAGTGACTTGCCCAGAGTCACAGGGAGCTGCAGGGGGAATTGAACTCAGTTCCCCAGGATCAAAGTCCACTGTACTAACCACTAGGCTACTCCTCCAATAGCAACATTCCATGTAGAATCTCCAATAGGGGAAGGGAAATGGGACTTGCTATACCACCTTTGTGTGGTTTTTGCAACTACATTCAAAGCACTTTACATAGTATATTCAGGTACTTATTTGTACTTTGGGGAGGGGGGGACAATGGAGGGTTTAGTGAGTTGCCCAGAGTCACAAGGAGCTGCAGTGGGAATCAAACCCAGTTCCCCAGGATCAAAATCTACTACACTAACTACTAGGCTACTCCTCCACTTGCAACATTCCATGTAGAATCTTAGATAGGGAAATGGAACTGGGACTTGATATACCACCTTTCTGAGGTTTTTGCAACTACATTCAAAGCGGTTTACATATATTCAGGTACTTATTTTGTACCAGGGGCAATGGAGGGTTAAGTGACTTGCTCAGAGTCTCAAGGAGCTGCAGTGGGAATTGAACTCAGTTCCCCAGGATCAAAGTCCCTTGCACTAACCACTAGGCTACTCCTCCACTGGGATTCGCACATGCATCTGGCTGCACTGTTCTATAAGGCATAATGCATTGCATCTAACTCTAACAGCGTATAAGTCTAATGGGGGTATGGCCATGTCAGGGCATTCCGAAAAGCGATACGCATTATTACAGAGTATGGGCCAATGTTAAGTGCAAGGAAAAATCATTGCTAAGCGCAATTCTATAAAGGGCGCACACTCTTTTTAGATCACGCTTAACCCCAGATTCTATATAGCGCACCTAGCGTTCTGCACCAAAATCCAAGAGTATTCTCTATCGACCCATGTAACTTAATTGGCTTAAGCCAAATCAGTGTTGTTAACAACACTTAACAAGCAATAATGAGCACTAATTGGCAATAATTACAATTTACGAGCACAACTCCCTAAGCATATCTGTAATGCACCGCACCTAAATTTTAATGAGCACAGGCAAAAAGGGCGTTTATGGGCGTTCTAAAATTTACGTGAATTGTTATTCTATAACAATTTGCGTAAATTTTGGAACAATTCTATGCGCCTAAATCACAGAAACAGAATCCAGATCAGCGAACACACCGAACTCGGAGACCGGCGCTGAAGGGACCCCCGCCAGATAAAAGGAAACGGAGTCTAGAATTGGCAGTGGAGGAAAAGGGTCCTTTTACAAAGCCGCAGGAGGGCTGAGTTTGGCGCTTGCCGAATTCCATGGTAGAAAATATTTGTCTATTTTCTACCATGGGGGCGTTCCCGATGGCGATTGGCAGTGTGGCAACATTGATGCGTGCTGCATGGTTACCGTGAGGCTTTACCACTAAGTCAATGGCTGGCGGTAAGGGCTCAGGCCTTAAAAAGGCGCATGCCTATTTCCCAGCTGCAGTGAAAGTGGTGCAGCGCGTGCCCAAAAGATGCGCCCACACTACCACAGGCCACTTTGTACCGCGGCTTTGTAAAAAGGACCCCAGAGTGACTTACCATAACAGTGACTTTCCAGATTGTCTTCTCAAGGAGATATTGGTGTTTAAAGCCTCCCCCCTCCTAAAATCCTCCAGTTTACTGTAGTCGGTTCCACGCTTATGAATGCCATCCAGCAAGGCATTTCTGTGCTTATCTCTCTCAGTAAAACAGGCATATGGACATTGTTACAGGCACAGCGGGAATACAGCACAGACAGCTGAAGAGCATAGTAACGTAACATAGAGGGGCATAATCGAACGGGGGCACCCATCTCTAAGGGCACCTATCTCTAATGACAGCCCCGTAAAGCAGCGTACTCGACTGTATTATCGAAAGAAGATGGGCGGCCATCTTTCGTTTAGATAATACGGTCAGCGCCGGTCAAATCTCAACAATTGGGCTGCCCTTAGAGATGGCCGACATTGGTTTCCTGGCTCATCCATTTGCACACATATCTATGGAGTGTGCCCAAATGTTGGCATGCAAATCTAGGCACATATATAGAATCCGGGGGTTAGAGTGTAACGGTGAGGGGAGATACCCCATGGGTGGAGCTTGAGCATGCCACCAAATCACATGTGCAAATAATGGAACATTATCTGTTGTGTGTACCAACATACACCAGCCATTAATCCATTGTTTTATATTGATAAATAAATTGAGTTCCCTCGGTATGGGACCTAGAGTAACCGATTGGGTAAAAACAATTGGTTGAATGGTAGGAGACAGAGGGTGGTGGTAAATGGAGCTTGCTCTGAGGAAAAGGAGGTCGTCAGTGGAGTACCGCAGGGATCGGTCCTAGGGCCGGCTCTTTTTAACGTCTTTCTGAGCGATATTGCGGAAGGGCTGTCTGGTAAGGTTTGCCTCTTTGCAGATGATACTAAACTCTGCAACAGGGTGGATACCCTGGAGGGTGTGAATGACATGAGGAAGGACCTAGCGAAGCTAGAGGAATGGACCAATATTTGGCAACTAAGGTTTAATCCCAAAAAATGCAGGGTCATGCACTTGGGTCGCAAAATTCCGAGGGAACGGTACAGTATAGGGGGTGAAGTGCTTCAGTGTGCGAAGGAAGTGCGGGACTTGGGGGTGATTGTGTCTGATGACCTTAAAGCTTCCAAACAGGTAGAAAAAGCGACGGCCAAAGCCAGAAGGATGCTTGGGTGCATAAAGAGAGGCATGACCAGCAGGAAAAAGGAGGTGATAGTGCCGTTGTATAAGTCTCTGGTGAGGCCTCATTTGGAGTACTACATGTAGTTCTGGAGACCGCACCTGTGGAAAGATATAAACAGGATGGAGTTGGTCCAGAGGGCAGCTACGAAATTAGTAAGAGGTCTTGAATGCAAAAATAATAGGGACAGGCTTATGAATCTCAACATGTATACGCTGGAAGAGAGGAGGCATGATAGAAACGTTTAAATATCTCAAGGGCATTTATGTACAGGAAGAGAGCCTTTTTCAAATGAAGGAGAGCTCTGGAACGAGGGGGCATATGACAAAGTTAAGAGGGAATAGGCTTAGGAGTAACCTGAGGAAGAATTATTTCACAGAAAGGATGGTGGAGGCGTGGAATGGCCTCCCGGTGGAGGTGGTGGAGTTGAGGACTGTTCCAGAATTTAAAAAGGCATGGGATAAGCATGTGGGATCACTTAGGAACAGGTAGAATTGGGGGTTACAGAGGATGGGCAGACTGGATGGGTCATATGGCCTTTATCTGCCGTCATGTTTCTATGTAAGTAGGGTTACCATTTTGTGTCCTCTGAAAAAGAGGACACATGGCATGCCCCCTGCTCCGCCCCAATCATGCCCATACCCCGCCCCGCCATGCCCCTTTCTGTTCCTCGTCCCGCCCCCTATTACCCCTCCCCCATCACATAGTCCCCTCCCCCACCCCCCGTCACATACCCCCCCCTCACTTACTATCTAGCCCTGGTGGTCTAGTGACATTTTCAGGGCAGGAAAGAACCCCCTCTTTCCTGCCTGGAGCGCTGCCTGCCCTTGCCTGCATCCTCCTCAGTCTCGGCTGGGGATTCAAAATGGCCGCCGAGAGTTGAAGCAGCCTCGCGAGACTTCAACTCTCGGTGACCATTTTGAATCCCCAGCCGAGACCGAGAAGGATGATGGACAAGGGAGGCAGCGCTCCGGGCAGGAAAAAGGGGGCTCTTTCCTGCCCCGAAGACGTCACTAGACCACCAGGGAACATGGTAGGGAAGGGGAGGGGAGACCAGACCAGACCCATGGCGCCGATCGCCTGCCCGCATGCATGCATGCACACATGCATGCACGCCCGCGCCCACGTTTGTCCAGAAATCTGGACAAACGTGTGTGCGGGCAAAATCCGCCAGACGGCCCGGACATGCCCTCAAAAAGAGGACATATCCGGGGAAATCCGGATAAATTGTAACCATATATGTAAGCAGGAGTGCCTTTGTTTTTCAGTGCACCAGCCATGGGCGTAGCCAGACACCCAATTTTGGGTGGGCCTGGGCCCAAGATGGGTAGGCAGAAGAACTCCGCCCTGTCCCACAAGTGATTTGGTCTCTCCCTCTCTCGCCTGCATGCCATATGGTCTCTCAAACATCCCCCTCCCCCCATACCTTTTAAATAGCAGATTTTCACTGGCAGCGAGCAGCAACTAATACACACTGCTCATGTTGGCCCCACAGCCCTCCCTCTGATGCAACTTCCTGTTTCTGGATAGGCGGGAATACATTAGAGGGAAGGCTGGTATGCAGGAAGGACAGTTGTTGGGAATTTTCAGCTGGTGGGGCTTGGGGATCCCTGCCAGACACTTCATAGGTGTGCTGCTACTGGGTGGACCTGAGCCCAAAGTGGGTGGGCCTGGGCCCACCTGAGCCCACCCTTGGCTACGCCACTGGCACCAGCACAAGTATTCTCTAGCCCATAACAGAATTGTGGAGCCAACTAATAGAATTGCCCCACAGATCCTTATTAGAGCTCAATTCAAATATCACATTGAGATATATAAAGAGTGAAATTCTATAACCCGGGTGCTTATATTTATGCAAGTAAATGTTTGCAATACTAACATTTCTGCACATATGTGCTCATTACATTAATCGTTACATAAAATCTCAGGGTTTCTGGTGACTTCAGTCATGTTTTCCCAGAGAAATCACTGCTGTGGGTTGACCTTCAGCACAGCAGCACCACACATGGCTGATGAAAAGGGTGTGGCTACTCTAGGGGTGGAGCCATGGAGAGTTACCCCACCCCCTAAGGTTGGCTCTGCAGGAGTACTGGCCCCCTTGTTTTTTTCCACTGGGTTACGGGCACACCTTAAATATTAAAAAAACAAAATATTCCAAGTTTGACGGTGCACATCAGACTTTCGTTTCATGTAAACAATGTACTTTGTCCCAGCAACGTTTTATTTCAAGGAGAGAATAAAATGCCCATGACCTGCTCATACCCTCCCATGCCCACACCCTATTTGGAGTTGCACGCAATGAAAATTAGGCGTTGCGTGTTATAGAATAGGGCATAGGAGGACACATCCATGTGTAACTGCTAGTGACTGCCAACTAAGTACGTGTTAATGGCAATTATCAATTGCTTTCACCACTTAAGCCAATCGAGTGCCTAATTTTGGCGACCTATACAGAATTCCCCAGCAACTTTAGATCCAAAATACAGTTCACAGGCCTTCTTCACCAGTGGAGTCAAGGTTCTTCTTTGTGCCCTCTGACAGAACTCATCGCAAATGTAGCAGAAAGTATCAGCATGTTTAATACATGTCCGTGACGAGGCACTGGTCAATGATCTGAGTGTTGCCTCTAACTGGATCTACCCAGGACTAGGGGGCATGCGATGAAGCTACAAGGTACTAAATTTAATACAAATTGGAGAAAATGCTTCTTCACTCAACGTGTAATTACACTCTGGAATTCGTTGCCAGAGAATGTGGTAAAGGCGGTTAGCTTAGCGGGGTTTAAAAAAGGTCTAGACAGCTTCCTAAAGGAAAAGTCCATAGATTATTATTAAATTGACTTGGGGAAATCCACTGCTTATTTCTGGGATAAGCAGCATAAAATGTATTGAACTTTTTGGGGAGCTTGCCAGGTACATGTGACCTGGATTGGCCACTGTTGGAAACAGGATGCTGGACTTGATGGACCTTTGGTCTGTCCCAGGGTGGCAATACTTATGTACTTACGGATGGCGCACAACTGGTTACTGCTGAGTCCAGATGTTCAGCAGCAGGAACTGGATACTGCCAATAAATGTCCGGCTTTTAAAAAACTTTGTTGGTGTTTTAATAAATGCTGACTGTCATAGGCTGAATATGAGGGGGTGGAACAACGCAATTACCTTTTTCAGCACTATCTTGTTAAACTTAGCTACCCAACTCTGGTGGTCTCTTGAGGGCTGTCCTAAAGTTAATTGGATGGAAGGGAGAATGGGCTTCTTGGGTGGGAGAGTAGAGTATGGTCCACAAAGGTGGAAGTCTCCTGGTAAATGGAGGAGATTTGACGCCTCTGCAATAATAAATGCATGTGTGCGTCCGTAATTGATAGAGTTTCAGAAGATGGTATAAGAGAAGGATAAGCAACAGATAAAATCTCCCACCAAGGTATAATACAGATGCATAGCCAGACATGATATTTTGAGTAGACTTGAGCCCAAAGTGGGTGGCCGCATAATCCTCCCCCCTAAACCTTCTGCCCCAACCAGGGGCGTAGCCAGACAACAGATTTTGGGTGGGCCTAGGCAAGAAGTGGGTGGGCACCAAGTGTTCTCTCCCCCCACCCCACCCCCCACAACCACCACCAAAAATATATCTCAGCTGGCAGGAAAATGCTTCTTTCCACCTTGGCAGCGTGAAGCAGGCATGCGCTGAAAACTGAGCATGCACAGGTGCCGATATCATGGAGAGTAGCGCTTTCATTACCATCAGGGGGAAGTCTTCAGTTGGCGGGGCTTGGAATCTCCACCAGCTACAGCTAAACGTGTGCTACTGTTGGGTGGGCCTGAGATCTAAGTTGGTGGGCCCCGGCCCACCTGTGGCTACGCCACTGGCCCCAACCCTGCACCTGCACCAGCTACCACAACAAATGAATACTTGAGCTGTTGGGGGTCTCCAAGCGTCGCCTGCTGGAAGAGGTCCTCCGGCAGGTAGAACAGCTCATTCTCCCACTTGCTGCGGCCGGCGGCACTGTCCACATGCTCATGCCGCACCGGCCTCTCCCCTCCCGCACATGCATGAAAACCGAGCATGCTCGGGGGTGGGGCAGTGCAGCGGCATTAGGTAGAGAGTGCCGCCAGCTGCAGCAAGTAGGAGAATGAACTGTTCTGACTGCCGGAGAACCTGTTTCAGCAGGCGACGCTTGGAGATTTCCACCAGCCATAACAAAGGTGCAAGAATTTTGGGTGGGCCTGAGCCCAAACTGCAAGGCTACTCCAGAGGTGTAATGGCATGCATACAATTAGGACGGGGAAAGTGAAAATCAAAATTTCAGAAGCCAAGTTGTCTCCCCTTAGTGAACGAATTTAACAGCATTACCTAAAATATTACTGGAGGTAGCTCACGAGGGTGCCAAAAAGAAACGAGAGGGAAACCGAAGGCGAGAAACCCAGCTGGAAAAGATAAACACAAACAATTTAAGTTATAAACATTTCTAACATGGGCACAACAGGGAAGAACATCCTTCAAATGCAGGCCCAATTATATCCAGCTGGCCTCAATTTCTTTGTGGAGGAAAAGGGAGCAGGGTTGGATGGTGGCTTCTGTTTAATGCTACAAAGAAGTGAAACGTTAGTGGGGAAGGCGCTGGGTTTCATTTCTGCATCAGCCACTGATCTGCTATTTAACCAGGTACAGAAGCGTCTTAAGGGCGAAGTCTATTGACTCCTGTCCCGTAATAATAACATCCAGACTCCATTGATCTATCTGCTGAGAGCAATCACAAACTGCTGCATTATTTCTCTGCCGAAGCTCCAATTTTGTTCAGCTTGTTTCAACTTGCCCCCTCTTCTCCGGCAGCTCGGTGGAATCAATAGATCTTTCTGCTCTACGGTGGGCACTTACTATTAGGTTTTATTTTTTTTTTTTCATTGTTGTTTTGTGATAAGACACTGAGCATAAATTCTGCCGTGGAAAAGGTTAAAGTTCTTCCAAAGTAATTGATTCCCTCGTCAGCTCTACAATGAGCAGTACTGTCTTCTTACAGGAGGTATGAATAGCCCATGGGACGTCCCTGCTATTGATTTCAGAGCCACCGGTTTCGATCGCCTGCTCTTTGGAAGAGGAATTACCACTACTTCACGTTCAAGGTGACTCATGGGGATGTGTGTTCAGTCTGTGTTTTCGGTTCAGATCATTTTACACACAGAAAAAGAATTTTAAAACAAATGAAACGTCTACAGGGCCTGAGTGGAACTCACCTTGAGTCACTACGGAAAGGAATAAGCCAAATCCAAATAAATAAAACACATTGAAAAGTGTATGTTTGTGCGCCAGATTTTCCCTGCATGTCTGTGTGGGAAGAGACATGATAATGACTTGTTAGGATGGCAGGGACTGTGGGACGATATTTATTTATTTATTTGTTGCATTTGTACCCCACATTTTCCCACTTATTTGCAGGCTCAATGTGGCTTACATAGTACCGTGAGGCGTTCGCCACCTCCGGTGATGAAACAAATACAAAGTGATGTTATAGAGGATGAGATATATGTGTTACAGACACATTATAGAATCAAGAGAAGAAGAGATATAATGTTCATTGCAAGTTTTGGTTTCGTTATGTTGCTGAGTTCAGGCACTTACGTTGGATCAGTAGGGTATGCCTTCTCGAACAGATCGGTCTTTAGTGATTTCCGGAAGTTGAGGTGGTCCTGTGTTGTCTTTATGGCTTTCGGTAATATGAGGTGTGTGTGTGAGTGGTATCATGTATATTTTTGTTCCTATCTTGAAAATGTAGGTGTAAGGGGTCATGTGTGTATACATGTGGCATGAGGTGTGGGTCTGAATGTATGAGGTAGGGTGAGGTATGTATGGGAGGGGTGTATGGATAAGGAGAAGGATGGCATGGGGTGTGTATGTGGTGAGGACGGGTGAAGTACATGAATGTACGTGTGTGTGGAGAATGGAGGTAGACTGGGGTATGTGCTTGGTGAGGAGGAGTGGGTGTGTCTGGGGGGTGGAGTAGGGCATATGGGCAATCCGTCTTCCCCATGACCTCTCTCTGCACTCACATCCTCAACCTTCAACTCCCTTGCACTCCCTCTTCCCTTCCATCCACCTCTTGCATGCACATTCTTTCCTGTTTCCTTCTATTCCCTTCACTCTGGTACTTTCTGTACTTCCCCTGCAGCCTCTCCCCCTTGCACTGGTCTCAGGTCTTTCACCCCTTCTCCATTCTCCTCACACTATTTCTCCACCTTTTTGTTCTCCCCTACATATGGGCATAGTTGGGGGGGGGGGAATGGGGGCATTGCCCCCCAAATGGCTTGTCATCTCATTTTTTTTCTACCTGTCCAGAATCACCCCACATGGTGTGGCATCTCTCTTCCACCTCCCTTCTGCAGGATCCAGTATTGCTCTCCACTGCCCCCCCCCCCCCCCCCCCCCCCACTGCACTGCAATCCTTCAGTCTTCCAGGCCGCCATCAGCTTTAACAAAGTAAGGATGGTACCTTTGGCCTGCCCCAGAAGACTTCTCTGTTCCTGGGCAGGTGGGGTGCTGCACTACTTACTACTACTACTTCACATTTCTAAAGCGCTACTAGGGTTACGCAGCGTTGTACAATTTAACATGGAAGGACAGTCCCTGCTCAAGGAGCTTACAATCTAAAACACAGGTGTACAATCTAAAGACAAGTGTGGAGTCCGTCTGATAGGGAATACTATATTTCACGAAAGGTTAGGTGCCGAAGGCAGCATTGAAGAGGTGAGTTTTAAGCAGAGATTTGAAGATGGGTAGGGAGGGGGCTTGGCGTAGGGGTTGAGGAAGATTGTTCCAGGCAAAGGGTGAGGCAAGGTAGAATGAGCGGAGCCTGGAGTTGGCAGTGGTGGAGAAGGGAACTGAGAGGAGGGATTTTTTCTGTGAATGGAGGTTTCGGGCGGTAACATAGGGGGAGATGAGGGTAAAGAGGTAGTGAGGAGCCGCAGACGGGGTGCATTTGTAGGTAAGGAGGAGAATCTTGAATTGAATGCGGTATCTGATCGGAAGCCAGTGAAGTGACTTGAAGAGAGGGGTGATATGAGTATATCGGTTCTGGCGGAATATAAGACGTGAGGCAGTATTCTGAACGGATTGAAGGGGGGATAGATGGCTAAGTGGGAGGCCGGTGAGGAGTAGGTTGCAGCAGAGAGAAGGCTCCTGTGGCAGGACAAAGGCAGCATCCTTACAACGCTGACACTGCTGGTGGCCTGGACGATTGAAGGACTGCAGCTGATTGAGAGGGGGTGGACAACAAAACTGGGTCCTGTGGGGAGGGGGTGGAAGAGAGAAGGAGATTGATACTGACCTCATGGGGGGGAGGAGCAGTGGAAGAAGAGAAGGAGATGCCACACCCATGGAAGGGGAGGAGAAAAGGTTAAAAAAAGATGCCACATCACAGGGGGTAGGGTGAGAAATGTCAGAAAACAGGGGAGGGGGAGAGGTAAGCAAGAGCTTGAATGAGGAGCTAGGGGAGAGAGGAGGAGAGAAACTGGACCCACGGAGGAAAGAGAGACAGATGCTGGGATGAGGAGGGAAAGAAAGATAGGATGCATGGGGGGGGGGGGGACATTGGAAAAGATGCTGTATCCAGGGAGGGGAAGGGGGGAAACAGAGAGATGCAGTACTTTGAGGAGTGAGCAGGGGAAAGAAGAGGGAGAGATGATGGCTCTGGGGTGGGAGTGTAAGAGAAAGGGGAAAAAGTGGGACGGGGGAGGGATGGGAACACAGGGGGCAGATATTGAACAGAGGAACAGGGAAGGGAACACAAAAGGGAGGTGCTGGACAGGACTGGGAGTTGGGGTGGAGGGAAGGAGCAGAAGATGGATGGGATGGGGGTGGGGGTGGGGATGGAGAAAGAGCAGAAGCTGGATGAGGCTGGGAGTATGAGTAGAGAGAAGAGGAATGGAGCAGAAGATCGATGTGGGTGGGAGGAGGGGAATGGAGCAAAAGATGAATGGGACTAGGGGGTAACAGAGTAGAGGACGGTAACAGAGTAGAAGACGGGGCTAGGTGATATGGGTAGAGTGGAGGGGGAATGGAGCAGAAGGTAGGGGTGGGAAAGGAGAATTTAGTAGAAGATGGGGCTAGGAGGTGTGAGTGGAGGGGAGGGGGAATGGATGCAGAATGTATGTTTGCATTTAACACTGTGACAATGCAGAGTCAAGGGTATTTTTTTTTTTATTATATTAGAGTTCCATACAACATAATTTAACTCAAATCATTTGTGTTGAGTACAGTCAATGTTGGCAGTTTTTGTTTGTTTTGTATAGCTTGGGAATATAAATTGTATTTTTTTCTTACCTGGGGCAACTTCCTGACTAGTGTTTACAGTGAGGGGCCCTCCTCACCCTCCTTCCTGAGTTTTCAGGGGACCCTTTTGGTTGCCTTGAGATGTGCACCTCATCCTTCACCTCAGGCAGCAGACTGCTGTGAGCTGCCCCTGGGGGTAAGTGCTGTCAGTCAGGGTTGCCAGGTGGAAAAAAATTTTCCCACCCAATCCAGCCCAAATCCAGCCCAAAACCCGCCCAAAGTCAAACCCCGCCCCTGACACCCCCACCCCCGCGTCATCACCCCCGCCCCCGTCGTCATCAGCCCCGCCTCCCCGTCATCGGCCCCGCCTCCCCCGTCATCGGCCCCGCCCAAAACGTTACTAACCCCGCCCCCCGCGGCCGAAAAAACCGCTTTTAAAACCGCCCAAAAGACCCAAAAGGAGCCCAAAAAACCGCAACCCGCCGCGGGCAAAAATTGCCCGCGGCGGGTCGCAGAAAACCACCCAATTGGACGGTAAAACCGCCCACCTGGCAACACTGCTGTCAGTGGAGGGGGCTAAGAAGAAAAAAGTTATGCCTGAGGGGTAAGCGCTGCCTCTGGACTAGAAAAAAAGTGCCACCTGAAAGGGGGGGGGGGGGAGAGGAAAAAGTGCTGCTAGTAGATGGCGTTCTTTGGAAAGATCCAACTCCCCCTACTCATCCTTTGCTCTGATTGACTTGCTTAGGGATCAACTGCACCTCCCCCCTTGAGTGGTTTTTCCACTTCTCGCTTGTAGATGACTCCAGAAAGAAAGTGTTGCCTGTTGAGGGGGGTATTATTTCCTGTCTACGTGACATGGTAGGGAGAGTTGCTGGTAAGGAGGAAGAAAGAGCTGAAATCTGGAAATGGAGAAAAAGGGAGGGTGCTGGTATCAGGCCTAGGGAAGGGAGTAAAGAGAAGGTGAACTCTCCCCTTCCTAATTCATGTGACTATGAGAAGGTGCTTAACGAGAGAAATTTCCCATGGCGCTGGCTCAGTTCAATTATATCTTCCTTGTTTTGATATGCTGCTTTCATATTTAGCATTTCAGTCTGGTGTTCCTGCCCAGTCTCTCCTAGACCCCAGATCATCTTGACGTAGTATGGGAAACAAATTTCTAGATCTAGAGGCTGCAATGATAGAAGCCGACTTGGATCTAGTGGCAGTCACGGAGGTGTGGTTCGTGGAGAACCCATGACTGGGATATAGTTATACCTGGCTATAATCAATTCAAGAAGGACAGGGTAGGAAAAAAGAGAGGAGGTGAGGAGTGGCCTAATGGTTAGGGTGGTGGACTTTGGTCCTGGGGAACTGAGGAACTGAGTTCAATTCCTGACACAGGCAGCTCCTTGTGACTCTGGGCAAGTCACTTAACCCTCCATTGCCCCATGTAAGCCGCATTGAGCCTGCCATGAGTGGGAAAGCGCAGGGTACAAATGTAACAAAAATAAAATAGATACTATTGGAGATTCTACATGGAATGTTGCTATTCCACTAGCAACATTCCATGTAGAAGGCTGCGCAAGCTTCTGTTTCTGTGAGTCTGACATCCTGCACGTACGTGCAGGACGTCAGACTCACAGAAGCAGAAGCCTGCGCGGCCACATTGGTGATCTGCAAAGGCCGACATCTACATGGAATGTTGCTAGTGGAATAGCAAAACATTCCATGTAGAATCTCAAATAGTAGCAACAGTGGAGGAGTGACCTAGTGGTTAGGGAGGGTGGTGGACTTTGGTCCTGGGGAACTGAGGAACTGAGTTCGATTCCCACTTCAGGCACAGGCAGCTCCTTGTGACTCTGGGCAAGTCACTTAACCCTCCATTGCCTGCCGCATTGAGCCTGCCATGAGTGGGAAAGCGTGGGGTACAAATGTAATAAAAATAAATAAAAAAATAAAATATATGTAAAAAAATAATATTAAAGTGACAGAACTGCAGGATGTATGGGGTAAGTAAGAAGCACTGTGGGTTGAACTGGTAAGAGGGAAAGGAAAATGTATTTACATTGGTGTAATATATAGGTCACCTTCGCAGTCAGAAGAAATGGACAGAGACTTAATTGAAGACATCCACAAGATAGCTAGGAAAGGGGAAGTAGTACTGATAGGCAGTGGCGTTCCTGGGGGGGGAGGCTGACACCTGAGGCGGATCGCCGATGTGCCCCGCCCCCCGGGTGCAGCGTGACCCCCCCCCCCCTGGTGAAAGGACCCCCCCCGTGAAAGAACCCCCCCAGGTGCAGCGCCCCCCCCCCCCCCGGATGCAGCGCGACCCCCCCCCGGTGATAGGACACCCCTCCCCGTGAAAGAACCCCCCCCAGGTGCAGCGCCCCCCCCCCCGGATGCAGCGTGACCCCCCCGGCGAAAGGACACCCCCCCGCGAAAGAACCCCCTCCAGGTGCACGCCACTGGGGGGGGAGGTGCCGCGCACGCCTGTCCTTCATTCGTTCCATGCTCCCTCTGCCCCGGAACAGGAAGTAACCTGTTCCGGAGCAGAGGGAGCATGGAACGAATGAAGGACAGGCGTGTGCGGCACCCCCCCAGTGGTATGCACCCGGGGCGGACCGCACCCACCGCCCCCCCAGGAATGCCACTGCTGATAGGTGATTTTAATATGCCGGACATTGACTAGGGCATCCCTACTGCAGGGTCGTCTAGAAGCAAAGGAATCTTGGATTCTCTACAGGAAGAATTGTTTCAGCAGTGGGTAATGGAACCGACGCAGAATGGAGCTATACTAGACCTGGTACTTACAAACAGGGAGAATATCTCTGATGCTATGGTGGGAAATCATTTTGTCATCTGGCGATCACTGAATGGTGTGGGTCAATATTAAAACAAAGGAAGGAAAGGGCTTACTCAAGATTGAAGGTCCTAGATTTCAAAAAAACGAGATGGGGGAATTTCTCAAGGAAGAGTTAGCTGGATGGGAACAGCTGAAGGAAGTAGAACAGCAGTGGGCAAAACTAAAAGGAACTATTTTAAAGGCGACAAACCTTTACGATAGAAAATTATATAAAAGAAAGAGGAAAAGAAGGCCACTCTGGTTCTCAGACGTAGTAGCTGAAAAGGGAAAGAAGGTTAGCCTTTGTACGTTACAAGACGACTCAAAAAGAGGAAGGCAGGCAAAAACACTTGGAAAAGCTAATAGAAGCTGGAAAAGTTGTTAGGAAAGTGAAGAGGCAAATGGAAAAAGATAGGTGATACGGTAAAATTGAGAGACAAGACCTTCTATAACTACCCTAATCAATCTCTTCCTTCTTCTTTCTTCCCTTCCTTAATCGCTACACATTACTAACTGTATTTGATATCCTGAAATGACAATATTAACAAATCTATGTAAGCCACATTGAGCCTGCAAATAGGTGGGGGAATGTGGGATACAAATGCAATAAATAAATAAATAAATACAATTGGGAGACAAGACATTTTTCAGATATGTAAGTGACAGGGGTAAGTGCCATAATAGCATTTTGAGGCTCAAAGCTGAGGGGGAGGAATATGTAGAAGCTGATAAGGATAAAACTGAACTGCTTAACAATTATTTCCGTTCTGTATTCAAGGATGAAAGGATGGGGGTAGGACCGTAGAAATCAAATGCTAATGGGGATGGATATATGGTAGACTGGGACCAATTCTTAGAAGACTGTGTTCGTGAGGAGCTGGCCAAACTAACAGTAGACAAAGTGATGGGGCCCGATAGGATACATCGAGGGTACTCAAGGAACTCTGGCGGCTCTGCTGTCTGACTTCTTCGATGCTTCCTTAGAGTCTGGAGTGGTCCCGGAGGACTGGAGAAGGGCGGATGTGGACCCTCTGCACAAGAGTGGAAGGAAGGAGGAGGTTGGGAATTACAGACCTGTCAGTCTGACACTAGTGGTGAGTAAACTAATAGAAATACTTCTAAATTGGAGGATTATGAGGTTTCTCGAATCAAATGGACGACAGGACCCGAGGCAGGATGGTTTCACTAAAGGAAGTTTGTGTCAGACAAATTTGATTGATTTCTTTGACTGGGTGACCAAACAGTTGGACGTGGGAGGGGCGCTAGAAGTGGTGTACTTGGATTTTAGCAAAGCCTTTGACATGGTTCTGCACAGGCGACTGATAAACAAATAGAATGCCCTTGGTTTGGATCCTAAAGTGACTGACTGGGTCAAAAACTGGTTAAGCGGGAGGAGACAGAGGGTAGTGGTAAATGCAGCTTGCGCTGGGGAAGGGGATGTTATCAGTTGTGTGCCGCTCTGATTAGTCCTCGAGTCAGCTCTCTTTAACATCTTTGTGAGCAATATTGTGGAAGGAATGGATCCTCAGAAGCTTAGCCAAAATTGGGTGGCGGAGCAGGTGGGGGAAGAGAGGTTGGTGGTTGGGAGGCGAGGATAGTGGAGGGCAGACTTATACGGTCTGTGCCGGAGCCAGTGATGGGAGGCGGGAAATACTGCTGGGCAGACTTGTATGGTCTGTGCCCTGAAAAAGGCAGGTACAAATCAAGGTAAGGTATACACATATGAGTTTATCTTGTTGGGCAGACTGGATGGACCATGCAGGTCTTTTTCTGCCATCATCTACTATGTACTATGTAGGTCTGTCTGGTACGTTTTGTCTTTTTGCGGATGATACCAAATTCTGTAATAGGGTGGATACCCTGGAGGGTGTGGATAGCATGAGGAAGGATCTGGCAAAGCTTGAAGAATGGTCCGATAATTGGCAACTACGATTTAATCCGAAGAAATGCAGGGTCATACACTTGGGTCACAAGAATACAAGGGAAAGGTTCAATATAGGGAGTGAAGTGCTTCTGTGTATGGAAGAAGAACGGGACTTCTGTTTGATGTCCTTAAAGTGGCCAAACAGGTAGATAAGTTGATGGCCAAAGCCAGAAGGATGCTTGGGTGCATAACGAGAGGGATGACCAGCAAGTAAAAAGAGGTGATAGTGCCCTTGTATAAGTCCCTGGTGAGGCCCCATTTTAAAGCACTGTGTGCAATTCTGGAGATCGCACTTATGGAAAGATATAAACAGGATGGAGTCAGTCCAGAGGGCGGCTACAAAATTGGTAAGCGATCTCTGTCATGTCTGAAACTTCGCGAACTTACCTCAACCTACATTACCCCAATTGCAAAGGACTCAAGTACAAAACCTACTATGGATCCAACTTCTCCTTCTCAGGCAGCCAACTCTGGAATGCCCTCCCCAGACCCATCCGATCAATCAGTGACTTTCTACCCTTCCGGAAATCACTAAAAACCTATCTGTTCAAGCAAGCCTACCCAAATAACCCAATCTAATCCTATGATCCCATCTACCCAACACATATTCAGAAGACAACAACGACTTAGACTACATCTCCCTTCAAATTTCCCTGTTTTTCCCGTGTCCCATCCCCCTCCCGCCTCCTCTACCCCTCCTCCAATGCTCATCTACCAATTGCTCATACCTCTCCTACTCCCTTCACCCTTCCCCTTCTCTACCTACCTATCTCTTTTATTATTCTACTATAATTAACATATAGTTTCTCTATCAATACTCTGTAATCAATATTATTATGTAAGCCGCATTGAACCTGCTTTAACTACTACTACTACTATTTAGCATTTCTATAGCGCTACAAGGCGTACGCAGCGCTGCACAAACATAGAAGAAAGACAGTCCCTGCTCAAAGAGCTTACAATCTAATAGACAAAAAATAAATAAAGTAAGCAAATCAAATCAATTAATGTGAACGGAAAGGAAGAGAGGAGGGTAGGTGGAGGTGAGTGGTTACAAGTGGTTACGAGTCAAAAGCAATGTTAAAGAGGTGGGCTTTCAGTCTAGATTTAAAGGTGGCCAAGGATGGGGCAAGACGTAGGGGCTCAGGAAGTTTATTCCAGGCGTAGGGTGCAGCGAGACAGAAGGCGCGAAGTCTGGAGTTGGCAGTAGTGGAGAAGGGAACAGATAAGAAGGATTTATCCATGGAGCGGAGTGCACGGGAAGGGATGTAGGGAAGGATGAGTGTGGAGAGATACTGGGGAGCAGCAGAGTGAGTACATTTATAGGTTAGTAGAAGAAGTTTGAACAGGATGCGAAAACGGATAGGGAGCCAGTGAAGGATCTTGAGGAGAGGGGTAGTATGAGTAAAGCAACCCTGGCGGAAGACGAGACGGGCAGCAGAGTTTTGAACCGACTGGAGAGGTTCAAAACTCTGGGAAAGTGGGAAAGTGCGGGGTACAAATGTAATAATACATAAATAAATAAATAAAACATATAAAGAAAGATTTATGAACCCCAACGTGTATACACTGGAAGAGAGGCGGGAGAGAGGGTATATGATGGAGATGTTTAAATACTTCACTGGTATTAATGTACAGGAGGTGAGTCTTTTTCGAACAAAGGGAAAACTCTGGAATGAGAGGGCATAGGATGAAGTTAAGAGGAAATAGTCTTAAGAGGAATCTAAGAAAATACTCTTTCACAGAAAGGGTGGTGGATGCATAGAATAGCCTCCTGGTGGAGTTTGTGGAGTCAAAGACTGTGTCAAAATTCAAAAAGACCGTGGGACAAGCACGTGGGATCCCTTGGGAAAAGTAGGAGTTAGTGGTTACTGAGGATGGGCAGACTGGATGGGCCATTTTGCCCTTATCTGTCATCATGTTTCTATGAGAGGGGCCTTTGAGTAGCTGGGGGGGGCCTTCCAAGAGCAGAACATTGGCATTGTAGGATATTTTCAGTTGGGGGGAGATATCTCTATGGCAGCTTCTGGGTGAGGGAGGAACATCTGGGGGTCTACCACTTGGGGTCTACCACTTAGTAAAAGGGCCCCTAAGATACTTTTAATGTTTTTAAGTAAGCAATTGACAAATTACCCAGATCAATTTTCATGTTTGCATTATTATTATTATTATTTATTTACCGCCTTTTTTTCACTCAGCGGTGTACAGTAAGAATAAATCAAACGTGAGCAATAGACAATTACAGCAGTAAAAATATTCAAATAACAATACAAAGTATGGCATAGAGGGGCATTTTCGATATGACGTCTAAGTCTGACTTTGGACTTTTTGCAAAAAACATCCAAAATCTGAATAGGAAAAAAAATCTATCTTTTTTTTTTTTTTAAATACTGTTTTGAACAAAGTTTTGTTGTTTGGTCCATTTTTTGAAAAAAAACAAAAACAAAAAAAAAACGTCCAAGTTCAAAACGCACAAAATGAAGCCATTAGGATGAAGGAGGAGCCAGCATTTCTTCACAATTTGATTTTAGAACTCAACATAGTACTGAAACATTTCTACTTACTTTAGTCACTGAAATCAGAAAACAGTTGTGCTTGGGGATGCCGATTATTTATTTATTTATTTATTTATTTATTTGTCACATTTGTATCCCACATTTTCCCACCTATTTGCATGCTCCATGTGGCTTACATAGTACACAGGCTTTACCAGTCAGTTGTTAACAAATACAGGTTATATTGTGGTCAAATTGAGGTAGGTGTATATCAGGCACCATGAGGTTGGGAGGGATGAAGATTGTATATTGTCCAGTACGATCATTGGTTGTGTTGTGTTGCTGGGTGTGGGGATAGTTGGATCGGTGGGGTAGGCCTTTTTGAAGAGGATGGTTTTTAGTGATTTCATGAAGTTTAGATGGTCATGGATTATTTTCACAGCTTTAGGGAGTCCATTCCATAGTTGTGCGCTTAGGTAGGAGAAGCTGGATGCATAAATTGTTTTGTATTTCAGTCCTTTGCAAGTTGGGTAATGTAGGTTTAGGTATGATCGTGATGATCCGAATCTGTTTCTGGTAGGTAGATCTATGAAGTCTATCAAGTATTCTGGGACTACGCCGTAGATAATTTTGTGGACCAAGGTGCAAATTTTGAAGATGATCCGTTCTTTGATTGGGAGCCAGTGTAGATTTTCTCGGAGGGGTTTAGCGCTTTCAAAGCGTGTTTTACCAAATATCAGCCTGGCAGCTGTGTTTTGGACGGTCTGGAGTTTTTTTTTGTGAGTTGTTCTTTACATCCCACATAGATTCCATTGCAGTAGTCTGTATGGCTTAGGACCATTGATTGTATTAGGTTTCGAAAAATTTCCCTTGGGAACAAAGGTTTTATTCATTTGAGTTTCCACATTGAGTAAAACGTTTTCTTTATTATGGAATTTACTTGGCTCTCAAAGGTAAGGTTATGGTTGATTATGACGCCAAGTAATTTTAGGCTGTCTGAGGTAGGGAGGGCGTGTTCTGGGGTGTTTATGGATGTGGGTTTGTACGTGTTATGTTGAGATGAGAGGATAAGGATGAGGCAGTGTGTTTTTTCAGTGTTCAGTTTCAATTGGAATGAGTTTGCCCAGGAGTTCATGATGTTCAGGCCGTCATTGATTTCATTGGTTATTTCTGTTGTCATGACTGAAGGGGATGTAGATTGTGACGTCATCTGCATAGATGAACGGGTTGAGGCCTCGGTTGGATAGGGACTTTGTCAGTGGGACCATCATCATGTTGAAGAGTATTGGTGATAATGGTGATCCTTGAGGTACTCCACAGATAGCTTTCCACGGTGGTGATATGTTTGAGTTTGATTTTACTTGGTAATTTCTAGTGGTTAGAAAACCCTTTATCCAGTTAAGTACATTTTCATCAATCCTGAAGTGGCCAAGGAGTCTTAGTAGTACATTGTGGTTGACCATGTCAAATGTGCTCGACATGTCGAATTGGAGGAGAAGTATACTTTTACTAGTGGCTATTACTTGCTTGAATATGGCCAGGAGAGTGACAGTTTTAGTACTATGGTGGGGGCGAAATCCTGACTGTGAATCGTGTAATATTGAGAACGGTTTCAATTTGATATATTGGTTGCATTAGATTCAGTGGCTCATTATCTACTATTAAACAGAATGAGTGAGATTGGGTTGGCTGATTCAGTTTTAAACTAGCTTAAAAATGCTATTGTCTAACCGACATTATTTTGTTTGGGAAAAATGGTGAATTTTCTCATAGTTTGCAGTAAAAGTGTGGAGTGCCCCAGGGGCTCTCCTTTGTCACCAATGCTTTTCAAAAATGAGTGCCTATTAGAGAATAGCATTAAGTGCTAATTTTGGCACCCAAATTTGAGTATGAGTGGTATGAGTGAGTATGGAGTGATACTATTTATACGCTTTATAAATTAAAAAAAAAAAACATTCACATTGTAAGGGTTTGTTCTCTGGGGTATTTTTTTTATAGAGTTTATGCAATTTCTATTTCAGTTTAACTTTGTTTATCCCCTACTTTTGAATTAATACCCACGTTTGAGTGCCAGGACATCCATCTGCTGAAACCAAGTGTAATTTCCTTGTCAAAAGATTTCTGTCAATTGATCCTGGTGCCTAACTCCCCCTTCCATTCTCCCCATTATGCTTTATTATTGAATTTTTTTATATATTTATGATTCTTTCCTTATTGATAAGTGTGGGTTGATGTATTTTGTTTCATATTTTGTAATGACTTCTTTTTAGCTTGTTAGCCACATTGAACTTGAAATTCTACGGGAAAATGTGGGGTACAAATGTCATCAATATATAAATAATATCTGGTGCCTAATTTGAGTGACAGGACAGAAGCTAAACAATCTGCAGATGCAACAGAAGCAGCAACACAAAGCAGAGAGGAGGAGCAGACTGAGGTTCATCACAAACAGATTTACGGGACATTTTTCAGCGCACCTTAGTAAAAGGGCCCCTTAGTATATAAAGAGGGGCATAATCGAAAGGGACGCCCAAGTTTTGATGAGGACGTCCTCGCAAAACGTCCAGGTGGAGGGGAGGGGAAACTCGTATTATCGAAACAAGATGGACGTCCATCTTTCATTTCGATAATACGGGCGGGGACGCCCAAATCTTGACATTTAGGTCATCCTTAGAGATGGTCGTCCCTAGACTTGGTCGTTTCTGATTTTCGGCGATAATGGAAACCAAGGACGCCCATCTCAGAAACGACCAAATGCAAGTCCTTTGGTCATGGGAGGAGCCAGCGTTCATATTGCACTGGTCCTCCTCACATGCCAGGACACCAACCAGGCACTGTAGGGGGCACTGCAGTGGACTTCAGAAATTGCTCCCAGGAACATAGCTCCCTTACCTTGTGTTCTGAGCCCCCCAACCCCCCCCAAACCTACTACCCACAACTGTACACCACTACCATAGCCCTTACGGGTGAAGGGGGCACCTAAATGTGGGTACAGTGGGTTTGTGGTGGGTTTTGGAGGGCTCACATTTACCACCACAAGTGTAACAGGTAGGTGGGTCCGCCTGCCTGAAGTGCACTGCACCCACTTTAATATTCCCTTAGCTCTTGTTTGTCCTGTTTGCCTGTCTTAAATTAGATTGTAAGCTCTGTCGAGCAGGGACTGTCTCTTCATGTTTAAGTGTATAGCGCTGCGTACGTCTAGTAGCGCTTTAGAAACGATAAGTAGTAGTAGTCCTTCGGATTCTGGAATCTTGCTATTCTTTGGGTTCCGGAATCTTGCTACTCTTTCGGATTCCGGAATCTTGCTACCCTTTGTCCTTATCCCTTATTTGTCCTGTTTGTTTGTCCTAATTAGATTGTAAGCTCTGTCAAGCTGGGACTGTCTCTTCATGTTTAAGTGTATAGCGCTGCGTACGTCTAGCAGCGCTTTAGAAATGATAAGTAGTAGTAGTAGAAAAGATATGGGAAATATATAAAAAATATAATTACACAATTATTTCTCCTGTATAATTACTTAAGGCGATCTAAATAGAATTCCACCTAGAGATAATTACTTAGCTTCCTTATCTATCACTAGCCTTTCTAGCTGATCTGGTTCAAAGAAAATATAGTTGGCATTAGAAAAAGTAATAATACATTTTGAAGGAAATTTAAAAAAGAAAGTAGCCCCTAGAGCTAAGACACGATTCTTTTAATTGCAAAAACTGTCTACACCGATGCTGAGGAGCTCCAGCCACTTCAGGAAACGTCTGGAGTTTTGCCACAAAATAAATATTCTCTCTTCTTAAAATAAGTTTTCAGTGGAGCCCTCCCTTAAGGCATGAATTTGATGAACCTTTTGCTTAGTTCCTTAAGTAATTAGCCAAGCATTTCCCCACCTTGTTACGTCCCTCATAATGGGGCCCTTTTACTAAGCTGCGGTATATTCTATGCACATGCATGTGCCAAAATGAGAACCTGCCAGCAGGGGCGTAGCCAGACTTCGGCAGGAGGGGGGTCCAAAGCCCAAGGTGAGGGTTCATATTTTAGCCCCCCCTGGTGCTGCCGACCCCCTCCCCGCCATTGCCGCCCCCCCTGCCACCGCCACCACCACCAGCAACTTTGATCTCCCCTGCTGACAACCCTCTCGACCTCCCCTCTCGCTGCCAACCCTCCTTTTGCTGCCGTCGCCTACCTTTGCTGGCGGGAGACCCCAACCCCACCAGCCGAGGTCCTCTTCTTCCGGTGCAAGGCTTCGTTCTGTTTTTTTTTTTTTTTTTTATTGATAATTTCACAAATAATTACAAGATACACTTGTTAGAGAAAACTCAGAAATAAGAAATCTAACAAAAGGAATTACAATAATATTTCTCATATCAAAAGAAACAATATTTCCCTATCTTAGACCACCAACACTTTAAGGGGGAGTCAAAGAAATTGAGGAGAACAAAAACAAATTATTTATCTTGGCTTCGTTCTGTTTCTGTGAGTCTGACGTCATGCATGTTGTATGTGCAGGACGTCAAACTCACAGAAACAGAACGAAGGTTTGCGCCGGAAGAAGAGGGCCTCGGCTGGCAGGGGTTGGGGTCCCCTGCCAGCAAAGGTAGGCGACAGTGCTGGTGGGTTGGTGGCGGGAGGGGAGTCAAGAGGGTCATCGGCAGGGGGGTCCAGGGCCAAATCTACGGGGGCCCAGGCCCCCGTGGCCCCACGTAGCTACGCCACTGCCCGCCAGGCCAGCACACCCCCCTCATGGTCATTTCAGATTTGGCTCACACACATAATGCCTGGATAATTTATTTATTTATTTCCTCCCACGAGGGCTGTTTCCAGCAGTAATTGGCAGTTGGCGCATGCTGACCATTCACCGTACGTGTAGCACGTGAGCCCTTACCACTAGATCAATGGGTGGTGTTAAGGGCTCAGGCCAGTTTTAGACGCACGCTGGCTTCAGTTTTACCGCAGGTCCTTTTCCCGTCCCATTAAAAAAGCCCTTTTTGGCATATGCGGTAAAAACTGGCCCAGCACGCACCCAAAACATGTGCCTACATTGTCGCAGGCCACTTTTTACCATAGCTTAATAAAAGTGCCCCAATGCATTGTAGCCTCCTAACAATAAGATCCCTGCTTTATCAGACATTTTAGAAGAAAATTGAAACTATAATACACGCAGATGCATTTCAACAGAAGTAGGGGTAGACAAATATTGAGTCTCCAGAGATTTAATTTCCTGTTCCAATTTCTGAAATTCCAGGTTAACTTGCTTAGCCTTATAGGCTGAATACTGAATAACATGGCCCCTTGTAAGCATCCCAAATAACTGGGTATGTCAACTCACCTGTCAAGTGTACAGCGCTGCGTACATCTAGTAGTGCTATGAGATTCCAGTAGTAGTCGTTGAGATTCCAGAATTTTGCCACTCTTTGGGATTCCAGAATCTTGTTACTCTTTGGGATTCTGCACAGAATCTTGCTACTCTTCAGGATTCCAGAATCTTGCTTCTCTTAGGGATTCCGGAATCTTGCTACTCTTTGTCCTTATCCTTTATTTGTCCTGTTTGTCTGTCCTGATTAGATTGTAAGCTCTGTCGAGCAGGGACCGTCTCTTCATGTTCAAGTGTACAGTGCTGCGTGCGTCTAGTAGCGCTATAGAAATGATAAGTAGTAGTAGTAGCAGTTGTAGTAATCTGTCATATTAGTTAAAAAGTAGTCTGCAGTCCCCCTCATCTTCCAATAAGGCTGGATTAAACCTCCAAATTTTGAAAGGATCAGATGAAGCATTAAGTTCTGACTTAAGGATTATACAAGCATGATCTGATAAATGTTTGGATTCTATTTTTGACTCTGTAATTCCAGATACCAAGTCTTTTGAGATTTATAAATAGTCTAGATCATCAATGAGTCATTTGGTATAGAATGAAAAGTAAAATTCAATTCAGTGGGGTGCATCAGGCGCCAAGAATCAATTAAGTCCCAATCTGATGTTAAACTTTTAAAGAGCAATTAAGATTTGGACAGATGCCAAACAGCAGTAGATTTCCTATCAAGTAAGCCATCTATGGGAACATTTAAATCACCGCCCACTATGTAGTAATCAACTTTGGACATTGCAAGCTGTTTAGACAGGACATGAATAAATGTATCATCAACATTAGGGCCATAAATATTAAAAAATGTATTGGGTCCTTTTACTAAGGTGCGCTGAAAAATGGCCTGCGGTAGTGTAGGCGCAGGTTTCGGGCGCGTGCAGAATCATTTTTCAGCGCACCTGCAAAATCAAAATTGCTGCACGTCCATTTTGGGTCTGAGACCTTACCGCCAGCCATTGACCTAGTGGTAAAGTCTCACGTGGTAACCGGGCGGTAATGGCCTATGCACGCCAAAATGCCATTTGGCGCACATCCCATACGTGTGGCAGAAAATAAAAATTCAGCCACGTGTAACGGATACACGCCAAAAATGAAATTACCGCAAAGGCCACGCAGTAGCCATGTAGTAACTCCATTTTGGGGCAAGTTGGGCGCGTGTAGATGCTTACGCAGCTTAGTAAAAGGGCCCCTATATGTTTTCGTAGTAATAGTTAAGCTAATGTCCATCTACCATTAGGATCAGAGAGATGAGCTGTCAGTGTATAATTCAGGGCCCTTTTACCAAGCCACAGTAAAAACTGGCCCACGGTAGTGTTGGGGCACGGGATTGCCATGCGCCAGGCCGCTTTTTATCGTGGCAGGAAAAAGGTATTTTTTTGGAGTTGTTAATGGCCATGCACTAATATCAAAATTAGCGTGCAGTCATTTACTGCCTGAGCCCATACTGCCACCTATTGAGTAGGTGGTAAGGGTTCACGCACTAACCTTGCAGTAATCGGGTAGCATATGGCAATGTGTCCATGCTACCCGATTACAGCTGGGAACACCTACTCCCCACTCCCCATGCTAGAAAATAAAAATTTATTTATAGAACAGGAAATGGCATGCAGCAAACTCCGAATTATTATTTTTTTTTATTTGTTGCATTTGTATCCCACATTTTCCCAACTATTTGCAGGTTCAATGTGGCTTACAATGCTCTGTTATGGCGTTCGCCATTCCAGAGTAGGAGATAACAATTGATGTTACATAGAGATCATGGATGACGTGATAGAGTTGGGCGAACAGATATAGGAAGAAAACAGTTCAGAATATCAAGTAAAGTGATGATGTGTTACATTTACATTCCTTGATCGTTGTGGTATGCCTTGTTGAAGAGATAGGTCTTCAGAGATTTACGAAAGTTGGTTAGTTCGTAAGTTGTTTTTAGGTTAAGCAGTAATGCATTTCACAACTGAGTACAAATGTAGGAAAAGCTGGACGCATGTGTGAGTCTGTATTTTAGACCTTTACAGCTAGGGAAGTGAAGATTAAGGAATGTGCGGGATGATCTTTTAGCGTTCCTGGGTGGCAAGTCAACCAAGTCTAGCATGTAGGTCGGGGCATCTCTGTGAATGATTTTATGAACTAGAGTGCATACCTTGAATGCAATACGTTCTTTAAGTGGAAGCCAGTGTAATTTTTCTCTTAGGGGTTTTGCACTTTCATATTTTGTTTTTCCAAATATAATTCTGGCTGCAGTGTTCTGAGTTGTTTGAAGCTTCTTGATAATTTGTTCTTTGCAACCAGCGTAGAGTGCATTACAATAATCTAGGTGACTCAGCACCATTGACTGTATCAGATTGCGAAAGATGATCCTTGGGAAGAAAGGTCTTACTCTTTTAAGTTTCCACATCGAATGGAACATCTTCTTAGTTGTATTCTTCACATGACTTTCAAGTGTAAGATTTCGATCGATAGTCACTCCAAGAATTTTCAGGGTGTCTGAAATGGGAAGGGAGAAGTTTGGTGTGGTTATGGTGGTGAATTTGCTTGTGTTGTGTTATGAAGTGAGTATGAGACATTGTGTTTTTTCGTCATTAAGTTTCAACTGAAATGCATCTGCCCATGAATGCATGATTTGGAAGCTTTGGTTGATGTCGTTAGTGATTTCTTTTAAATCCTGTTTGAACAGGATGTAGATCGTGATGTCATCTGCGTATATGTGTGGATTGAGGTTTTGATTGGATAGTAACCTGGCCAAGGGTGTCATCATTATGTTGAAGAGGGTCGGCGAGAGGGGAGATCCTGGAGGGACTCCACATTCAGGTATCCATGGGTTTGATGTATGCGAGTTAGCTATAACTTGGTATGATCTTGTGGTCAAGAAACCTCTAAACCAATTAAGAACGTTACCTCCAACTCCGAAGTATTCTAGGATGTGTAGTAGAAGTCCATAGTCAACCATGTCAAAAGCACTGGACATGTCGAATTGTAGGAGAAGTATTTTGTTGCCAGTTGCAATACCTTGTTTAAATTTAGTCAGGAGAGTAACTAGTACTGTTTCGGTGCTGTGCTTAGACCGAAATCCTGATTGGGAGTTGTGAAGTATTGAAAATGTATTTAAGTAGTTGGTGAGCTGCTCGGTCACCATACCTTCCGTTAGTTTGGTTATCAGAGGAATAGATGCTACTGGGCGGTAGTTGGTTAAATCACTTGTACTTTTCTTTGCGCCGGTCACCCACATTTGCAGGCTCAATGTGGCTTACATAATACCGTAGGCGTATGCCAGCCGGTAAAGAACAAATACAAAGTGGTATTATGGTAGAATAGATGCTTGTGTTACAGACATATTTGGGAATCGTAGCGAGGAGGAATTACGTTGAGTCCAATTCTAGCTTTAGTTAGTTGTGTAGCAGGGTTCAGGCTTTTAGGTTATGTCAGTAAGGTATGCTTTTTTGAATAGGTAGGTTTTTAGTGATTTCCTGAAGTTTAGATGGTCGTATGTGCATATGTTCTAGTATTCTAACTTGTGCATAAATGTTAGCACCTTACTTTACAGAGTTACCCTGAGTCCTTACTCTTCAACACATTCAGATATGCTCACCCCCCCCCCCCCCCCCACTATTTCTTATGATTTTTTTCTTATATCAGCTTTACATATAACCTTCAAGGACAATCCTTAGAAGGCAAAGATTCACGATTCAGATCAAACCAAAAATGGGGGGAAATTCACCCCGGAAACAATAAACAAGAAAAGAACAACATATCATCATTGCAGAAAACCATAAGTCCACTACTGAGGTTCAACATTGATACAAATCAGGAGGACAGAAAGGAAAAACTGAATAAATAGGAGGTATATAAAAATTATATAGCAAAGCACAAAAGACAACCCGAACGTTACCTATTTTAAATATTTTTAGGAGGGGATGTGTCATGGGCAGCTAGCATGTTACGATTAGCATGTGCTAACTGAATAACGCTGTAATATCGTTATATCCGCTGCTTGAGACAATTTTACGCTCTGACCGTGTACTCATTATCCAAGCTTTCTTCCTGAAACAGGATTAGTATTGATTCAATTGTAGAAGCCACAGACTTGCTTGGACTCCTGATGCAGGCAACAATGGCAAAACACAGCCTATGTGAAGTCCTGCACAGGAATTAAGTTTGCATTGGTTTAAATAAGACAACTAATAATACAATGTCTCTGTGTCGCTCCATGGTGTGACCACATCTTGAGTATTGCATGCAGTTCTGGTTGCTGTATCTTTAAAAAGATATTGCGGAATTAGAAAATGTTAAATGAAAGGTGACCAAAATGATAAAGGGGATGAAACTCCTCTCATATGAGGAAAGGCTAGAAAGGTTATGGCTCTTCAGCTTGGAAAAGAGACGGATGAGGGAAAATACGATAGAGGTCGACAAAATACTGATAAATGTTAATCGATTTTTTACTCTCTCAAAAAGTACAAAGACTAGGGGACACTCAAGGAACTGACATGGTACTACTTTTAAAACAAACAGGAAGAACTATTTTTTTCACTCAACGAATAGTTAAGCTGTGAAACTTGTTGCTAGAGGATGTGGTATCAGCGGTTAGTATATCTGGGTTTAAAAAAGGTTTGGTGAAGCTCCTGGAGGAAAAGTCCATAGTCTACTATTGAGATAGACATGGGGGAAGCCACTGTTTCCTCCTGGGATCAGTAGCATGGAATGTTGCTACTATTTGGGATTTTACATGGAATGTTGCTTCTCTTTGAGATTCTACATTGAATGTTGCTACTATTTGGGATTCTGCCAGATATTTGTGACCTGGATTGGCTACTGTTGGAAGCAGGATACTGGGCTTAAATGGACCATTGGTCTGACCCAGTATGGCTACTCTTATGTGCCTAGGACTTTGACGTGCACATCTTTTTTTTGCCAATTTGTCGTATTGGTTATCTCCAATGTTTGATGTCTTTGCATTTTCTGTGGAGATAATTCCTTCCTGTTTCTTTGTGTCCAATGCAGAGTTAACGCAGGATCACTTAGTGACTGACCTCATAGACCTACCAACCAGAAACACAGTCGGATCAACACGAACATACTTAAAAACTCCGCTACCCAAGCTGTAAAGGACTCAAATACAAATCAACTTATGCATCCAGCATCTCCTACATAAGCACACAACCGTGGAATGCATTACCGAAAGCTGTGAAGATAACGTACGACCACCTTAACTTCCGGAAATCACTGAAGAACTACCTGTTCGAAAAGGCATACCCTACCGACCCAACCTAAGTGCCTGAACCCTGCAGCATACCGAAACCAAAGCTCGAAATGAACACTACACAACTCTTCTCTCCGATTCCCCAATGTGCCTGTAACATATGAACCCTATTCGACTATAACCTCACTTTGTATTTGTTTCTCTACCGGAGTCAGCGAACGCCTTCACGGTGCTATGTAAGCCACATTGAGCCTGCAAATAGGTGGGAAAATGTGGGATACAAATGTAACAAATAATAATAATAATAAGTAGGAGGCAGTAGGTGTTCCTGTGTTAATTTTTTACAAAATGAGAAAAAGAGAGAGAGAGAGAAATAGAAAAAGCCCTACAAAAATGCTATGTTAAATCTGGCCTTAGACTTTCCTGTGCGCTAGGCCCAGATTTTACTACAGTTTATTAACAGGGCCCCTGAAATGGTTAAAATATTTTTTTTAAAAAGCTTTGTGTAGAGATGTATTGTAAGCGGTTCAGTTACGTATGAGGAGAGACTTGCTGAACTAAACATGTATACCCTGGAGGGAAGGAGAAACAGGGGTGATATGATACAGACGTTCAAATATTTGAAAGGTATTAATCCGCAAACGAACCTTTTCCGGAGATGGGAAGGTGGTAGAACGAGAGGACATGAAATGAGATTGAAGGTGGGCAGACTCAGGAAAGATGTCAGGAAGTATTTTTTCACGGAGAGAGTAGTGGATGCTTGGAATGCCCTCCCGCGGGAGGTGGTGGAAATGAAAACGGTAACGGAATTCAAACACGCGTGGGATAAACATAAAGGAATCCTGTTCAGAAGGAATGGATCCTAAGAAGCTTAGCTGAGATTGGGTGGCAGAGCCGGTGGCGGGAGGCAGGGATAATGCTGGGCAGACTTATACGGTCTGTGCCAGAGCCGTTGGTGGGAGGCGGGGCTGGTGGTTGGAAGGCGGGGATAGTGCTGGGCAGACTTATACGGTCTGTGCCAGAGCCGGTGGTGGGAGGCGGGGCTGGTGGTTGGAAGGCGTGGATAGTGCTGGGCAGACTTATACGGTCTGTTCCAGAGCCGGTGGTGGGAGGCGGGGCTGGTGGTTGGGAGGCGGGGATAGTGCTGGGCAGACTTATACGGTCTGTGCCAGAGCCGGTGGTGGGAGGCGGGGCTGGTGGTTGGGAGGCGGGGATAGTGCTGGGCAGACTTACACGGTCTGTGCCAGAGCCGGTGGTGGGAGGCGGGGCTGGTGGTTGGGAGGCGGGGATAGTGCTGGGCAGACTTATACCGTCTGTGCCAGAGCTGGTGGTGGGAGGCGGGGCTGGTGGTTGGGAGGCGGGGATAGTGCTGGGCAGACTTATACGGTCTGTGCCCTGAAAAGGACAGGTACAAATCAAGGTAAGGTATACACAAAAAGTAGCACATATGAATTTATCTTGTTCGGCAGACTGGATGGACCATGCAGGTCTTTTTCTGCCGTCATCTACTATATTACTATGTAAGCGGTTCAGTTAGAGAAGCAAGAATGACAGTTATTATATCTTTATTTTAAAAATACAGGAGGGCCTATCATTTTAAACGGGATCCTTTGGTGTTTGGCCCAGACACTTTCCCTGCATACTAATTCCCCTGCTCTCTGTTTCAAGCAGCAATTTTACAGAGTAATTATTTACAGTCCTCTTTTCTGCCCTTCCCCCATCTCCCCTTTGCATGCCTGGCACATGTCATCTTTATTAATGCTTCCTGGGTCACAAGGAAATAACAAGTTTCCAGATTAGCTGGCATTAATTACAATTAACAAACCGAACTGGCAGGGAAACCACAAGCTCATTTGTTTGCAACCAATTCAACGCACCTGTGGAGTTGGTGACGCTTGGGCCGCAGCTGAATTGTCTTGAAAGGCCCAGCTAATGAGACTGAAATTGAAGACTCCAATAGAAATTTGTGTTTAAAATCTATTTGCGAGGGACCGCTGTGCAGATTCGGTATTTTATATACAGGAGAGCAGATGGCCCAGGCTCTTGCAATTTTTTTCTGAATGCACTGGTTGTGTTGACAAGACTTGCTGTAACGTTTCTGTAAGTAACACGCCAATGACGTGAGGCGGATATAAAACAATCCTGGAAATTTGTGGTAGGTTTTGCAGGGAATTAAACTATTAGGTTCACTGAGGGTCATGGATCTTCCTTTGGTATCCAGCAGATGTCTTTTGGAAGTGATACAAAGGAGGATTTCTTTCTGAAATCAATATCCTTTCTCTCTCTCTCTCTTAAAACTGAGATGAATTGTTCCCGTGACCTTATTCCGAGAAAGCAGCACCTAGAAACATGTGGAAATGTTTTACAGGGAAAGCTTTTGTGGGGGGAAAATACATGTGACGAATGGCCTTCTGCAAACTTTTTGTGAGAAACGTTTCCTGCGCCTGAGGGGAGATAAAATAATGAGTGGAGTTGAACGGGTAGATGTGAAGCATCTGCTCACACTTTCCAAAAATAGTAGGACTAGGGGGCATGCGATGAAGCTACAATGTAGTAAATTTAAAACGAATCAGAAAAAATATTTCTTCACTCAACATGTAATTAAACTCTGGAATTCGTTGCCAGAGAATGTGGTAAAGGCGGTTAGCTTAGCGGAGTTTAAAAAAGGTTTGGGCAGCTTCCTAAAGGAAAAGTCCATAGACCGTTATTAAATGGACTTGGGGAAAATCCACTATTTCTAGGATAAGCAGTATAAAATGTTTTGTACATTTTTGGGATCTTGCCGGGTATTTGTGACCTGGATTGGCCACTGTTGGAAACAGGATGCTGGGCTCGATGGACCTTTGGTCTTTCCCAGTATGGCAATACTGATGTACTTGCATTCACTGCCTTTTAAAAAGTATTTGAACTCATTTTATTCCCCCTTCCCCTATCCTGCATTTTCCCTTCCATTTTGTGCTTCCAAACCCAGACAATAGGCCCATGATCGCACATGCATGCTCCTTCCTCCAAGACTTATCCTTAGCACTGTTCCTCTTCCAGCAGAGGCCCTACCTGCATCCAGCTTCCCTGAGCTGTGGCATTGGTTTTAGAGCAGGTTGACAGCTTTCTCATAGCCCAGACTTTTTTTCTGTCTTTTATTTATGTATTTATTTATTGAATTTGTACCCTACATTTTCCATCCTAGTGGATGGTTCAATGTGGCTTACAGTTAAAGTAAACCGGTTACGTGTTATAGTGCCTCGTGGGGTGATGAAGCCTTGTTCTGTTGTGGAGCGATGTAAGGTCTGTTTGCATTCAGTTCATAATCATGATTATGGAGTTGCTGATCAGTTGTTTGCTTGACTGAGTTTGTCGAAAAGGAATTTTCTGAAGAAGTGGACTTTTAAATGTTTTCTGAATGTGAGGTAATTGTTCATGAGTTTTAGGTCTTTCGGTAGTGATTTCCAGGCTTTAGTGCAGGCGTATCTGAAACTGCTAGTATATGTGGTTTTGTATTTCAGGCCCTGGCATCTGGGAAAGTGAAGGGTAAGATAGGTTCTTGGTTGCGTTGCGTAGTTGTAGAATTATTAGGTCAGTCATTTATTCTGAAGTGAGACCGAAGATTATTCTCCATCTTATTTTCGAAAGAGAAAGACGCCCATATTTCGACCCAAATCGGGAGATGGGCGTCTTTCTCCTGTGGGCGTCCAAATCGGTATAATCAAAAGCCGATTTTGGGCGTCTTCAACTGCAATCTGTCGCAGAAACGGACAAAGTTGACGGGGGCATGTCGGAGGCGTGGTGAAGGCGGGACTGGGGCGTGTTTATCAACTGAGGAGAGATGGGCGTCCTCGGCCGATAATTGAAAAAAGAAAGGCGTTTTTAGCGTGAATTTGGGTCACTTTTTTTGGACCCTTTTTTCACAAACAAGTCCCAAAAAAGCGCCCTAAATGACCAGATGACCCCTGGAGGGAATCGGGGATGATCACCCCTGACTCCCCCAGTGGTCACTAACCCCCTCCCACCCAAAAAAAACAACTTTAAAAACTTTTTTTTCCAGCCTGTATGCCAGCCTCAAATGTCATACCCAGCTCCATCACAGCAGTATGCAGGTCCCTGGAGCAGTTGTTAGTGGGTGCAGTGGACTTCAGGCAGGTGGACCCAGGCCCATCCCCCCCCAACCTGTCACACTTGTGGTGGTAAATGGGAGCGCTCCATACCGCCCCCAAAACCCACTGTACCCACATCTAGGTGCCCCCCTTCAGCCATAAGTGCTATGGTAATGGTGTAGAGTTGTGGGGCATGGGATTTGGGGGGCTCAGCACCCAAGGGAAGGGAGCTATGGACTTCAGAGGTAGTTTACTTTGTTTTTTAATTGTTACAAGTGCCCCCTAGGGTGCCTGGTTGGTGTCCTGGCATGTGAGGGGGACCAGTGCACTACGAATCCTGGCCCCTCCCACAACCCAATGCCTTGGATTTGGTCGTTTTTGAGCTGGGCGCCTTTGGTTTCCATTATCGCTGAAAAATGATACCGCCCAGCTCAAATCCGCACAAATCCGATGCATTTGGCTGGCACAAACCGTATTATCGGAAAAAAGATGGACGCCCATTTTTTTTCGAAAATACGGTTTGTCCCGCCCCTTCACGTACCCGTTCTCGGAGATAGACGCCCATGGAGATGGGCGTTCACGTTCGATTATGCCCCTCTCTGTGTGCCAAGGAACAGATCTTGAAGAGTATGCCTGCTTTGATAGGTAGCCAGTGTAGGCTTCGGAGGTCTCATGCTTTCAAATCTGTTTTTGCCAAATATGAGTCTTGCTGCAGTGTTTTGTGCTGTTTGCAATTTTTAAAATGTTTCTTCCTTGCATCCTGTGTAGATTCCGTTACAATAATCTGCATGTGCGACGACCATGGTTTGGACAAGGATGCGGAATAAATCCCTTGGAAAGTAGTTTTTTTTAAATGTTTGAGTTTCCACATTGTGTGGAACATTTTCTTTGTTGCGTTTGGTACCTGTTTGTCGAGGGATGGTGACTCCTAAGACCTTCAGGTCCTTTGCTATTGAGAGGGATGTTCCCATAGCATTTTATGGTTGTATAACATTCAGTATTTGGTGATGTGAGTATCAGGCAGTGTGTTTTTTTTTTCTCTGTTCAGTTTTAGTTTGAAAGCCAATGCCCAGGATTTCATATTTCTGCTGTCCATGATTTTAGTGGTGATTTTGGATAAATGAAGGGGTTGAAACCTTGCTTGGATAGTGACCATCGTTAGGGTCAATAGTATTGGTGAGAGTGGTGATTCCTGGGGGCCCCGCATTACGCTTTCCATGGGGAGGAGATCAGAGAGTTTGACTTCACTTGATAGTATCTAGTGGTCAGAAATCCCTTGAACCATTCAAGCACCTTCCCACCAATTACGGTTTTATCGAGTATTCTATTTAAGATTATGTGATCAACCATGTCGAATGCACTAGACATGTCGAACTGTAGTAGAAGGGATGGTTTTTCCGATTGAGATCTCCTGTTCTCAAAGAGTGTCATCAGCACCCATTTCTGTGCTATGATGAAGTCTAAATCCCGATTGGGATTCGTGTAGTATGGAAGAGAGACACGTGCTCTGCCAACTACAAGTAATTCTTCCTGCCGCCTCCCAGAGCCGTAGCGAGGGGAGCTGACACCCGGGGCAGGTCGCCGCTGCGTACCCCCCCCCCCCCGGGTGCAGCACGGCGCACCCTCCTCCCGCTGGAGCACACCCCCCCCCCGGAGCGCATACCTGCGGCGAGGGACGGGGGGGAGGGCCGATCCGCCGTGACTGCACGTTGCTGGGGTGTGTCGGCTCCGCGCTGGTTCACTGCTCTCTCTGTCCCGGAACAGGAAGTAACCTGTTCCGGGGCAGAGAGGGCAGTGCACCAGCGCGGAGCCGACACCCCCCAGCGGCGTGCACCCGGGGCGGACCGCCCCCCTGCCCCCCCTTCCTACGCCACTGCCGCCTCCCACCTCCTGTGAAGTAATTTCCTGTTTCTGTATAGGCGGGACGTGGCAGGAAGAAGGACTTGTGGCCGGCAGGGCAGTCTCTCTTGACCACTGGCGTCGGGCTCTCCTTGGAGGCTGGGCCTGGGGAATCTTGCCCCCATGCCCCCCCCCCCCCCCCCCCCTCAGCAGCCCTGATTCCAATTTCTATGTTCTAGCTAAAATGGAACAATATGTGCTTTGGGAACCGGGTCAGCTGCAACTGTTTGTCCAGAGTCACTCAGTTATCCAAGGGGATATTAGAAGGAGGTTCATCTCATGCATATTCAGTTGGATAGAGTTGGTTGAATTAATAATTAGGCTGGAAACATGAATGTCTTGTCAGGCAATATTTCTTTTTGAAATATTTTTTCAGCCCTTCTCTAAGTTTGTGGATTTATGGAGTTGGTGGATAGTTTATTATATAATTTAATTCTTTATGTTTTGGAATAAAGCAGACCCAGTTGAAAGAATTTCTTTTTTCTTTCAAATGGATCTGCTTTAATCTATTGCTTACAATTTAGTGCAGATTCCAACCTCTCTACTTTTGTTCACAGACACATAAGAAGTAGTCTCTTATGGTCTATTCAAGACAGATAAACAGAAGAAACAAGAGATTAGGAAGTCACATGACATAATTTGCATGTCAAAAAGGACAAATCAAACAATTCATACTGAGATCCTGGAGGAGTGGCCTAATGGTTAGTGCAGTGGGTTGTGGATCTGCAGAACTGGGTTCAGCTCTCGCTGCTGCCTGATGGTGGGCAGTGGGTTGAGATCCTGGAGAACTAGGATCAATTCCCTCTGCAGCTCTGTGTGACCCTGGGCAATTAACCCTCCATTACCCCAGGTACAATGTACTACTTAGACTGTGAGCCCACAAGGGACAGACCCAGTACCTGTAAACTGCTTAAGTCTAATCAATACATAAATAATTAAATGAATGAATGAATATCTGTACCATGGTTCACAAAATTATACATGGCGAAGCACCTGACTACAGGTCAGACCTTATCGACTTACCAGCCAGAAACTCATTCGAATCAACACGAACATACCTAAATCTACACTACCCTAGCTGCAAAGGACTCAAATACAAATCAACTTGCGCATCTAGTTTTTCCTACATCAGCACGCAACTGTGGAATGCACTACCAAAAGTCATGAAAACCATACATGACCAACTATACTTCAGAAAGTCACTCAAGGCCCACCTGTTTAAAAAGGCATAACCTACAGACCCAACGTAAATGCCTGATATCAGCGACACAACTACACTACAGTTCGTAATAATCTCCACCGAACTCTTCCACTGAACGTTTCCTCTTTGTGGTCCTACCACATGAACCTTACTCTATCACAACTTCACCTTGTATGTGTATACACCGGAGTCTCCGGCACTATGTAAGCCACATTGAACCTACAGAGAGGTGGGGAAATGCGGGGTACAAATGTAACAAATAAAATAAATATTAGTTGTGAAAGATTTGTTCCTGTCTTGAAAACAAGAAAACCCTTTCACCATGTTTTACATAAAAGAGTTTTTGATACAACTTGTGAGCACTCTGTAGTCCTGGGACGAGAAAAGGGGGGTAGTTGTTCCTTTAAATGTCAGCGTCCTTCCTCCTTCATCCCTGCTAAGCGAGCAGTTCGCCCTCTGGTGGCCAAACTGCCGGTGAAATCTCTTGTTCAGCAGAAAAACTACTCTCCCCAGAAGCCATTGTGGGGTCAGCTGGACCCTCAGGAGGGGGAGGGGGGAATGAATGATTGGGAGATGAGTTCTGATCCAGGGAATGAGGAACAGCTGGGGGAACTTAGGGAGGAGGGGGATATGGAGTGCAATAAAGAGGAAGTGGGGAGAGAAGAAGAGGTGGAGTGTCTCGAGGTGGCTCAAACTCGAGGGGAAAAGGTAAAAGCTTTGGTGGCCTCTGTATTAACCGAGACTGTGGATGTTGTGGGAGGTGAAGGTGAGCCAGTGGAGAGAAGGCTGGTGGAAGCAACTAACCCAGAAACTGTCTGCTCATAAAAGATCGTTCTGATAAGGGTTATGTTATGTTTGTAAGCAGGCTCAGCAACTGTCAAATTTTATTTATTTATTTATTGCATTTGTATCCCACATTTTCCCACCTTTTTGCTGGTTCAGTGTGGCTTACAATACGATATGAAAGATGGAAATACAATATGTTACAACTTGGTTATGGATTACATTGTGAAGAGTTATACGAGACAATCAAAGTGTTGTTAAGGAATATAAACACTGGAACAGAACTTTGAAACATTGGAAGGAGACTGCGGGAAGCTAAAAGGGCATTATGTATGGTATTCATATTTCTGTGAATAAAGGTATGAGTGAGGTGAGATTACGGGGGATGAGAGTTCAGAAGTGGATGTATTGATGCATTGGTGAACAGTGAGTGTGGACTTTATATGTTTTGGTTCTTTCCGTAAATTTTTTCAAAAAGATGGGTCTTCAGTCATTTGCGGAAGGAGGTTTGCTCGTAGATCGTTCTCAGGTTGCGCGGCAGTGCATTCCAGAACTGCGTACCCACGTGAGAAAAGGTTGACGCGTGTAGCGTCTTGTATTTTACGCCCTTGCAATTAGGAAAGTGGAGGTTGAGGAAAGTTCAGGATGATCTTTTGGCGTTTCTGGGTGGTAAGTCTATTAACTCAGACATGTAGGCTGGAGCTTCGCCGTGAATGATTTTGTGGGTTAATGTGCAAACTTTAAAAGTAATGCGTTCCTTGAGTGGAAATAGGACTGAACTATGTTGAAATGATGAATGTAAATGATGAGCTGAACTATCCATGCTGAAGGAGGTGACTCAAATGAAGAATAATATTGTGTTAAAAGAACTTGAGCAATAAAAGCCTGGTGATTTTTCTAAGAACTTTGAGTGTGCCGGAGTCTCTGGAAGCCTGTGGAGAGGGACGGAGGGCTGTAAAGGCTCTGCCTAGCTGAGGGAGAGACACAGTGGGAAGGAGCCAGCCTTGAAAGGAGGTGAACTGGATGGCCCAGCGTGCTAGAGTCTGCTGAAGCTAAGCAAGGACAGCCTCGGTTCCACCTGGAAGGGTAACCCGGTTACAAACTGTATCCAACGGAGGACACAGCTGATTCAATGGCGTTTCTGGGGGGGGGGGGGGGCAGTGGGGGCGGTCCGCCCCGGGTGCACGCTGCCGGGGGGGTGCCGTGCGCGCCTGCCCTCCGTTGTTCCATGCTTCTTCTCTGCCCTGGAACAGGTTACTTCCTGTTCCGGGGCAGAGAAGAAGCATGGAACAACGGAGGACAGGCACGCGTGGCACCCCCCCCCCCCGGCGGCGTGCACCCGGCGGGGGGGGGGTTCCTTTGCGAGGGTGTCCTTTCGCTGGGGGGGGGGGGGTCTGCGCTGCATCGGCGGGGGACGCTGCACCTGGGGGGCGGGGAGAATCGGCAATCCGCCCCGGGTGCCAGCCCCCCTAGGAACGCCACTGAGCTGATTAAAAGAGTTATGGCTTTCTGATACCTCAAGAAGTGTTACGCTGCTTTGTTACAGCTGCAGATTCACATTGACCGAAGGAAAATTGGATGGGGCTCAGTGTCTTTCGGTTTGCAGTGAAGAAGTGTGGGGTTGCTGCTATTCTTTTTAGTCGCTCTCTTAAGCATCAACTTTATTTCTCAAGTGGCTGACCTGTTGGGAAGACAGTTATTAGCCCACGCTAAACTCGATCAGGAGGAGATGCGGTTATGAAACTTTTTTGCAACCTGCTGCTGACACACCATCTTTTTCTTGTTCTCTTAGCTAAATATCTTGCTGATTTTGCCAGTCTCCCTGTGATACTCAAAGATGATGTCAGTCAACCTCTGGATATGGTGCTAGATAGAATGTCCTCTTGTAAATCTGTTAAATCTACATTGTTAACAGAAATAAATAATTTAACAAGATTATTTGGGTTAACCAACCCATAGAATCTACTAAAAGCCACATTTTTTTACCACCTTACTAATCTTCCTCTAGAATTATTTTCTTGTATCTAGACTTAGATGTTGCCATTATTGTGTAACAATTTAAAAAATTACCTTGTGAGCACTTACCGAAACTTATTTTGTAGGTAGTAAGGACTCACCTTCATTGGACCCTACCTAACTTAGTAACATAGAGGGGCATAATCGAACGTTGCCGGCGAAATAGATCGCCGGCAGCACAACAGCTGGCCGGAACCGTATTTTTGAAAAAGATGGCCGGCCATCTTTTTTTTCAATAATATAGTTTAGCCCGGCCAAATGCCAGAGTTCGCCGGGGTTGAGATCGCCGGTTTTGTTTTTCAGCGATAATGGAAAAAACTGCCGGCCATCTCAAACCTGGCGAAATGCAAGGCATTTGGTCATGGGAGGAGCCAGCATTTGTAGTGCACTGGCCCCCCTGACATGCCAGGACACCAACTGGGCACCCCAGGGGTCAGTGCGGTGGACTTCATAAAAAGCTCCCACATGCATAGCTTCCTTACTTTGGATGCTGAGCCCCCCAACCCCCCCCCCCAAACCCACTACCCACAAATGTACAAACACTACCATAGCTCTGAGGGGTGAAGGGGGCAACTACATGTGGGTACAGTGGGTTTTGGAGGGCTCCCATTTACCAGCACAAGTGTTACAGGTAGGGGGGGGATGGGCCTGGGTCCGCCTGCCTTAAGTGCACTGCGGTACCCACTAAAAGTGCTCCAGGGACCTGCATAACGCAGGCCTCTGGGACTTGTTGCTGCTGTATAACCTTGGCACACCAGTTGAGACCTGAAGACTAATCTCTTTGAAAAAGTCCTTTATTTGAATAAGTACGTTTACTCACAGTTAACTGCAGATCAGAGGTTGTGCCCCACTGGCAAAGAGTCTCCCTGGTACTGAGATGAGCAGTAGGTCAGAGCTGGCAGAATGGTGCACAATGCCCTCTTTCAGCAACATTCAAGGTAAGAACTAAGTTCGGTAACGTGGCTACACATGAAAGGGATCTAAAACTGGTTGACAAAAATGGCCACTACCTCATGGACTACCGGAAACAAAACTGAACACACTGAGGGGCATAATCGAACGTCGCTGGCGAAATAGATCGCAGGTGATCTATTTTGGCGGCGGCGCAACAGCTGGCCGGAACTGTATTTTCGAAAAAAATGTCCGGCCATCTTTTTTTTCGATAATACGGTTTAGCCAGGCCAAATGCCAGAGTTCGCCGGGTTTGAGATCGCTGGTTTTGTTTTTCAGCGATAATGGAAAAAAAATGCCGGCCATCTCAAACCCGGTGAAATCCAAGGCATTTGGTCGTGGGAGGAGCCAGCATTTTTAGTGCACTGGTCCCTCTCACGTGCCAGGGCACCCTAGGGGGCACTTCTAAAAATGTTTTAAAATACAAAAAAAGCTCCCAGGTGCATAGCTCCCTTACCTTGGGTGCTGAGCCCCCCAAATTCTCCCCAAACCCACTCCCCACACCTCTACTCCATTACCATAGCCCTTATGGGTGAAGGGGGGCACTTACATGTGGGTACAGTGGGTTTTGGGGGGGTTTGGAGGGCTCAACACTTAGCACCACAAGTGTAACAGGTAGGGGGGGGGGATGGACCTGGGTCTGCCTGCCTGAAGTGCACTGCACCCATTAAAAACTGCTCCAGGGACTTGCATACTGCTGTCAGGGAGCTGGGTATGACATTTCAGGCTGGCATAGAGGCTGGCAAAAAAGTGCTTTATTTTTATTTTTTTCGTGTGGGACAGGGTTGGTGACCACTGGGGGAGTACGGGGAGGTCATCCCCCATTCCCTCCAGTGGTCATCTGGTCAGTTGGGGCACCTTTTTGAGGTCGTGAAAATAAAAGGACCAAGTAAACCCGGCGAAATACTGCTTAACGCTGCTTTTTTTTTCCATTATCCGCAAAAGCCGGCCATCTGGTAGCCACGCCCATGCCCGCCCATATCCCTCCTTCGCTTCGCCGGCGACATGCCCCTTTGAACTTTTGCCGGCGAGGTGACGGGAAAGCAGCGAAGCTGTCAAAAAAGCAGCTTTCGATTATACCGATTTTGCCGCTTTTCCAAAATCGCCGGCCATCTCCCGATTTATGTCGGAAGATGGCCGGCGCTCACTTTCGAAAATGAGCTGGACTGTGACCCAGTTAGCAGAGGGAAAAGCACCATGGGAGTAGAGCCCACTACCCTACACCCACCACAACGCATTGCTGATGTGACTCTGCAGGGCACCTAACAGAAAAGGTGTCACACTCACCCGAGACCCACATCAGAACCATGGAAAGGCTGTCAGAGAATAGAACACATTCTGCTGTCATGGAGGTGGGTACGGCATTTGAGGCTGGTATACAGGCTGGCAAAAAAGTTTTTTAGTTTTAGTGTGGGAGGGGGTCCTTTCTTCTGCTGGTCAACACCTCTCTCTATACAGCCTAGCAACCTTCTAGCTACGACCACCACCTTGTCACACTGTTTCGTCACCTTCAGGTCCTCAGATACTATCACCCCAAGATCCCTCTCCCTGTCTGTACATATCAGACTCTCACCGCCTAACACATACGTCTCCCGTGGATTTCTACTCCCTAAGTGCATTGAAGAAGACTAAGGCTGGCAGGGTTGGGGACCCCCACCGGCAAAGGTAAGTTGGGGCGGGGGGAGGGGGGTTGGTGTGAACTGAAAAACTGAAAAAGGTGTGAGCAAAATCTAAATAAATACAGGGAACAATGGCACCATTACACTCCAAATTATTGTAATTTTATCAGTTAAACCCCCTGAAGATGCATACATCGAAACACAAACATGTTTAGGGTTTGACGATGTTAAAAGTGATACCGATAAAAACTGAGAACAAATGCGATGGATAGAACTGAGGGAACAGCAATGCGAACATTTGCCATATGAAGAAGATTAAGGCACTGTTTGAGTCACGTGTGGGAACCACAATCATTGGAATGGAATTAACAGTGATAAGTGGACAGTGGGGTTAAAGTACTTGAGAAAAATGGACGCTTCTTGAAGAACTGTGTGAAAAGTATTCCTTGTGTGGGAAAAGTGGATATGTAGCAATTGAGTGGAGACATACGTCACATGGAGTGAAGAACTGACAGAACTGGGAGAACTGGGAGGCGGGGCTGGTGGTTGAGAGGCGGTGATAGTGCTGGGCAGACTTATATGGTCTGTGCCAGAGCCGGTGGTGGGAGGCGGTACGTGGTTGGGAGGCGGGGATAGTGCTGGGCAGACCTATACGGTCTGTGCCAGAGCCGGTGGTGGGAGGCGGGGATAGTGCTGGGCAGACTTATACGGTCTGTGCCAGAGCCGGTGGTGGGAGGTGGGGCTGGTGGTTGGGAGGCGGGGATAGTGCTGGGCAGACTTATACGGTCTGTGCCAGAGCCGGTGGTTGGGAGGCGGGGCTGGTGGTTGGGAGGCGGGGATAGTGCTGGGCAGACTTATACGGTCTGTGCCAGAGCCGGTGGTGGGAGGTGGGGATAGTGCTGGACAGACTTGTACGGTCTGTGCCAGAGCCAGTGGTTGGGAGGCAGGGCTGGTGGTTGGGAGGCGGGGATAGTGCTGGGCAGACTTATACGGTCTGTGCCAGAACCGGTGGTGGGAGGCGGGGCTGGTGGTTGGGAGGCAGGGATAGTGCTGGGCAGACTTATACGGTCTGTGCCAGAGCCGGTGGTGGGAGGCGGGGATAGTGCTGGGCAGACTTATACGGTCTGTGCCAGAACCGGTGGTGGGAGGCGGGGCTGGTGGTTGGGAGGCGGGGATAGTGCTGGGCAGACTTATACGGTCTGTGCCCTGAAGAGCACAGGTACAAATCAAAGTAGGGTATACACAAAAAGTAGCACATATGAGTTGTCTTGTTGGGCAGACTGGATGGACCGAGCAGGTCGTTTTCTGCCGTCATCTACTATGTTACTATGTTACTATATTAGATGTTTAAATAATTCAATGTTTGAACTCACATGATGGGTAATAATTAAAAGAGGTATGTGGAATGGATGGTGGGAATGAGAGAGAGAGAGAGAGTGCTGGGTTAACATTATTTAGGTGAATGAAAAGATTTTATATATTTTATAATTGAGAGTTTTCAATAAAGAAGCATTGAAATTATTTAATAATATGTTAAGGTATTTATTGTAACTAGATTAGAGGAAGGATACTCAGATAGGGATATGCATATTTATTAGGGATATCCTGAAAATCCGACTGGCTTGTGGACCTCTAGGACAGGTTTGAATACCTCTGGCATAGAGGGAGGGTAACTTGTACATAATGATATTTTCAATCCTACAGGCAAACGGGATAACCTGCATGGAGCAGCAGGTACACCCCTGGCCACCTTTCAGGGCAGACTGAATGGATGGTCTATGGAAGTCTTTATCAACATGTAATTAAACTCTGGAATTCATTGCCAAAGAATGTGGTAGGGGCGGATAGCTTAGCGGAGTTTAAAAAAGGTCTGGGTGGCTTCCTAAAGGAAAAGTCCATAGACCGTTATTAAATGGACTTGGGGAAAATCCACTATTTCTGGGATAAGCAGTATAAAATGTTTTGTACTTTTTCGGGATCTTGCCAGGTATATTGTGACCTGGATTGGCCACTGTTGGAAACAGGATGCTGGGCTTGATGGACCTTTGGTCTGTCCCAGTGTGGCAACACTTATGTACTTGGGATTCTGAATGGAATCTTGCTATTCGTTGGGGTTCCAAATGGAATGTTGCTACACTTTGAAATTCTGCATGGAATCTTGCTATTCTTTAGAATTCTAGAATCTTGCTATTCTTTGGGGTTCTACATGGAATGTTGCTACTATTGGGTACTTGTGACCTGGATTGGCCACTGTTGGAAACAGGATGCTGGGCTTGATGGACCCTGGGTCTGTCCCAGTGTGGCAACACTTATGTACTTATGTGCTTGGGATTCTGAATGGGATTTTTCTACTCTTTAGGATTCCACATGGAATGTTGCAACACTTTGAAATTCTGCATGGAATCTTGTTATTGTTTAGAATTCTTGCTATTCTTTGGGGTTCTACATGGAATGTTGCTACTATTGGGTACTTGTGACCTAGATTGGCCACTGTTGGAAACAGGATGCTGGGCTTGATGGACCTTTGGTCTGTACCAGTATGGCAATACTTATGCACTTATGTACTTATGTCCTGTATTTGTAGGTGTGTCTATTCTTCTTTGGTCCTATTTGGAGCTGACTTTGTGGACAATACATCAAATTTAAAAGCAAAGCTACATCCAGTTATTTCCATCTTTCACCCAACACTCACCAACCTCCTCCCTTCGCATCACTGCATCTTAAGTACATAAGTAATGCCACACTGGGAAAAGACCAAGGGTCCATCGAGCCCAGCATCCTGTCCACGACAGCGGCCAATCCAGGCCAAGGGCACCTGGCAAGCTTCCCAAACGTACAAACATTCTATACATGTTATTCCCAGAATTGTAGATTTTTCCCAAGTCTATTTATTAGCGGTTTATGGACTTGTCCTTTAGGAAACCGTCTAACCCCTTTTTAAACTCTGTCAAGCTAACCGCCTTCAACACGTTCTCCGGCAACGAATTCCAGAGTTTAATTACGCGTTGGGTGAAGAAACATTTTCTCCGATTTGTTTTAAATTTACTACACTGTAGTTTCATCGCATGCTCCCTAGTCCTAGTATTTTTGGAAAGCGTGAACAGACGCTTCACATCCACCTGTTCCACTTGTCAGGTCTGTGGCCGTGACCACCCTCATGCTTACCCTGTTTCTGGGAGTCAGTGGCTGTGCTGGCTTCTGCTTGTCTCTGTGTCTGTTTCTGTCTTAGTTTCTCTCTGGCTCTGTGTGCTGAGTGCCTTACTGAACCTCACCTGTGTGGGCTATGCCTCTTCCAAGATGGCTGCCGACTCCTCTATGCCAGTATCCAAGATGGCTCCCGCTTGTTCTTCCTGTGGGCTGACTTCTCTGAGTGTCAAGCCTCTGTTTGGATGCAAGGTGATTGCTGCAGCTGTGCCTCTGGTGTTGACAGGCTTTATTAATCACTTAGAGCTTGCAGCCCTTGCCTTTGCATTTTGTCTAAGGGCCCTGGTATATAGAGTGCTCTGTACACTGCTACATTGTTTGCTCTGTGTATGTTTCTGGTGTTTGACTTGTTAGCTTGGGCACAGCTTTGTTTGTTAGCTTGTGTACAGCTTTTCTAGTTCTCCTGAGATTGCTCTGTGTATGTTTCTATGTTTGACTAGCTAGCTTGGGCACGGCTTTGCTTGTTAGTCTGTGTACAGCTTTGCTAGTTCTCTGTGTATGTTTCCAGTGTATGACTAGCTAGCTTGGGCACAGCTTTGCATTGTCAGCCTGTGTACAGCTTTCCTGTGTTTGCTTAGTGTATGTTTCTTGTGTATGACTGGTTTGCTTGGGCATAGCTTTCCTATTAGCTTGTGTTCAGTTTCCTAGTCTTCTTGTGTTTAGCCTGCTGGGTTTCCCGTGTGTGTTTTCTTTTGCTTCTGGAGCTTCAGCCCTTGTTCAGTCTGTTGCCAGTACTCCTTGATAGTGAAGCTCCAGCCTCAGCCTTGTTCCTTGACTTGACCATTGCTTTAAACCTGCCTACTGCCGGAACCCGGACATTCCCTGCCTGTCTGCCTCACTTTCGCCTAGGTGCCTGGGGGCACTCCTGGATCCTCATTCCTGCTGTTCCTGCTTGCAAGTTCCAGTTCCGGGTTTTCCTGTAAGTCCTGCTGGCTGCCCGAACCTGAGGGCTCAACCCTCGGGGAAAGGTGGCTAAGCGTAGGTGAAGCCTAGCTCCAGTGTGTTCCTGTCCAGCGGGTTCCGCTCCAGTGGGTTCCAGTCCAGCGGGTTTCACTCCTGTATGTTCCAGTCCAGTGGGGCCACTCCAGTGTGTTCCAGTCCAGCGGGCTCCACTCCAGTGCGCACCCATCCGGTGCGTTCCAGTTCCATGTATTCCTGTGTAGAACTTCAGTCCAGGGTTCCAGTCCAGTCTTGTCTCGTCTCTACCTTGAAGGTGATCTTGCCTGCCACTGCCGCTCCACGGTAGTGGCCCAAGGACTCACGAACCCAGTGCTCCCGGGGAAGAAGCCTGACAGTATGCCAAGGTCCTCGAGAAAGCGACACCACTCCACTCAATATTTTATATACTGTACCTCTATCATGTCTCCCCTCAGCCGTCTCTTCTCCAAGCGGAAAAGCCCTAGCCTCCTTAGTCTTTCTTCATATTCTAAACTTGCAGCTCACGAACCTTCCCTGAACTCCAGCTCCCTCTGCACAAAATGCTGCTTCTTCCTATGAGTAGCCGGAGTACGTTCCAACTCATGTAAGGAATAAGTTCAGACTATGCAGTTCTCCAGAACCCAAAAGGGTTCAGCAATCCATACCAGAGTCTCTCCACAGTCTGAGACTGTCTATCCTGCTGGCAGAACGCAGTTTATAAATAGAATTCTGTTCTCCCACAGCAGTCAATAAAAGACTTTTTAAGCAGCCTTGTTTTCCTCTCTCTCAACAGTATTTTTTGCTGGTAACCCTTTTTTTTTTTAATATTATTATTAAGAATCCTTTACTGATGGTAATTGTTAACTGGCATTCGTTTCCATAAGTCAGCACTGGTTCAGCTGCAGTAAGGGACAAAGAGCAGAGAGAATAAACTCATCATGGAAGGCGGCTCAGTGCCTGCTGCTCTGGCACTTCTCAGAAATTACAGCCAGTGTCCTTAGACAATATTGAAAGACAGCATGAGGCCCTCAAAGCCGCAAGCCACTACAAATAAATTCATTTAATATGTGGAGCAGAATCCTATGAATTGCCTCTCTCTATTTAAAAGGAGTTTCTGGAGTCCGTAGGAGTGGTGATGCAATGGACCATGGACCTGCACCTCCAGGGGCAGATCGCCCTGTTGGAGTGGGGGAGGGGAGATCGGGTGTGGCCCCTCTGAGAACTACAGGGATTTTGTCTGCTGTGGAGCTCAGCTTGTGAAAGTTCGGGTTGCTCTGAGGCTCCTGTGCCGGGATAAAAGCCTGGCCACAGACATGAGGAAGGCAGTTTTGGCCTCTGCAAGATAATGAAAAATATACTAAGCTTACGTTCCATGTTTTATTTTATACTAGTAAAAAAGGCCCGTTTCTGTTTGAAAGGAAACGGGCGCTAGCAAGGTTTTCCTCTGAGTGTGTATGTTTGAGAGAGTGACTGTGTGAGAGAGGCTTCTGTTCCTGCTGCTGTGCATTCCCCGTGTTGTGCTGATTCGCTGCTCCCTGTATCGTGGCTCCGCCTCTCTCCCTTCTACTGGCCAATCTGGTGTGGGTTGTGTGACATCACTATTATCTACTCCAACATGATCCACGGTTCCAGGCAGCCTCAGAATGTTGGAGGTGAGAATTATTATATAGGACTAGTAAAAAAAAACCCGTTTCTGTGATTGATGAAACGGGCGCTAGCAAGATATTTGTTTTTTGCAATGATTGTGCTGAAAGTGGTGTGTTTGATGAAGTGGTAGGTGGCTTTGAGGTTGGTGTTGTACTGTCAGTGTGTTTTGTCAGTGGGGGTTAGTGCGTGTGGTGCAGTGGATTTACGGTGTGTAGCATTGGTGGTGCTAAGTGTGTTTATTCTGGCCTTTTCTCTATGTTGCGGCTGTGTTTTTTGTTTGCGGGTTAGCGTGTGTGTTGGAGGTGTGTTATGGTGCGCGGCATTCTGTTGTTCTGTTTTAGCAAGGGTGTGCTGAGATCTGAGATAGAGAGAGAAGGGCAGGGCCTGCACCGTTGTTTTTTTCTTTGTCGTCTTCGGTGGGAGGGTGCTTTGATCTTCTACATGTAGTAGGGCTTTTGATGTGGTCTTGTGTTGGAGGGTGTGGGTTGTTTTGGGTGTGGGGGGTTAACCCGGTTTTCCAGAAAGTGCTGATGCCCTTCATTTTGTCCGTGTGAAGAATTTATTGCGCTGTTGTCAGTTTTTGTTTTTTTTTTAATACGTAGGATTTCACTTTGACTCGCGCTGCTGTGCTGTGATTGGGCACAGTCGTTGATGACGCTTCCGGGAACAGGAGCACGAACGCTTCAAAGCGTTTTTTTTTTTTTGTTTTTTCAATACGTAGGAGTTCGCGTTGACTCGCGCTGCTGTTCTGTGATTGGGAACAGTCGTTGATGACGCTTCCGGGAACAGGAGCACGAACGCTTCAAAGCGTGTTTTTTTTTGTTTTTTCAATACGTAGGAGTTTGCGTTGACTCGCGCTGCTGTGCTGTGATTGGGCACAGTCGTTGATGACGCTTCCGGGAACAGGAGCACGAACGCTTCAAAGCGTGTTTTTTTTTTTGTTTTTTCAATACGTAGGAGTTCGCGTTGACTCGCGCTGCTGTTCTGTGATTGGGCACAGTCGTTGATGACGCTTCCGGGAACAGGAGCACGAACGCTTCAAAGCGTGTTTTTTTTTGTTTTTTCAATACGTAGGAGTTCGCGTTGACTCGCGCTGCTGTTCTGTGATTGGGCACAGTCGTTGATGACGCTTCCGGCAACAGGAGCACGAACGCTTCAAAGCGTGTTTTTTTTTGTTTTTTCAATACGTAGGAGTTCGCGTTGACTCGCGCTGCTGTTCTGTGATTGGGCACAGTCGTTGATGACGCTTCCGGGAACAGGAGCACGAACGCTTCAAAGCGTGTTTTTTTTTGTTTTTTCAATACGTAGGAGTTCGCGTTGACTCGCGCTGCTGTTCTGTGATTGGGCACAGTCGTTGATGACGCTTCCGGGAACAGGAGCACGAACGCTTCAAAGCGTGTTTTTTTTTTGTTTTTTCAATACGTAGGAGTTCGCGTTGACTCGCGCTGCTGTTCTGTGATTGGGCACAGTCGTTGATGACGCTTCCGGGAACAGGAGCACGAACGCTTCAAAGCGTTTTTTCTTTGTTTTTTCAATACGTAGGAGTTCACGTTGACTCGCGCTGCTGTTCTGTGATTGGGCACAGTCGTTGATGACGCTTCCGGCAACAGGAGCACGAACGCTTCAAAGCGTGTTTTTTTTTGTTTTTTCAATACGTAGGAGTTCGCGTTGACTCGCACTGCTGTTCTGTGATTGGGCACAGTCGTTGACGCTTCCGGGAACAGGAGCACGAACGCTTCAAAGCGTTTTTTTGTTTGTTTTTTCAATACGTAGGAGTTCACGTTGACTCGCGCTGCTGTTCTGTGATTGGGCACAGTCGTTGATGACGCTTCCGGCAACAGGAGCACGAACGCTTCAAAGCGTGTTTTTTTTTTGTTTTTTCAATACGTAGGAGTTCGCGTTGACTCGCGCTGCTGTTCTGTGATTGGGCACAGTCATTGATGACGCTTCCGGCAACAGGAGCACGAACGCTTCAAAGCGTGTTTTTTTTTGTTTTTTCAATACGTAGGAGTTCGCGTTGACTCGCGCTGCTGTTCTGTGATTGGGCACAGTCGTTGATGACGCTTCCGGGAACAGGAGCACGAACGCTTCAAAGCGTTTTTTTTTTTTGTTTTTTCAATACGTAGGAGTTCACGTTGACTCGCGCTGCTGTTCTGTGATTGGGCACAGTCGTTGATGACGCTTCCGGCAACAGGAGCACGAACGCTTCAAAGCGTGGTTTTTTTTGTTTTTTCAATACGTAGGAGTTCGCGTTGACTCGCGCTGCTGTTCTGTGATTGGGCACAGTCATTGATGACGCTTCCGGGAACAGGAGCACGAACGCTTCAAAGCGTTTTTTTTTTTTGTTTTTTCAATACGTAGGAGTTCACGTTGACTCGCGCTGCTGTTCTGTGATTGGGCACAGTCGTTGATGACGCTTGCGGGAACAGGAGCACGAACGCTTCAAAGCGTGTTTTTTTTGTTTTTTCAATACGTAGGAGTTCGCGTTGACTCGCGCTGCTGTTCTGTGATTGGGCACAGTCGTTGATGACGCTTCCGGGAACAGGAGCACGAACACTTCAAAGCGTTTTTTTTGTTTTGTTTTTTCAATACGTAGGAGTTCGCGTTGACTCGCGCTGCTGTTCTGTGATTGGGCACAGTCGTTGATGACGCTTGCGGGAACAGGAGCACGAACGCTTCAAAGCGTGTTTTTTTTGTTTTTTCAATACGTAGGAGTTCGCGTTGACTCGCGCTGCTGTTCTGTGATTGGGCACAGTCGTTGATGACGCTTCCGGGAACAGGAGCACGAACACTTCAAAGCGTTTTTTTTTTTTGTTTTTTCAATACGTAGGAGTTCGCGTTGACTCGCGCTGCTGTTCTGTGATTGGGCACAGTCGTTGATGACGCTTCCGGGAACAGGAGCACGAACGCTTTAAAGCGTTTTTTTTTTTTTTTCAAAACGTAGGAGTTCGCGTTGACTCGCGCTGCTGTTCTGTGATTGGGCACAGTCGTTGATGACGCTTCCAGGAACAGGAGCACGAACGCTTTAAAGCGTTTTTTTTGTTTTTTCAATACGTAGGAGTTCATGTTGACTCGCGCTGCTGTTTTATGATTGGGCACAGTCGTTGATGACGCTTGCGGGAACAGGAGCACGAACACTTCAAAGCGTTTTTTTTTTTTTTGTTTTTTCAATACGTAGGAGTTCGCGTTGACTCGCGCTGCTGTTCTGTGATTGGGCACAGTCGTTGATGACGCTTCCGGGAACAGGAGCACGAACACTTCAAAGCGTTTTTTTTTTTTGTTTTTTCAATACGTAGGAGTTCGCGTTGACTCGCGCTGCTGTTCTGTGATTGGGCACAGTCGTTGATGACGCTTCCGGGAACAGGAGCACGAACGCTTTAAAGCGTTTTTTTTTTTTTTCAAAACGTAGGAGTTCGCGTTGACTCGCGCTGCTGTTCTGTGATTGGGCACAGTCGTTGATGACGCTTGCGGGAACAGGAGCACGAATGCTTTTGTCCACGCTGCCAGCTTCAGGATTTACTTATTAACATTCTCACAGAAGAGGAATAGCCTAGTGGCTAGAATACTGGCTGATAACTAGGGGTCCCGTTACAAAGGTGCGCTGAAAAATGGCGCGGGTTTTGGGTGCCCACAGATTCATTTTTTAGCGCGCCTGTAAAAAAAAATGCCTTTTTAAAAATGTTTGCCGAAAATGGACATGCGGCAAAATCAAAATTGGCGCGTGCCCATTTTGGGTCTGAGACCTTACTGCCAGTCATTGACTTAGCGGTAAGGTCTCACACGTTAACCAGGCGGTAATGACCTACGCGTGTAGAAAGCCACTTGACGCGCATCTGCTATGTGCGACAGAAAATAAATTTTTTTCAGACGCACGTAGCGGATGCGCAGCAAAAATGAAATTACTGCAAGGGCCACGCGGTAGCTGGGCGGTAACTCCATTTTGACGTGCGTTGGGTGCACGTAGGCACCTGCACGGCTTAGTAAAAAGGCCCCTAAGGAAGCCCGGTTCAAAACCCGCTGCTCTGTGGGATCTTAGATAAGTCACTTAAACCTCCCTGAGCTCAGTTGCAAACTTAGAGGCCCTTTCACTAATTGAATTAAGCACTCAACACACAGTTAACACCTGGAAATAGGCTACCTCGTGGCTGTGTTAATAGTGGTAGTTTGCCTGCTATTGCACATTAAACCATGTTGTGATAGCCCGGGTGAGGTTTGTGGTGTGGCCCAGTGAGTAAATGTGAAATAAATGGTTTATTTAGCTGAGCCCTGCGACCTGTTAATTCACAGGCCAGGAACATTGGATGCAAAAGTCTCTAGGGTTCAATAAACAGTCTTAAGTAGGCCTCTGGCTGGCAGGCCAAACACTGTGGCTGGTGGGGCTGCCACACCCCAAACACAGCCCGTAAGTTCTTAAACAATCAGTAAAATTGGCTTATCTCAGCCAGGTCACAATTAGTACACAGGAACTGCAGCGGGCTTCTTTCTAGTCTTCCTTCTCTGAGACTCCTCGACATCAGTCAGACCCCGTTTTATATACTTTCTGGTTCTGGCTCCACCTCTCCTCCCGGATCACTTCCTCTGGGGCAGAACTAAGGCTGTTAAGGAAGTTCAGGCTGTCTATGGGACTATTCTTAAGGGTGAGGGGCAGAGTTCTATAAACCCCCTCACACATATGCAACTGGATTTTTCTATCAATTGACATGGCAGGGGCAGAGAATGGGCATGAAAATATTAAACAACTAGCATCCTACACTTACTGTGAGTTAATGCTGAAGTACTTTGCACCTCCTAAATAGGAAGCGATAAGTGGTCCTGCATTTCTTAACGGGAATATTAATACACTAGTAAAAAAGGCCCGTTTCTGAGAGCAATGAAACGGGCGCTAGCAAGGTTTTCATCGAAGTGTGTATGTTTGAGAGTGAGTGTGTGTGAGAGAGAGACAGAGTGACTGTGCGAGTGTGTGTGTGTGAGAGAGTGAGACTGTCTGTGTGAGAGTGTGTGTTTGAGAAAGAGAGTGTGCTGCAGGGGTCCCCCCTCCGTGTGTTGGCGTCCTTCCCGCTCCCCCCCTGTGTTTCCTTTTCCCATTTCCTTCTCGTCCCCCTCCCCCTCCCACCCTCAGGGTCGTGGCCTCCCCGGCCTCCAGGATCGTGGGCCCTCCATCTGGCGGCGTTTGTCTGCATCGTAGTGTGTATGTTAGAGAGAGTGTGTGTGAGATTGAGTGTGTGAGAGAGAGAGTGAATGTGCGAGTGTGTGTGTGTGTGTGTGACAGAGTGAGACTGTGTGTGTGGAGTGTGTGTGCGAGAATGAGTGTGTGTGTGAGAGGGAATCCCAGCTTCAGGGTGTTGCCCCCCCCTTGGCATTTCAGGAGGGTGGTCCCTCCGTCGGCCGGCGTTTTTCCCCCTCCCCCTGTCTTCCCTCCCCCCTTCCTGCCCTCCCCCTTCCCCCCTCACAGCTTCAGTATCGAGTGCCCCCCCCTTCCTGCGCCTTTCAGGGTCGTGGCCCTCCCTCCCACTGTGATGTTGAAGCTGGCTCCCTTCCTAGCACGTTCAGGCAGGCAGGTAGGCTGGCTCCCTGCGTGTGTCCGACGTTCAGGCTGCCTGCCTGCGTCGCTCCCTCCGTGTCTCCGAGGTTGTGCGTGCCGATGGGAGTCCTGCAGAGTTGTAAAATGACCGCCGAGGAGCAAGGGGAGATCGCGTGCCGCCGATGCCTGTGTCCCCGCCTCCCTCCCTCCGACGTTGTGCGCGGGCGATGTTAGTCCTCCGGAGGTGGGAAATGGCCGCCGAGGGACAGGGGGAGATGGCGTTTGGCCGAGTGTCATTGCGCCGCCCTCGACGTCATGACGTTATGACGCGAGGGCGGGCCAGACACTCCTGGCCAAACCGGATATCTCTGGCGCTTCAAGTTTCCGGCTTGAGGCTTCATGGAACGTTGGAGGTGCCTTTTATTATATAGAGATGACCTGCAATAAAAAAATACTGAGAATGCCCTTTCTTGATGCAACATTAGTTTTGAGCTTGTCGTGTGTTAAAAGCCATTGCACCCCAAACGTAACACACTTTATTAAAAGGATCTCATAGTTTGAAGGTCCACTGGGGACAGAGGAAAATCCACTACCCCTGAATATTACTACTACTATTTACTACTATTTAGCATTTCTATAGCTCTACAAATCACCTTGAGCTACTACTGAAAAAGATGTGAACTA